>NC_057796.1:117356273-117705312 GCF_018294505.1 Triticum aestivum | reverse complement strand
CAGTGTGGTCACTCGGGCTCGGACTGGGACCCTGCGTCCCAGCACGCGCTACTCGTCGGACGAGTATGCATGCGCGGCTTCTACCTCGATGCCGTTCCCGCTCCCCACCTCCGCTCGCGCAGCCCTTCGGGATCTGAACTGGCTAGCTGCGATGCGTGAGGAGTTTGACGCCCTGCAGCGCAACCGTACGTGGCAGCTTGTCCCGCGGCCACCCCGTGCCAATGTCATCACTGGCAAGTGGGTCTTCCGCCACAAGACTCGCCCCGACGGTTCTCTCGAGCGCTACAAGGCGCGTTGGGTGGTGCGCGGCTTCCGCCAGTGTGCCGGTGTGGACTTCACCGACACCTTCGCCCCGGTTGTTAAATCGGGCACGATTCGCGCTGTTCTCCAGCTTGCTGTTTCTCGCGCTTGGCCTGTCCACCAGCTCGATGTGTCTAATGCTTTCTTGCATGGCCATCTCGACGAGCAGGTGTTCTGTCAACAGCCAACTGGTTTCGTCGACACCGACTATCCGGACCACGTGTGCTTGCTCTCCCGTTCTCTCTACGTGTTGAAGCAGGCACCTCGGGCTTGGTACCAGCGGATCGCGGCCTTCCTCCAGCAACAGGGGTTCCGGTCCACATGGTCCGATGCCTCCTGTTTGTCTACCACCAGGGCCCCGCCACCACGTACCTCCTACTGTACGTCGACGACATCATCCTGACTGCGTCCTCGCCAGCGCTTCTTCAGAAGATCACAGCTCGCCTCGGTACAGAGTTCGCCCTCAAGGACTTGGGGGCTCTCCACTACTTTCTCGGCATCGAGGTAGTGCGCCGGGATACTGGCTTCTTCCTGCACCAGCAGAAGTACGCCTACGAGCTTCTGGAGTGAGCGGGCATGCTTAACTGCAAGCCTACTTCCACGCATGTCGATACGAAGGCTAAGGTGTCCGCCGTCGAGGGCTCTCCGGCGTCCGGCGCTCCCTTCTACCGCTCCATCGTTGGTGCGCTTCAGTACCTCACACTGACGCGTCCGGACATTCAGTATGCTGTCCAGCAGGTGTGCCTTCACATGCATGCTCCTCGTGACACCCATTGGGCTCTCGTGAAACGTATACTTCGGTACATACGTGGCACTACAGCCATGGGTCTCACCCTGACGGCCTCGCCAGACACCAGCCTTGTCGCCTACTCTGACACCGACTGGGCTGGGTGTCCCGACACTCTACGCTCCACTTCCGGCTACTGCGTCTACCTTGGGCCCTCCCTGATTTCGTGGTCGTCTAAACGACAACCCACGGTCTCACGATCGAGCGCCGAGGCCGAGTATCGGGCCGTGGCCAACACCGTCGCGGAGTGTTCCTGGCTACGACAGCTACTCCAGGAGTTGCTATGTGAGGTCACCAAGGCGACGCTCGTCTACTGTGATAACGTCTCCGCAGTGCACCTCGCTACCAACCATGTCCATCACCGACGGACGAAGCACATTGAGCTCGACATCCACTTCGTTCGGGAGCACGTCGCACTTGGTCGTGTTCGTGTTCTCCATGTGCCCACCGATCAGCAGTTCGCCGATGTGATGACGAAGGGACTACCCACCTCGACTTTCGAGGGCTTTCGGTCCAGTCTTTGCGTCACCGGCGACGCTTCGACTGCGGGGGGTGTTGAACATGTGTACATGTACGTAGGTCTGGGTTCTGTATGCAGTACCTGTAGTATCTGTCTCCCTCTGTATGTACGTGTATCTTAGGAGACAAGATACCGGTCGCACCCCTTGTACCTATATATATGTGCCTAGTGCACGATCAATCAATTATCGATGCACCAAATCATTCTCCACAAAAAGCACTCATGTAGCATTCCATCAAGAAACAATAACAATTTCTTGGGAGTAGATTCCTAGCTTGTTTACAAACAATAATCACCAAATACTTTCAGAAAGTAACTTGGTTGAAGCACCCCCGGTGCGCCGCCGCCGCCGCCGCCCTTACTGTCGACGCTCGCTGCACGGGGTTGCACGAACGATAGTAGCCAGCCAACTCCATTTAATGGATATAGCAAAAAACCTCGCCGGTCGTAGCAAAAAACAACGACGGTTGCAGCAAAAATCATCGCCGCCATCGTCCCGGCTCAAATCTTCGCCATGAATGGATGTAGCAAAACACCTCTACGGTAGTAACAAAAAACAATTACGGGCGCAACAAAAATCATCGTCGCCGCCGTCCCTGGTCGCATCTCCGCCATGAATGGATGTAGCAAAAACATCGCCGGTAGTAGCAAAAAACAATTATGGGTGCAACAAAAATCGCCGTCGCGGCCGTCCCGGGTTGCGTCACTGCCATGAATGAATGTAGCAAAAAAACTCGCCGGTAGTAGCAAAAAACAATTACGGGTGCAGCAAAAATCCTCGCCGCCGCCGTTCCTAGTCGCATCTCCGCCATGAATGGATGTAGCAAAACAACCTCGTCGGTAGTAGCAAAAAACAATTACGGGTCCAGCAAAAATCATCCTCGCTACCGTCTCATGTCGTATCTCCGCAATGAATTGATGTAGCAAATTTTCTCGCCGATTGTAACAAAAACAGACAACGATTGCAGCAAAGGTTGTCTTCATCGTCGCGGTCGTAGCTCCGTCTTGAATGGATGTAGCAAAAAAAATCGCTGGTTCCAGCACACCGGGACGCTGGTTCCAGCATGCGGCCGCCACGGTCGCAGCTTGTCGGACGACGCATCGGAGGATGAGAGAAAAAAAAAACAGCCATGATGGACCAAGGGCATGTGGTGGGCCGAGGAGGAAAATGCAACAACACAAACAATGAACCTGTAGACGTGTTAGCCATAGAATCGCTGGGCGATCGAGCGGTACGCAACCGACCGGACGAAGCTTCGGCCGGTCCGCCGGCACATAACGTTTCCCGATAAACTACTTACATTTGCAAGGAATTTTAGTTCCACTGTTCCACCTCAAGTCGATCAGTTGAAACGAAATGGATTCATTGGATGATTTTCATGTAGCTATGAATGAACTTCACAATCAGGAGAACAAAGAAAATGTGAGCTCCGAGAAGCGTAATTGAACAATGGACACATCATTCTTATTTGTGCAAGAAGTAAAGTATTTCTGGAAGCCGATGGACCATGGACCAAGCTATGCATGCTTCCATACTGTAGCACGAGCAATGCTACATCCACATAATGGTTTAGCGTAAGGTTACGAACTGATCTGACATGGGACTATTTGGTTGGATTAAAAAAGAGGATTAGGCCCACCCCACCTGAAAATAGGAAAGGGGGGCATATATAGATTAGATGGAAGTTTAGGTAGCAGCTACGTAGCCCTTCGTAAGTCTAGAATTTTCGCTATAGCACTTCCCACAATTGGCTTGGCTAATAGAACTGTAGCACAACTCGCCCGTTGCTCGGTTTTGAAGCTGTAACGACCTATTGCATCATTTTGTGGGTCGCCTTCAAAGGCACATTCACGGAGGGCTACGCAGGCGCGCTCGGCTCGACCGAAAGGTGTGAGCAGTCCGACCATCCTGCCTTCTAAACTACAACATTGAGACGGCGGCCGGGAGAGGCCATCGCGCGGCCATGGACGCAAGCTGGATCATCTCTTGGCTCGATGCGAGGCCTCCAAGATATGTGCTCGCCTGCTTGTTACCATGGCAGATCATTGAGCTCACCATCGGCCTGGAGGCTCCGACCGGCCGTTCATCTGGGTGACCAAGGAGGGGAGAAACCTTGACATTGGGTTCGACAGACGGGTGGGAGTCTCTCTCCAGCGGCTTGCCGATTTTGACATGGCCACAATTTTCTGGTTAGTTTAGATGCATGCTGGATAGTGGTTTTGGAGTGGAGTAGTAGCTATAGATGCAGTTGGATAACGGTCTATAGATTTACGGACGTGACGCTCATATGCTAATTATGTCATGAGTATTCATACTCATATATAATGCAATTTAATCACTACCTAACTGTAATTTGTTCACTACAATGTTGCTTATCTTTTGAGAGAGATCACTAGATCCCAGTACATTTTCTTCCATAAAGTTTTTTTAATCTAAATTCACACTTTTTACTTTTTCATTAATTTACACCCAATCTTTCCATTGTTGCGTTTAATTCCTTTTGTAACTAGTAATCTAGTGAGATTGACAAGCTCGCTACTTCCATTAGGGCCATAAAGAGGTTTGCGTTTGTGTGTGCAAATACTCATCATTTGTTAACTGTAATCGCTTAGTTTCGGTTGGTTTCATAAACCTTGAGGTAACTTAAGATAAATTGTTGGTTGCTACAAACCCTTGCACTTGGAGGCCCAACCACTTCCTAATAGAGAGGAAGAAATTGCCCACCCAGGATGAACCAGATAGTAGACAAAGATATGATTCCATCCTCCTTTGATGTATGGCACACAAGCATCTTAAAACTCAAATTTGAACATTATTTTAGACTAAATAAGACTATATGTCAACAACATAATACAATGACAGATGGTAATATATTTTCACGATTGAGATGCATAACGTAAGAAGACATGAAAGAGTGACACCACTCTTGCGGCCCCGTGCAGGCCTCAGCTTCATCTGATGATTGCGACTGATGCAGTTGCAGTGGCTGCCAACGACGGGGAAACATATATGAGGCGGAAAAATATGACCTCAAGGGAAGATCTTTCACTACAGGAATCAGGCACTTTGTCGTCTGCCATGGCTGACGGCAAAGGCATGCCTGGCGGACAGCAAAGGCCTTTGCCGTCAGCCAGCAGACGGCACCACATCCGGCTGAAGGAACTACGGCAAAGGGCACATTGCCGTCTGCTGGCAGACAGCAAAGATGCAAAGGTATTTGCCGTCTGCCAGCAGACGACAAAGGGCATGGACGGCAGAGCTTAGGGTTAGGTCCGTTAAGGGGTTAACGGCGCGCCAGACGGCAAAGCAACCATATATGCCAGCCCAGTGCCCCCAGGTTGCACAGGTAGCTGCCACATGGCAGCTTTGCCATCCTCTGGCAGACGGCAATCCTCTTTCCCGTCTGCCAGCAGCCGGCAAAGTGCATGTAATTGTTGGGGAACGTAGCATGCAATTTCAAAAAAATTCCTACGATCACGCAAGATCTATCTAGGAGATGCATAACAACGAGAGGGGGAGAGTGTGTCCACGTACCCTCGTAGACCGAAAGCGGCAGCGTTAGGTTAACGCGGTTGATGTAGTCGAACGTCTTCACGATCCAACCGATCTAGTACCGAACGTACGACACCTCTGAGTTCAGCACACGTTCAGCTTGATGACGTCCCTCGAACTCTTGATCCAGTAGAGGGTCGAGGGAGAGTTTCATCAGCACGACGGCGTGGTGACGGTGATGGTGATGTGATCCGCGCAGGGCTTCGCCTAAGCACTACGACGCTATGACCGGAGGAGTAAACTATGGAGGGGGCACCGCACACGGCTAAGAGAATAACTGTTGTGCTTTGGGGTGCCCCCTGCCCCGTATATAAAGGAGGGGAGGAGGAGGCCGGCCACCAAGGTGCGCGCCAAGGGGGGAAGTCCTGCTACCTCTTGAGCACTGCGTTGGTTTTCCCTTGAAGAGGAAAGGGTGATGCAGCAAAGTAGCGTAAGTATTTCCCTTAGTTTTTGAGAACCAAGGTATCAATCCAGTAGGAGACTACACGCAAGTCGCCTCGTACCTACACAAACAAATAAGAACCTTGCAACCAACGCAATAAAGGGGTTATCAATCCCTTCACGGCCACTTGCAAAAGTGAGATCTGATAGAGATAATAAGATAAATATTTTTGGTATTTTGATATAGATTGAAAAGTAAAGATTGCAAAGTAAAATAGATTGGAAACTTATATGATGGAAAATAGACCTGGGGGCCATAGGTTTCACTAGTGGCTTCTCTCAAGATAGCATAAGTATTACAGTGGGTGAACAAATTACTATCGAGCAATTGATAGAAAAGTGCTTAGTTATGAGAATATCTAGGCATGATCTTGTATATAGGCATCACGTCTGCGACAAGTAGACCGAAGCGATTCTGCATCTACTACTATTACTCCACACATCGACCGCTATCCAGCATGCATCTAGAGTATTAAGTTCATAAGAACAGAGTAACGCATTAGGCAAGATGACATGATGTAGAGGGATAAACTCAAGCAATATGATATAAACCCCATCTTTTTATCCTCGATGGCAACAATACAATACGTGCCTTGCTGCCCCTGCTGTCACTGGGAAAGGACACCGCAAGATTGAATCCAAAGCTAAGCACTTCTCCCATTGCAAGAAAGATCAATCTAGTAGGCCAAACCAAACTGATAATTCGAAGAGACTTGCAAAGATAACAAATCATACATAAAAGAATTCAGAGGAGATTCAAATATTGTTCATAGATAATCTTGATCATAAACCCATAATTCATCGGATCTCGACAAACACACCGCAAAAAGAATTACATCGAATAGATCTCTAAGAAGATCGAGGAGAATTTTGTATTGAGATCCAAAGAGAGAGAAGAAGCCATCTAGCTAATAACTATGGACCTGAAGGTCTGTGGTAAACTACTCACACATCATCGGAGAGGATATGGTGTTCATGTATGTCACGCCCAATATGCGATACCATCCTAAAGAGACTTGAAGGTCCCACCAAGGATAGAACCGCGTATTGACATGCTTTTGCAAGGTGGATATCATTACATCAACATTACATAATAGATGGGGATACATACAAGGCATACAAATGCCGCAGGAATACCTCAATACATCATAACATGAGAACACCCGGCTACGGATGAAACACAAATAAAAGCTCAAACGACATCCACCCTGCTAGCCCAGGCCGCCAACCAGGAACCTATGCCTCGAACGAAGAAGAAGCGGAACAAGAACTCCAAACAAATAAACATCGCTCTCGCGTCATGATTACCGCAGTACCTGTACCTGCAACTATTGGTGTAGTAATCTGTGAGCCACGAGGACTCAGCAATCCCATTACCATGGGTATCAAGACTAGCAAAGCTTAAAGGGGTATGAAAGGGGTAAAGTGGTGAGGTTGCAGCAGCGACTAAGCAATGTATGGTGGCTAACTTACGAATACAAGAGTAAGATGAGAAACTACGCAAGCGGTCGCCAACTAGTAATGATCAAGAAGTGATCCTGAAACTACTTACGTTCAAACATAACCCAACCGTGTTCTCCTCCCGAACTTCCCAAAAAAAGACAATCACGGTTACGCACGCAGTTCTTGTATTTTAATTGAGTTTAAGTTTACTACAACCGGATATTAACAAATTCCCATCTGCCACATAACCGCGGGCACGACTTTCGAAAGTTTAAACCCTACAGGGGTGTCCCAACTTAGCCCATGACAAGCTCACGATCCGCGGAGACAATCCTCCAGCGCAGGACACCCGATCAGACTCGGAATCCCGGTGCACAAGACATTTCGACAATGGTAAAACAAAACCAGCAAGACCTCCCGGCGTGCCGACACCCTGATAGTAGCCGCGCGTATCTCGTCTCAGGCCACGACCGGATGAACACTACGTACGGCAACCGAAGACCCCGGAAGAAGGGGTCGGCACCGCAAGTGGCTCTAGGTTGGACCAACACTCCAAAGAGCACTAGCCCGGGGGGCTAAATAAAGATGACCCTCGGGAGGGCGACTCCCTAGGGAAAAGAAATAGGTGATAGGAAAATGTAAAACCAATGTTGGGCCTTGCTGGAAGAGTTTTATTCAAACGAACTGTCAAGAGGGTCCCATACCCCTCACCGTGTTAGGGACGCAAAATCAAGGAACATAACACCGGCATGACGGAAACTAGGGCGGCAAGAGTGGAACAAAACACCAGGCATAAGGCCGAGCCTTCCACCCTTTACCAAGTATATAGATGCATTAATTAAAATAAGATATATTGTGATATCCCAACAAAGTTCATGATATCCATGTCCTAATATGGAACAACCTGCAACTGCACCTGCAACTAGCAACGCTATAAGAGGGGCTGAGCAAAGCGGTAACATAGCCAAACAACGGTTTGCTAGGAAGGGTAAAAAAGGTTAGGGGCTATCATGGCAATTTGGGAGGCTTGATAAACAAGTGGTGGGTAGCGCGACATAGCGATAGCATCGAGACAACTAGCATAGCAATGATAGTAGTGGGATCCAAGGTGACGGTCATCTTGCCTGAAATCCCGCTCGGAAGAAGAATGAGTCCATGAAGAAGATGATCCCACGTAGTCGAACGAATCCTCACAATCGCAATGTTAACGGAACTATCGAGAAGAAGAAGCACTGGAAACAAGCAAACAACATGGTAAACAACCATCACATAAACATGGCATGATTCACAATCAAGTATGGTGCATGTCCAGTTTAAAGAGGCATGGCAAGGTAAAGTGCAACAAACAATACTACAAATTAAGTGGAGCTCAATATGCAACGAGTTGCATATTTGACGAAACACCACATTCAAGTTATTTAGTTTGCTCTCGATTAGGAACAAGACAAGATTAAATGTTGGTTAACATGGCAAGAGATGGAGCATAATAATGCTACCTATCTAGGCAAGTTTAAAAGAGGCCGGAACAACAAATAACAATTCTGGAAAATCCTCATATGCATATTTCGGATTTGGTACTGTTCTGCCCTATACACAATTTTAATGTTGTTAAACAGCAAAATAAAGTGCAGCAAGTTAATCTATGCATTTTTCTACCCCATTTACATATAAAGTTTATTTAAAACAGTGCTACGGTTATTTAGATATGAATTAAACCATTTTAGCAAGTCATTTATGCAAATTAAATCAAACAGCAATTTGAACATTTTAAACATGGATGAAAACAGCAAATTATGAAACTAGATGAAATCTAAGCATGTCGCATATATAGTTTGGATGCATGCATATTTAGCTATGGACAATGAAAAACAGTGGCAATTATGTAAATAAGAATGCATTGGAAAATGCTAAAATACTCAGACTGGGGAAAATATACCCGAGTGAGCGCTGAGTGTGTGTGTGTGCGAGCAACAGTGCAGGAAAAACAGAGCAAAAATTGGGGCACTAGGATTCGAACCCAGGACCTCCTGGTGTGTGTGTTGCGTGCTGACCAGTCGGGCTGGCTGAGTGCTTGTGATTGGGAAGGTGCATAGCTCTAGTTGAAGAGGGCAAACGCCCGGTCTTAGATCCATGGACGCACAGCAACTTGCGGGCGACGACGACGAGCAAAGCAACGGCTACAGGTGCAGCGGATCACCGGCGGGGGTGCGGAAATGTGCCAGGGTGCGTGTGGTGGCGCAGCGGATGCGAGGGTGTGTGTGTGCAAGGGGCCGAGCAGAGGAGCTAACGAAGCTGCTACCATGGCGTTCATGGAGATCGAACTCTTGCTCGCGTGGATCAGGACCTAGAGGATGAAAACGAGTGCTAGGTAAAGGCCAGGAGGGTGAGGAGCTCACGGTGGGTAGGATGGTGGTGTCGATCGTGCTCGGGGACGAACGGAGGCGACGAGGGAAGGCGCCGACCGGCGCTATCCATGAAGTATCAGGAAGCAAGGGAGAAGACGACGATGAACTTGGCGATGTAGTGGAGGTGACCTAGTGCGGGGAAGACGCCTGAACGGACGTAGTGGACGTCGAGGAAGAAGATGGACATGTCAGAGACAAGCTTGACGCCCTCCGGCTGGGAGCACGACGAGGGACGCCGGCGGGGTTTTCTCTTGGGTGCTTTGTTCTTGAAGAAGAAGAAGAACCAGAGGAAGCGGAGGCCTTGTGGCGGCGGGGAGAGGGGGAAGAGGGAAACCCTAGGGGGCGGGGCTGCGGCTTTATAGATGCACGGATGGACAGCTCGGCCACGGGGGCGCCGCGGTGGCCATGTGCTCTGAATTTACTGTGAGGAGGAAGAACAAGGGGAAGGAGAAAGGTGAAGGAGAGAGAGACCGACAGGTGGGGTCGCCTAGGTGATCCACGTAGGATTTACCAGCGAGAGGGAGAGAAGGGGCACGCTGGCGCTGGCTGGGCTCAAGGATGGGAGGAGGCCCAAGTGCAGCGCCCAGGTACGGCCTGTTCCTGCTTTAAATACTTTCTGCAAGTAAACAATCCACATAATAGAAGAGGGAAATGGCCAGGGGTTTAGGGGATGAATTTGAAAGAAGTAACAATATTTTTGTACTTCTAGAATTATGCAGGATTAGAATAAATTGACTTCGCAATTTTTAGAGGTAGAAAAATAATCCAAGTTTGGATTAAATTCAAACTTGAGTCATTTTTGATCCCAACCAAATCAAACCCAAAACAGCTGAAACTTGACAGAGAGGTTGCTGGCATGGTTTAAGATTTACAGAAAATAAGTGAACATTTACTGGAACGGGAAAATGCCACTTGCAATAAATGTGTGAGAATTGAAAGGAAGAAGCTAGTGATGGGGTGTTTCACTTGATGATGGTTTAGATGGAGGGGCAAGATGGAACAACAAAGAAGATGAGGAGAAGGAGTTCACAAAGATAACAAGCCCACAACAAATATGCACATGACAATGATGATCATGATGCAAATGCAACAAAATGACAAAGGCAATATCACAACATGAAGCATAAAACAAAGCAAGTGACACAACCATGGCAAACAAACAAGGATGGCACAATGCAATATAATAAAAGATGAACATGATGCAAGAAGCAAAATATGGCAATGACATTCATCATGATCATGGCAACAACATAGAGGAAAAGAAATATGCAAAACAATTATGGCAATGCCAGACACAATAAACACACGACAACACTAAAATAAAGGAAGGCATCTGGAGCATCGGACTCGGGGCGTTACAATGTAGAAGCCCTCCGTGATCGATTCCCCCTCCGGCGGAGCGCCGAGAAAGGCCCCAAGATGGGATCTCACGGGTACAGAAGGTTGCGGCGGTGGAAAAGGTGTTTCTTGGTGCTCCTGGATGTTTTTGGGGTATATGGGTATATATAGGAGGAAGAAGTAGGTCGGTGGAGCTGCGAGGGGCCCACGAGGGTGGGGGCGCGCCCAGGGGGGAGGCGCGCCTCCCTGCCTCATGGCCTCCTCGCTTCTTTCTTGACATCCACTCCAAGTCCTCTGGATCACGTTTGTTCCAAAAATAACTCTCCCAATGATTTCATTCCGTTTGGACTCCGTTTGATATTCCTTTTCTGCGAAACACTGAAATAGGCAAAAAAAACAGCAATTTGCACTGGGCCTTCGGTTAATAGGTTAGTCCCAAAAATAATATAAAAGTGCTTAGTAAAGCCCATTAAACATCCAAACCAGATAATATAATAGCATGGAACAATCAAAAATTATAGATACGTTGGAGACGTATCAAGCATCCCCAAGCTTAATTCCTGCTCATCCTCGAGTAGGTAAATGATAAAAACAGAATTTTTGATGTGGAATGCTACCTAGCATATTTCTCTAAGTAATTCTCTTTTATTGTGGCATGAATGTTCAGATCCGAGAGATTCAAGATAAAAGTTTAGTAATGACATGAAAATAATATACTTCAAGCATACTAACAAAGCAATCATGTCTTCTGAAAATAACATGGCCAAAGAAAGTTATCCCTACAAAATCATATAGTCTGGCTATGCTCTATCTTTATCACACAAAGTATTTAATCATGCACAACCCCGATGACAAGCCAAGCAATTGTTTCATACTTTTGATGTTCTCAAACTTTTTCAATCTTCACACAATATATGAGCATGAGCCATGGACATAGCACTATATGTGGAATAGAATGATGGTTGTGGAGAAGACAAAAAGGAGAAGATAGTCTCACATCAACTAGGCGTATCAACGGGCTATGGAGATGCCCATCAATATATATTAATGTGAGTGAGTAGGGATTGCCATGCAACGGATGCACTAGAGCTATATGTGTATGAAAGCTCAACAAAAGAAACTAAGTGGGTGTGCATCCAACTCGCTTGCTCACGAAGACCTAGGGCATTTAGAGGAAGCCCATCATTGGAATATACAAGCCAAGTTCTATAATGTAAAATTCCCACTAGTATATGAAACAACATAGGAGACTCTCTATTATGAAGATCATGGTGCTACTTTGAAGCACAAGTGTGGCAAAAGGATAGTAACATTGTCCCTTCTCTCTTTTTCTCTCATTTTTTTTATTTGGGCCTTTCTCTTTTTTTTATGGCTTCTTTTTTTTCGTCTGGAGTCTCATCCCGACTTATGGGGGAATCATAGTCTCCATCATCCTTCCCTCACTTGGGACAATGCTCTAATAATGATGATCATCACACTTTTATTTACTTACAACTCAAAAATTAAAAATCAATACTTGGAACAAAATATGACTTTATGTGAATGCCTCCGGCGATGTACCGGGATATGCAATGAATCAAGAGTGACATGTATGAAAGAATTATGAATGGTGGATTTGTCACAAATACAATGTCAACTACATGATCATGCAAAGCAATATGACAATGATGAAGCGTGTCATAATAAACAGAACGGAGGTAAGTTGCATGGCAATATATCTCGGAATGGCTATGGAAATGCCATAATAGGTAGGTATGGTGGCTGTTTTGAGGAAGGTATATGGTGGGTGTATGATACCGGCGAAAGGTGTGCGGTATTAGAGAGGCTAGCAATGGTGGAAGGGTGAGAGTGTGTATAATCCATGGACTCAACATTAGTCATAAAGAACTCACATACTTATTGCAAAAATCTATTAGTTATCGAAACGAACTACTACACGCATGCTCCTAGGGGGATAGATTGGTAGGAAAAGACCATCGCTCGTCCCCGACCGCCACTCATAAGGAAGACAATAAATAAATAAATCATGCTCTGACGTCATCACATAACGGTTCACCATACGTGCATGCTACGGGAATCACAAACTTTAGAACAAGTATTTCTCAAATTCACAACTACTCAACTAGCATGACTCTAATATCACCATCTTCATATCTCAAAACAATTATCAAGTATCAAACTTCTCATAGTATTCAGTGCACTTTATATGATAGTTTCTATTATACCCATCTTGGATGTTCATCATATTAGGACTAATTTTATAGCCAAAGAAAACTACCATGCTGTTCTAAAAGACTCTCAAAATAATATAAGTGAAGCATGAGAGATCAATAATTTCTATAAAATAAAACCACCGCCATGCTCTAAAAAGATATAAGTGAAGCACTAGAGCAAAATTATCTAGCTCAAAAGATATAAGTGAAGCACATAGAGTATTCTAATAAATTCCGATTCATGTGTGTCTCTCTCAAAAGGTGTGTACAGAAAGGATGATTGTGGTAAAATAAAAAGCAAAGACTCAAATCATACAAGACGCTCCAAGCAAAACACATATCATGTGGTGAATAAAAATATAGCCTCAAGTAAAGTTACCGATAGACGAAGACGAAAGAGGGGATGCCTTCCGGGGCATCCCCAAGCTTAGGCTTTTGGTTGTCCTTGAATTTTACCTTGGGGGTGCCTTGGGAATCCCCAATCTTAGGCTCTTGCCTATCCTTATTCCATAATCCATCAAATCTTTACCCAAAACTTGAAAACTTCACAACACAAAACTCAACAGAAAATCTTATGAGCTACGTTAGTATAAGAAAACAAACCACCACTTCAAAGTACTGTAATGAACTCATTATTTATTTATATTGGTGTTAAACCTACTGTATTCCAACTTCTCTATGGTTCATACCCTTCGATACTATCCATAGATTCACCAAAATAAGCAAACAACACGAAAAACAGAATCTGTCAAAAACAGAACAGTCTGTAGCAATCAGATTTTTTAGAATACTTCTGGAACTCCAAAACTTCTGACAAACTAGGAAACCCTGGAAAATTTTTATATTGATCTACTGCAAAACGAATTGGTATTTTATCACGTTCTGGTGAACTTTAACAATTATTTTCGTGAGTGCAAAGTTTCTGTCTTTTTCAGCAAGATCAAACAACTATCACCCAAGAAGAACTTATTGGTTCTACTTGGCACAAACACTAATTAAAACATGAAAACACATCTAAACAGAGGCAAGATTAATTATTTATTACTAAACAGAATCAAAAAGCAAGAAACAAAAATAAAATTGGGTTGCCTCCCAACAAGCACTATCGTTTAACGCCCCTTGCTAGGCAAAAAGGCAAGGATAGATCTAGGTATTATCATCTTTGATATGCAATCCATAAGTGGCTCTCATAATATATTCATAAGGTAATTTAATTTTCTTTCTAAAAAAGTGTTCCATGCCTTTACTTAACGGAAATTGTAATCTAATATTCCCTTCTTTCATATCAATAATTGCACCAGTCGTTCTAAGGAAAGGTCTACCAAGAATAATAGGACATGTAGGATTGCAATCTATATCAAGAACAATGAAATCTACGGGCACATAATTCCTATTTGCAACAATAAGAACATCATTAATTCTTCCCATAGGTTTCTTAATGGTGGAATCCGCAAGGTGCAAATTTAAAGAACAATCATCAAATTCACGGAAACCTAATACATCACACAAAGTTTTTGGAATCGTGGAAACACTAGCACCCAAATCACATAAAGCATAGCATTCATGATCTTTAATCTTAATTTTAATAGTAGGTTCCCACTCATCATAAAGTTTTCTAGGGATAGAAACTTCTAATCCAAGCTTTTCTTCATAGTATTGCATGAAAGCATCAATGATATGTTTGGTAAAAGCTTTATTTTGACTATAAGCATGAGGAGAATTTAGCACGGATTGCAACAAGGAAATAAAATCTATTAAAGAACAGTTATCATAATTAAATTCCTTGAAATTCAAAATAGTGGGTTCATTGCTATGTAAAGTTTTGACCTCTTCAATCCCACTTTTACCAAATTTTGCATCAAGATACAAAAACTCCGAATCATTGGGATGCCTTTTAACTAAAGTTGACTCATCTCCAATCCCATAATTACCAAGATTCATCTTGCAAAACAAAGATTTAATAGGAGACACATCAATAACATTTAGATCTTCATCCCTATTATCATGAAAACTAGAAGAACACGCTTTTACAAAGCAATCTTTTTTAGCACGCATCCTAGCGGTTCTTTCTTTGCACTCATCAATGGAAATTCTCATGGCTTTGAGAGACTCATTGATACCATGCTTAGGTGGAATAGATTTAAGTTTCAAAGAATAAACATCAAGAGAAATTGTATCCACGTTCCTAGCCAACTGATCAATCTTTGGCAATTTTTCTTCAAGCAAAGCATTGAAATTCTTTTGAGAAATCATAAATTCTTTAACACTAGTCTCAAAATCAGAGGACAACTTATTAAAATTTCCATAAGAGTTGTTGTAGGAATTACCATAATTATTAGAGGAATTACTAGGATACGGCCTAGGATTAAAGTTTCCTCTATACGCATTGTTGCCAAAATTGTTCCTACCAACAAAATTCACATCCATAGATTCATTATTATTCTCAATCAAAGTAGACAAAGGCATATCATTAGGATCATAAGAAACACTCTTATTATCAAACAATTTCATAAGTTCATCCATCTTTCCATTCAAAACATTAATCTCTTCTATCGCATGAACCTTTTTACTAGTAGATCTTTCGGTGTGCCATTGAGAATAATTAACCATAATATTATCTAGGAGTTTAGTAGCTTCTCCTAAAGTGATTTCCATAAAAGTGCCTCCCGCGGCTGAATCTAAAAGATTTCTAGAAGCAAAATTCAATCCGGCATAATTTTTTTGTATAATCATCCATAAATTCAAACCATGTGTAGGGCAATTACGTATCATCCAAGATTGCGCAACATGTTCATGATCAAGTTGCTTAAAATTCATAATACCGTTTCTAAGAGAGATGATCTTAGCGGGAGGAAAGTACTTAGAGATAAAAGCATCTTTGCACTTATTGCAAGAATCAATACTATTTTTAGGCAAAGATGAAAACCAAGTTTTAGGACGATCTCTAAGAGAAAACGGAAATAGCTTCAATTTAACAATATCATTATCCACATCTTTCTTCTTTTGCATATCACACAAATCAACAAAGTTGTTTAAATGGGTAGCGGCATCTTCACTAGGAAGGCCAGAGAATTGATCTTTATGACAAGATTCAACAAAGCAGCATTAATTTCACAAGATTCAGCATCGGTAAGAGGAGCAATTGGAGTGCTAAGAAAATCATTATTGTTGGTATTGGAAAAATCACAAAATTTAGTATTGTCTTGAGCCATCATAACAAACAATCAAACACACAAGCACACAAGAAGCAAGCGAAAAGAGACGAATGGAAAAAGAGGGCGAATAAAACGGCAAGGGTGAAGTGGGGGAGAGGAAAACAAGAGGCAAATGGAAAATAATGTAATGCGAGGGATAAGAGTTGTGATGGGTACTTGGTATGTCTTGACTTGACTTAACTTGGCGTAGATCTCCCCGGCAATGTCGCCAGAAATCCTTCTTGCTACCTCTTGAGCACTGCATTGGTTTTCCCTTGAAGAGGAAAGGGTGATGCAGCAAAGTAGCGTAAGTATTTCCCTCAGTTTTTCAGAACCAAGGTATCAATCCAGTAGGAGACTACACGCAAGTCGCCTCGTACCTACACAAACAAATAAGACCCTTCCAACCAACGCGATAAAGGGGTTGTCAATCCCTTCATGGCCACTTGCAAAAGTGAGATCTGATAGAGATAATAAGATAAATATTTTTGGTATTTTTATGATATAGATTGAAAAGTAAAGATTGCAAAGTAAAATAGATTGGAAACTTATATCATGGAAAATAGACCCGGAGGCCATAGGTTTCACTAGTGACTTCTCTCAAGATAGCATAAGTATTACAGTGGGTGAACAAATTACTATCGAGCAATTGATAGAAAAGTGCATAGTTATGAGAATATCTAGGCATGATCATGTATATAGGGATCACGTCCGCGACAAGTAGACCGAAATGATTCGGCATCTACTACTATTACTATACACATCGACCGCTATCCAGCATGCATCTAGAGTATTAAGTTCATAAGAACAGAGTAACGCATTAGGCAAGATGACATGATGTAGAGGGATAAACTCAAGCAATGTGATATAAACCCCATCTTTTTATCCTCGATGGCAACAATACAATACATGCCTTGCTGCCCCTGCTGTCACTGGGAAAGGACACCGCAGGATTGAACCCAAAGCTAAGCACTTCTCCCATTGCAAGAAAGATCAATCTAGTAGGCCAAGCCAAACTGATAATTCGAAGAGACTTGCAAAGATAACAAATCATACATAAAAGAATTAAGAGGAGATTCAAATATTGTTCATAGATAATCTTGATCATAAACCCACAATTCATCGGATCTCGACAAACACACCGCAAAAAGAATTACATCGAATAGATCTCCAAGAAGATCGAGGAGAACTTTGTATTGAGATCCAAAGAGAGAGAAGAAGCCATCTAGCTAATAACTATGGACCCGAAGGTCTGTGGTAAACTACTCACACATCATCGGAGAGGCTATGGTGTTGATGTAGAAGCCCTCCGTGATCGAGTCCCCCTCCGGCAGAGCGCCGGAAAAGGCCCCAAGATGGGATCTCACGGGTACAGAAGGTTGCGGCGGTGGAAAAGGTGTTTCGTGGTGCTCCCGGATGTTTTTGGGGTATATGGGTATATATAGGAGGAAGAAGTAGGTCAGTGGAGCTGCGAGGGGCCCACAAGGGTGGGGGGCGCGCCCAGGGGGGCAAGTGCACCTCCCTGCCTCGTGGCCTCCTCGCTTCTTTCTTGACGTCCACTCCAAGTCCTCTGGATTACGTTTGTTCCAAAAATAACTCTCCCGAAGGTTTCATTCCGTTTGGACTCCGTTTGATATTCCTTTTCTGCGAAACACTAAAATAGGCAAAAAAACAGCAATTTGCACTGGGCCTTCGGTTAATAGGTTAGTCCCAAAAATAATATAAAAGTGCTTCGTAAAGCCCATTAAACATCCAAAACATATAATATAATAGCACGGAACAATAAAAAATTATAGATACATTGGAGACATATCAAGTCCTACTAGGACTCCACTCCTAGTAGGATTCGCCCCCCCCCCCCCCATTTTTTCGTTTCTCATGGAGGGGAAAGATGGAAGGAGAGGGAGAAGGAGAGGGAAAGAGGAAAGGGGGCCACACCCCCTTCCCCCTTGTCCAATTCGGACTCCCATGGGAGGGGCGCCACCCTACGGGCTCCCATCTCTTTCTCCCCTATGGCCCATGACGGCCCATTACTTCACTGGGGGGTTTCGGTATCCCCTCGGTACCCCGATAAATATCCGAAACGTCCCGAAACCATTCCGGTGTCCGAATACTTTCGTCCAGCCTCTCGACTATTTCGAGACTCCTCGTCATGTCTGTGATCTCATCCGGGACTCCGAACAATCTTCGGTAACCAAAATACATAACTCATAATACAAATCGTCATCGAACATTAAGCGTGCGGACCCTACGGGTTCGAGAACTATGTAGACATGAGCGAGACACATCTCCGGTCAATAACCAATAGCGGAACCTGGATGCTCATATTGGTTCCTACATATTCTTCGAAAATCTTTATCGGTCAAACCGCAATGACAACATACGCTATTCCCTTTGTCATCGGTATGTTACTTGCCCGAGATTCGATCGTCGGTATCCTCATACCTAGTTCAATCTCGTTATCGGCAAGTCTCTTTACTCGTTCCGTAATGCATCATCCCGCAACTAACACATTAGTCACATTGCTTGCAAGGCTTATAGTGATGTGCATTACCGAGAGGGCCTAGAGATACCTCTCCGATACTCGTAGTGATAAATCCTAATCTCGATCTATGCCAACCCAACAAACACCTCCGGAGACACCTATAGAGCATCTTTATAATCACCCAGTTACGTTGTGACGTTTGATAGCACAGAAGGTGTTCCTCCGGTATTCGGGAGTTGCATAATCTCATAGTCAGAGGAATATGTATAAGTCATGAAGAAAGCAATAGCAATAAAACTTAATGATCATTATGCTAAGCTAACGGACGGGTCTTGTCCATCACATCATTCTCCTAATGATGTGATCCCGTTCATCAAATGACAACACATGTCTTTGGTCAGGAAACTTAGCCATCTTTGATTAACGAGCTAGTCAAGTAGAGGCATACTAGGGACACTATGTTTTGTCTATGTATTCACACATGTATCAAGATTCCGGTTGATACAATTCTAGCATGAATAATAAACATTTATCATGATATAAGGAAATATAAATAACAACTTTATTATTGCCTCTGATGTCTAATATGCTACTTTATTCTTGTAGACACATGTTGGGCCTCCAAGCGCAGAGTTTTGTAGGACAATGGCAATTTTCCCTCAAGTGGATGACCTAAAGTTTATCAATCCGTGAGAGGTGTAGGATAAAGATGGTATCTCTCAAACGACCCTGCATCCAAATACAAGAAATCTCTTGTGTCCCCAACACACCCAATACAATGGCAAATTGTATAGGTGCACTAGTTCGGCGAAGAAATGGTGATAAAAGTGTAGTATGGATGGTAGAAATATATTTTTATAATTTGAATAAATAAAAACAGCTAGGTAGAAAATAGTAAACGGGCACAAAAACGGTATTGCAATGCTTAAAAATGAGGCCTAGGGTCCGTACTTTCGCTAGTGCAATCTCTCAACAGTGCTAATATAATTGGATCATATAACCTTCCCTCAACGTGCAATGAAGAATCACTCCAAAGTTCTTATCTAGCGGAGAACATAAGAATAAATTGTTTGTAGGGTACGAAACCACCTCAAAGCTATTCTTTCCATTCGATCTATTCAAGAGTTCGTAATAAAATAACACAAAACTATTCTTTCCGTTCGATCTATCCTAGAGTTCGTACTAAATAAACACCAAAGCAAATTCATATTAATAATACCCAATCCAACACAAAGAACTTCAAAGAGTCCCCCAAGATTTCTACCGGAGAAACAAAGACAAGAACGTGCATCAACCCCTGTGCATAGATTACCGCAATGTCACCTCGGGAATCCACGAGTTGAGTGCCAAAACATATATCAAGTGAATCAATACGATACGCCATTGTCACCATGAGTATTCAACTGCAAGACATATATCAAGTGTTCTCAAATCCATAAAAGTATACAATCCGATAACAACGAAATCTAAAAGGGAAAAACTCAATTCATCACAACAAGATAAAGAGGGGAAAACACCATATGATCCGACTATATTAACAAAGCCCGCGATACATCAAGATCGTGACATCTCAAGAACACGAGAGAGAGAGAGATTAAACACATAGCTAGTGGTACAAACCCTCAGCCCCGAGGGTGGACTACTCCCTCCTCATCGTGGTGGCCGCCGGGATGATGAAGATGGCCACCGAAGATGATTCCCCCCTCTGGCAGGGTGCCGGAACGGGCTCTAGATTGGTTTTCGGTGGCTACAGAGGCCTGCGGCGGTGGAACTTCTAATCTAGGTTAACCCCGAAGGGTTTTGGAATATTTGTGAATTTATAGGGTAAAGAGGGGGTGCGGGAGGCCACGGAGGTGGGCACAACCCACCTGGGCGCGCCTGGGCCCCCAGGCGCGCCCTGGTGGGTTGTGCCCCCCTCGGGGCACCCCCAGGTCCTGCTCTGGCCCATTGGAAGTGTTTTGGTCCATAAAAATCCTCAAAAAGTTTCGCGGTGTTTGGACTCCGTCTGATATTGATTTCTCGCGATGTAAAAAACAAGCAAAAAACAGCAACTGGCACTGGGTCAATCGGTTAGTCCCAAAAAATGATATAAAGTTGCTATAAAGTTATTGTAAAACATCCAAGAATGATAATATAACGGCATGAATACTTCATAAATTATAGATACGTTGGAGACGTATCAGCATCCCCAAGCTTAATTCCTACTCGTCCTCGAGTAGGTAATGATAAAAGAAATAATTTATGAAGTGTGATGTTGGGGAACGTAGTAATAATTCAAAAATTTCCTATGTGTCACCAAGATCAATCTAGGAGATGCTAGCAACGAGAGAGAGGGAGTGCATCTTCATACCCTCGAAGATCGCTAAGCGGAAGCGTTACAAGAACGCGGTTGATGGAGTCGTACTCGCGGAGATTCAAATCGCGGAAGATCCGGTCTAGCGCCGAACAGACGGTGCCTCCGCGTTCAACACACGTACAACCCCAGGACGTCTCCTCCTTCTTGAGCCAGCAAGGGGAGAGGAGAAGTTGGCAGCACGACGGCGTGGTGGTGGAGCTTGCAGTTCTCCGGTAGGGCTTCGCCAAGCACTACGGAGGAGGAGGAGGTGGTGGAGAGGGGAAGGGCTGTGCCAGGGAAGGGTGCGGCTGCCCTCTCTCTCCCTCACTATATATAGGGGGAAGGGGGGACGAGGAGGCGCCCTAGGGTTTCCCTAGGGGGTGGCGGCCAAGGCAGATTGGATCTCCCTAGGGAAATCCTAGGGAGACTTAAGCTTGTTCCCCAAGCCAAGCCAGGTGGAGGCTTGCCTCCCAGCCAGGTGGAGGCACCCCACCTCTCCAAGTTACGTGAGATGGGGTGGGAGGGGCACACAGCCCCTTAGTGGGCTGACGTGCCCCCTCCCCTTGGCCCATAAGGCCCCCAATGCTTGTCGGGGCCTCCGAAACCCCTTTCGGTCATGCTGGTCGTCACCTGGTACCCCCAGAACAATTCCGGACTCTAATACCCTTTGTCCAACATATCGATCTTCACCTCCGGACCATTCTGGAGTTCCTCGTCACATCCAGGATCTCATCCGGGACTCCGAACAACCTTCGGTAACCACATACTATTTCCCGTAACAACTCTAGCATCACCGAACCTTAAGTGTGTAGACCCTACGGGTTCGGGAACCATGTAGACATGAACGAGACATCTCATCGGCCAATAACCAACAGCGGGATCTGGATACCCATGTTGGCTCCCACATGTTCCACGATGATCTCATCGGATGAACCACGATGTCGGGGATTCAATCAATCCCGTATACACTTCCCTTTGTCTATCGGTATGTTACCTGCCCGAGATTCAATCATCGGTATCCCCATACCTCATTCAATCTCGTTACCGGCAAGTCTCTTTACTCGTTCCGTAAGGCGTGATCCCGTGGCTAACTCCTTAGTCACATTGAGCTCATTATGATGACGCATTACCGAGTGGGCCTAGAGATACCTCTCCGTCATACGGAGTGACAAATCCCAGTCTCGATTCATGCCAACCCAACAGACACTTTTAGAGATAGCTGTAGTGCACCTTTATAGTCACCCAGTTACGTTGTGACGTTTGATGCACCCAAAGCACTCCTACGGTATCTGGGAGTTGCACAATCTCATTGTCTAAGGAAACGATACTTGACATTAGAAAAGCTCTAGCAAACGAACTACACGATCTTGTGCTATGCTTAGGATTGGGTCTTGTCCATCACATCATTCTCCTAATGATGTGATCCCGTTATCAACAACATCCAATGTCCATGGTCAGGAAACCACGACCATCTATTGATCAACGAGCTAGTCAACTAGAGGCTTACTAGGGACATATTACGATCTATGTATTCACACATGTATTATGGTTTCCGGCTAATACAATTATAGCATGAACAGTAGACAATTATCATGAACAAGGAAATATAATAATAACCACTTTATTATTGCCTCTAGGGCATATTTCCAACAGTCTCCCACTTGCACTAGAGTCAATAATCTAGTTACATTGTGATGAATTGAACACCCCATAGAGTTCTGGTGTTGATCATGTTTGGCTCGTGGAAGAGGTTTAGTCAACGGATCTGCGACATTCAGATCTGTATGCACTTTACAAATATCTATGTCTCCATCTTGAATATATTCATGAATGGAGTTGAGGCGATGCTTGATATGCTTGGTCTTCTTGTGAAACCTGGGGTCCTTGGGAAGGGCAATGGCTCCAGTGTTGTCACAGAAGAGAGTCATTGGGCCCGACGCATTGGGAATAACTCCTAGGTCGGTGATGAACTCCTTCATCCAGACTGCTTCCTGCGCTGCATCCGAGGCAGCTATGTACTCCGCTTCGCATGTAGATCCCGCCACGACGCTTTGCTTGCAACTGCACCAGCTGACTCCCCACCATTCAAAATGTACACATATCCGGTTTGTGACCTGGAGTCATCCAGATCTGTGTCAAAGCTAGCATCGACGTAACCCTTTACAACGAGCTCTTCGTCACCTCCATAAACTAGAAACATATCCTTAGTCCTTTTCAGGTACTTCAGGATATTCTTGACCGCTTTCCAGTGTTCCATGCCGGGATTACTTTGGTACCTCCCTACCAAACTTATGGCAAGGTTCACATCAGGTCTAGTACGGAGCATGGCATACATAATAGACCCTATGGCTGAGGCATAAGGGATGACACTCATCTTTTCTCTATCTTCTGCCGAGGTCGGGCATTGAGCCGTGCTCAATCTCACACCTTGCAATATAGGCAAGAACCCCTTCTTGGACTGATCCATATTGAACTTCTTCAATATCTTGTCAAGGTATGTGCTTTGCAAAAGACCAATGAGGCGTCTCGATCTATCTCTATAGAACTTCATGCCTAATATGTGAGCAGCTTCTCCAAGGTCCTTCATTGAAAAACACTTATTCAAGTAGGCCTTTATGCTTTCGAAAAGTTCTATATCATTTCCCATCAACAGTATGTCATCCACATATAATATGAGAAATGCTACAGAGCTCCCACGCATTTTCTTGTAAACACAGGCTTCTCCATAAGTCTGCATAAACCCAAACGCCTTGATCATTTCATCAAAGCGAATGTTCCAACTCCGAGATGCTTGCACCAGCCCATAAATGGAGCGCTGGAGCTTGCATACCTTGTCAGCATTCTTAGGATCGACAAAACCTTCCGGCTGCATCATATACAATTCTTCCTTAAGGAAACCTAGGAATGTCGTTTTGACGTCCATTTGCCATATCTCATAATCATAGAATGCGGCAATTGCTAACATGATTCGGACGGACTTCAGCTTCGCTATGGGTGAGAAGGTCTCATCATAGTCACCCCTTGAACTTGTCGATAACCCTTAGCGACAAGCCGAGCTTTATAGATGGTCACATTACCATCCGCGTCAGTCTTCTTCTTAAAGATCCATTTATTCTCTATGGCTTGCCGATCATCGGGCAAGTCTGTCAAAGTCCATACTTTGTTTTCATACATGGATCCTATCTCGGATTTCATGGCTTCAAGCCATTTGTTGGAATCCGGGCCCGCCATCGCTTCTTCATAGTTTGATGGTTCACCATTGTCTAACAACATGATTTCCAGGACAGGGTTGCCGTACCACTCTGGTGCGGAACGTGTCCTCGTGGACCTACGAAGTTTAGTAATTTGATCCAAAGTTTCGTGATCATTATCATTAACTTCCTCTCTAGTCGGTGCAGGCACCACATAAACATCTTCCCGAGCTGCGCTACTCTCCGGTTCAAGAGGCAGTACCTCGTCAAGTTCTACTTTCCTCCCACTTACTTCTTTCGAGAGAAAATCTTTCTCTAGAAAGGATCCATTCTTGGCAACAAAGATCTTGCCTTCGGATCTGAGGTAGAAGGTATACCCAATAGTTTCCTTAGGGTATCCTATGAAGATGCATTTTTCCAACTTGGGTTCGAGCTTTTCAGGTTGAAGTTCCTTGACATGAGCATCGCATCCCCAAACTTTTAGAAACGACAGCTTAGGTTTCTTCGCAAACCATAATTCATACGGTGTCGTCTCAACGGATTTCGACGGAGCCCTATTTAAAGTGAATGTGGCAGTCTCTAAAGCATAACCCCAGAATGATAGCGGTAGATCGGTAAGAGACATCATAGATCGCACCATATCTAATAGAGTACGATTATGATGTTCGGACACACCATTACTCTGAGGTGTTCCAGGCGGCGTGAGTTGTGAAACAATTCCACATTTCCTTAAGTGCGTACCAATCTCGTGACTCAAATATTCTCCTCCACGATCTGATCGTAAGAACTTTATTTTTCTGTCATGTTGATTCTCTACCTCAATCTAAAATTCCTTGAACTTTTCAAAGCTCTCATAATTGTGTTTCATTAAGTAGACATACTCATATCTACTTAAGTCATCAGTGAGGGTGAGAACATTGATACGTCTCCAACGTATCTATAATTTTTTATCATTCCATGCTATTATATTATCTGTTTTGGATGTTTAATGGGCTTTAATATGCTCTTTTATATTATTTTTGGGACTAACCTATTAACCGGAGGCTCAGTGCGAGTTGCTGTTTTTTTTGCCTATTTCAGTGTTTCGCAGAAAAGGAATATCAAACGGAATCCAAACGGAATGAAACCTTTGCGAGGATCTTTCTTGGAACAAATGCAATCCAGGAGACTTGGACTGGAAGTCAGAGACGCAACGAGGCGACCACGAGACAGGAGGGCGTGCCCAGGGGGTAGGCGTGCCCCCACCCTCGTGGGCCCCTTGTAGCTCCACTGACGTACTTCTTTCGCCTATATATACCCTTGTACCCTAAAAACATCCGGGAGAGTCACGAAACCACTTTTCCACCGCCGCAACCTTCTGTACCCATGAGATCCTATCTGGGGCCTTTTCCGGCGATCTATCGGAGGGGGATTTGATCACGAGGGGCTTCTACATGAACATCATAACCTCTCCGATGATGTGTGAATAGTTTACCAAAGACCTTCGGGTTCATAGTTATTAGCTAGATGGCTTCTTCTCTCTCTTTGGTTCTCAATACAAAGTTCTCCTTGATGTTCTTGGAGATCTATTCAACGTAATACTTTTTGTGGTGTGTTTACCGAGATCCAGTGAATTGTGGGTTTATGATAAAGATCATCTACGAACAATATTTGATTCTTCTTTGAATTCTTATATGCATGATTTGATATCTTTGCAAGTCTCTTCAAATTATCGGTTAGTTTGGCCTACTAGATTGATCTTTCTTGCAATGGGAGAAGTGCTTTGCTTTGGGTTCAATCTTGCGGTGTCCTTTCCCAGTGACAGTAGGGGCAGCAAGGCACATATTGTATTGTTGCCATCGAGGATAAAAAGATGGGTTTTATATCATATTGCTTGAGTTTATCCCTCTACATCATGTCATCTTGCCTAATGCATTACTCTGTTCTTATGAACTTAATACTCTAGATGTATGCTGGATAGCGGTCGATGTGTGGAGTAATAGTAGTAGATGCAGAATCGTTTCGGTCTACTTGACACGGACGTGATGCCTATATTCATGATCATGCCTAGAAATTCTCATAACTATGCGCTTTTCTATCAATTGCTCGGCAGTAATTTGTTCACCCACCATAATATATGCTATCATGAGAGAAGCCACTAGTGAAACCTATGGCCCCCGGGTCTACTTTACATCATATAAGTTTCCGATCTATAATTCTAGTTTACTATTTATTTTGCAATCTTTATTTTCCAATCTATACAACAAAAATACCAAAAATATATATCTTATTATCTTTATCAGATCTCACTTTTGCAAGTGGCCGTGAAGGGATTGACAACCCCTTTATCGCGTTGGTTGCAAGGTTCTTGTGTTTCTGCAGGTACTAGGCGACTTCCGTGTAGTCTCCTACTGGATTGATACCTTGGTTCTCAAAAACTGAGGGAAATACTTACGCTACTTTGCTGCATCACCCTTTCCTCTTCAAGGGAAAACCAACACATGCTCAAGAGGTAGCAAGAAGGATTTCTGGCGCCGTTGCCGGGGAGATCTACGCTCAAGTCAAGACATACCAAGTACCCATCACAAACTCTTATCCCTTGCATTACATTATTTGCCATTTGCCTCTCGTTTTCCTCTCCCCCACTTCACCGTTGCCGTTTTATTCGCCCTTTTTCGTTCGTCTCTTTTCACTTGCTGCTTCTGTGCTTATGTGTTGGATTGATTGTTTGTCACGATGGATCAAGATAATACTAAATTATGTGACTTTTCCTATACCAACAACAATGATTTTATTAGCACTCCGATTGCTCCTATTACCGATGCTGAATCTTGTGAAATTAATGCTGCTTTGTTGAATCTTGTCATGAAAGATCAATTTTCTGGCCTTCCTAGTGAAGATGCCGCTACCCATCTAAACAACTTTGTTGATTTGTGCGATATGCAAAAGAAGAAAGATGTGGATAATGATATTGTTAAATTGAAGCTATTTCCGTTTTCGCTTAGAGATCGTGCTAAAACTTGGTTCTCTTCTTTGCCTAAAAATAGTATTGATTCATGGAATAAGTGCAAAGATGATTTTGTCTCTATGTATTTTCCTCCCGCTAAGATCATCTCTCTTAGAAACGATATTATGAATTTTAAGCAACTTGATCATGAGCATGTTGCACAAGCTTGGGAGAGGATGAAATTAATGATACGTAATTGCCCTACACATGGTTTGAATTATGGATGATTATACAAAAAATTTATGCCGGATTGAATTTTGCTTCTAGAAATCTTTTAGATTCGGCCGCGGGAGGCACTTTTATGGAAATCACTTTAGGAGAAGCTACTAAACTCCTAGATAATATTATGGTTAATTATTCTCAATGGCATACCGAAAGATCCACTAGTAAAAAGGTTCATGCGATAGAAGAGATTAATGTTTTGAGTGGAAAGATGGATGAACTTATGAAATTGTTTGCTAATAAGAGTGTTTCTTCTGATCCTAATGATATGCCTTTGTCCACTTTGATTGAGAATAATAATGAATCTATGGATGTGAATTTTGTTGGTAGGAACAACTTTGGTAATAACGCGTATAGAGGAAACTTTAATTCTAGGCCGTTCCCTAGTAATTCCTCTAATAATTATGGTAATTCCTACAACAACTCTTATGGAAATTTTAATAAGATGCCCTCTGATTTTGAGACTAGTGTTAAAGAATTTATGAATTCGCAAAAGAATTTCAATGCTTTGCTTGAAGAAAAATTGCCTAAGATTGATGAGTTGGCTAGGAACGTGGATAGAATTTCTCTTGATGTTGATTCTTTGAAACTTAGATCTATTCCACCTAAGCATGATATCAATGAGTCTCTCAAAGCCATGAGAATTTCCATTGATGAGTGCAAAGAAAGAACCGCTAGGATGCGTGCTAAAAAAGATTGCTTTGTGAAAGCGTGTTCTTCTAGTTTTCATGATAATAATGATGAAGATCTAAAAGTGATTGATGTGTCTCCTATTAAATCTTTGTTTTCCAATATGAATCTTGATAAAGATGGGACTGGAGATGAGTCAACTTTAGTTAAAAGGCGTCCCAATGATTCGGAGTTTTTAGATCTTGATGCTAAAATTAATAAAAGTGGGATTGAAGAGGTCAAAACTTTACATAGCAATGAACCCACTATTTTGGATTTCAAGGAATTTAATTATGATAATTGCTCTTTGATAGATTGTATTTCCTTGTTGCAATCCGTGTTAAATTCTCCTCATGCTTATGATCAAAATAAAGCTTTTACTAAACATATCGTTGATGCTTTAATGCAATCTTATGAAGAAAAGCTTGAATTAGAAGTTTCTATCCCTAGAAAACTTTATGATGAGTGGGAACCTACTATTAAAATTAAGATTAAAGATCATGAATGCTATGCTTTATGTGATTTGGGTGCTAGTGTTTCCACGATTCCAAAAACTTTGTGTGATGTGTTAGGTTTCCGTGAATTTGATGATTGTTCTTTAAATTTGCACCTTGCGGATTCCACCATTAAGAAACCTATGGGAAGGATTAATGATATTCTTATTGTTGCAAATAGGAATTATGTGCCCGTAGATTTCATTGTTCTTGATATAGATTGCAATCCTACATGTCCTATTATTCTTGGTAGACCTTTCCTTAGAACGATTGGTGCAATTATTTACATGAAAGAAGGAAATATTAGATTCCAATTTCCGTTAAGGAAAGGCATGGAACACTTTCCTAGAAAGAAAATTAAATTACCTTATGAATCTATTATGAGAGCCACATATGGACTGCATACCAAAGATGATAATACCTAGATCTATTCTTGCTTTATGCCTAGCTAGGGGCGTTAAACGATAGCGCTTGTTGGGAGGCAACCCAATTTTATTTTTGCTCCTTGCTTTTTGTTCCTGTTTAGTAATAAATAATTCATCTAGCCTCTGTTTATATGTGGTTTTATGTTTTAATTAGTGTTTGTGCCAAGTAGAACCTTTGGGAAGACTTGGGTGAAGTCTTTGCGATCTTGCTGTAAAAAACAGAAACTTTAGCGCTCATGATATTAGATGCCATTTTTTTACTGGAGAGTGATTTTAGCTTGATTATTTTTGCATATGGTTAATGGACAAATTCCTCACGTCCACCAATTTATTTCAGAATTTTTGGAGTTCCAGAAGTATTCGTTTGATACAGATTACTACAGACTGTTCTGTTTTTGACAGATTCTGTTTTTCGTGTGTTGTTTGCTTATTTTGATGAATCTATGGCTAGTATCGGAGGTATGAACCATAGAGAAGTTGGAATACAGTATGTTAAACACCAATATAAATAAATAATGAGTTCATTACAGTAACTTAAAGTGGTGGTTTTTTTATACTAACGGAGCTCATGGGATTTTCTGTTTAAGTTTTGTGTTGTGAAGTTTTCAAGTTTTAAGTAAAGATTTGATGGATTTTGGAATAAGGAGTGGCAAGAGCCTAAGCTTGGGGATGCCCAAGGCACCCCAAGGTAAAATTCAAGGACAACCAAAAGCCTAAGCTTGGGGATGCCGAAGGCAGCCCAAGGTAAAATTCAAGGACAACCAAAAGCCTTAGCTTGGGGTGCCCCAGAAGGCATCCCCTCTTTCGTCTTCGTCTATCGGTAACTTTAATTGAGGCTATATTTTTATTCACCACATGATATGTGTTTTGCTTGGAGCGTCCTGTATGATTTGAGTCTTTGCTTTTTAGTTTACCGCAATCATCCTTGCTGTACACACCTTTTGGGAGAGTCACACATGAATCGGAATTTATTACAATACTCTATGTGCTTCACTTATATCTTTTGAGCTAGATAATTTGGCTCTAGTGCTTCACTTATATCTTTTTAGAGCACGGTGGTGGTTTTATTTTATAGAAATTATTGATCTCTCATGCTTCACTTATATTATTTTGAGAGTCTTTTAGAACATCATGGTAATTTGCTTTGGCTATAAAATTAGTCCTAATATGATAGGCATCCAAGATTGGTATAATAAAAACTTCCATATAGAGTGCATTGAATACTATCAGAAGTTTGATACTTGATGATTGTTTTGAGATATGAAGGTGGTGATATTAGAGTCGTGCTAGTTGAGTAATTGTGAAATTGAGAAATACTTGTGTTGAGGTTTGCAAGTCCCGTAGCATGCACGTATGGTAACCGTTGTGTGACAAATTTGAAGCATGAGGTGTTCTTTGATTGCCTTCCTTATGAGTGGCGGTTGGGGACGAGCGATGGTCTTTTCCTACCAATCTATCCCCCTAGGAGCATGCGCGTAGTGCTTGGTTTTGATGACTTGTAGATTTTTGCAATAAGTATGTGAGTTCTTTATGACTAATGTTGAGTCCATGAATTATACACACTCTCACCCTTCCATCATTGCTAGCCTCTTCGGTACCGTGCATTGCCCTTTCTCACCTCGAGAGTTGGTACAAACTTCGCCGGTGCATCCAAACCCCGTGATATGATACGCTCTATCATACATAAGCCTCCTTATATCTTCCTCAAAACAGCCACCATACCTACCTATTATGGTATTTCCATAGCCATTCCGTGATATATTGCCAGGCAACTTTCCACCGTTCCGTTTATTATGACACGCTTCATCATTGTCATATTGCCTTGCATGATCATGTAGTTGACATCGTATTTGTGGCAAGGCCACCATGCACAATTTTTCATACATGTCACTCTTGATTCATTGCACATCTCGGTACACCGCCAGAGGCACATATGAGTCATATTTTGTTCTAGTATCGAGTTGTAATCCTTGAGTTGTAAATAAATAGGAGTGTGATGATCATCATTATTAGAGCATTGTCCCGTGTGAGGAAATAAAAAAAGAGAAAGGCCAAATAAAAAAAGTGAAGGCCCAAAAAAGAGAAAGGCCAAAAAAAAGAGAAGGCCCAAAAAAAAGAGAGAAAAAGAGAGAGGGGCAATGTTACTATCCCTTTTCCACACTTGTGCTTCAAAGTAGCACCATGATCTTTATGATAGAGAGTCTCTTATTTTGTCACTTTCATATACTAGTGGGAATTTTTCATTATAGAACTTGGCTTGTTTATTCCAACAATGGGCTTCCTCAAATGCCCTAGGTCTTCGTGAGCAAGCAAGTTGGATGCACACCCACTTAGTTTCTTTTGTTGAGCTTTCATACATTTATAGCTCTAGTGCATCCGTTGCATGGCAATCCCTACTCCTCGCATGGACATTAATTGATGGGCATCTCCATAGTCCATTGATTAGCCGCGCCAATGTGAGATTTTCTCCTTTTTTGTCTTCTCCACACAACCTCCATCATCATATTCTATTCCACCCATAGTGCTATGTCCATGGCTCGCGCTCATGTATTGCGTGAAAGTTGAAAAAGTTTGAGAATACTAAAGTATGAAACAATTGCTTGGCTTGTCATCGGGGTTGTGCATGATGAGAGCATTTTGTGTGACGAAAATGAAGCATGGCCAAACTATATGATTTTGTAGGGATGAGCTTTCTTTGGCTATGTTATTTTGAGAAGACATAATTGCTTAGTTAGTATGCTTGAAGTATTATTATTTTTATGTCAATATTAAACTTTTGTCTTGAATCTTTCGGATCTGAACATTCATGCCACAATAAAGAAAATTACATTGAAAATTATGTTAGGTAGCATTCCACATCAAAAATTCTGTTTTTATCATTTACCAACTCGAGGACGAGCATGAATTAAGCTTGGGGATGCTGATACGTCTCCAACGTATCTATAATTTTTTATTGTTCCATGCTATTATATTATCTGTTTTGGATGTTTAATGGGCTTTAATATGCTCTTTTATATTATTTTTGGGACTAACCTATTAACCGGAGGCCCAGTGCCAGTTGCTATTTTTTTGCCTATTTCAGTGTTTCGCAGAAAAGGAATATCAAATCGAATCCAAACGGAACGAAACCTTTGCGGGGATCTTTCTTGGAACAAACGCAATCCAGGAGACTTGGAGTGGAAGTCAGAGACGCAACGAGGAGGCCACGAGGCAGGAGGGCGCGCCTAGGGGGGGCGCGCCCCCCACCCTCGTGGGCCCCTCGTAGCTCCACCGATGTACTTCTTTTGCCTATATATACCCTTGTACCCTAAAAACATACGGGAGAGCCACGAAACCACTTTTCCACCGCCGCAACCTTTTGTACCTGTGAGATCCCATCTGGGGCCTTTTTCGGTGATCTGCCGGAGGGGGATTCGATCATGGAGGGCTTCTACATCAACACCATAGCCTCTCCGATGATGTGTGAGGAGTTTACCACAGAACTTCGGGTCCATAGTTATTAGCTAGATGGCTTCTTCTCTCTCTTTGGTTCTCAATACAAAGTTCTCCTTGATGTTCTTGGAGATCTATTCGATGTAATAGTTCTTGCGGTGTGTTTGCCGAGATCCGATGACTTGTGGGTTTATGATCAAGATTATCTATGAACAATATTTGATTATTCTCTGAATTCTTATATGCATGATTTGATATCTTTGCAAGTCTCTTTGAATTATCGGTTTAGTTTGGCCTAGTAGATTGATCTTTCTTGCAATGGGAGAAGTGCTTAGCTTTGGGTTCAATCTTGTGGTGGCCTTTCCTAGTGACAGTAGGGGCAGCAAGGCACATATTGTATTGTTGCCATCGCGGATAAAAAGATGGGGTTTATGTCATATTGCTTGAGTTTATCCCTCTACATCATGTCATCTTGCCTAATGCGTTACTCTGTTCTTATGAACTTAATACTCTAGATGCATGCTGGATAGCGGTCGATGTGTGGAGTAATAGTAGTAGATGCAGAATCGTTTCAGTCTACTTGACACGGACGTGATGCCTATATTCATGATCATGCTTTTCTATCAATTGCTCGGTAGTAATTTGTTCACCCACCATAATATATGCTATCATGAGAGAAGCCACTAGTGAAACCTATGGCCCCAGGGTCTACTTTACATCATATAAGTTTTTGATCTATAATTCTAGTTTACTATTTATTTTGCAATCTTTATTTTCCAATCTATACAACAAAAATACCAAAAATATTTATCTTATTATCTTTATCAGATCTCACTTTTGCAAGTGGCCGTGAAGGGATTGACAACCCCTTTATCGTGTTGGTTGCAAGGTTCTTGATTGTTTGTGCAGGTACTAGGCGACTTGCGTGTAGTCTCCTACTAGATTGATACCTTGGTTCTCAAAAACTGAGGGAAATACTTATGCTACTTTGCTGCATCACCCTTTCCTCTTCAAGGGAAAACCAACGCATGCTCAAGAGGTAGCAAACATAACAATAGCCACCGCGAGCCTCTACGCTCATTGGACCGCATACATCAGTATGTATTATTTCCAACAAGTTGGTTGCTCGCTCCATTGTTCTGGAGAACGGAGTCTTGGTCATTTTGCCCATGAGCCATGGTTCGCACGTGTCAAATGATTCATAATCAAGAGACTCCAAAAGTCCATCTGCATGGAGTTTCTTCATGCGTTTGGCACCAATGTGACCAAGGCGGCAGTGCCACAAGTATGTGGGACTATCATTACCAACCTTACATCTTTTGGTATTCACACTATGAATATGTGTAACATCACGTTCGAGATTCAATAAAAATAAACCATTTACCAGGGGGCATGACCATAAAACATATCTCTCATATAAATAGAACAACCATTATTCTCGGATTTAAATGAGTAGCCATCTCGCATTAAATGAGATCCAGATACAATGTTCATGCTCAAAGCTGGCACTAAATAACAATTATTGAGGTTTAAAACTAATCCCGTAGGTAAATGTAGAGGTAGCATGCCGACGGTGATCACATCGACCTTGGAACCATTCCTGACGCGCATCGTCACCTCGTCGTTCGCCAGTCTCCGCTTATTCCGCAGCTCCTGTTTTGAGTTACAAATATGAGCAACCGCACCGGTATCAAATACCCAGGAGCTACTATGTGTGCTGGTAAGGTACACATCAATAACATGTATATCATATACACCTTTGGTGTTGCCGGCCTTCTTATCCGCTAAGTACTTGGGGCAGTTCCGCTTCCAGTGACCATTTCCCTTGCAATAAAAGCACTGAGTCTCGGGCTTGGGTCCATTCTTTGGCTTCTTCCCGACAACTGATTTACCGGGCGCGGCAACCCCCTTGCTGTCCTTCTTGAAGTTCTTCTTACCCTTGCCTTTCTTGAAACTAGTGCTCTTATTCACCATCAACACTTGATGTTTCTTTTTGGTCTCCACCGCCGCTGATTTTAGCATTGAATATAACTCAGGAATGGTCTTTTCCATCCCTTGCAAATTGTAGTTCATCACAAAGCTCTTGTAGCTAGGTGGAAGCGACTGGAGGATTCTGTCAATGACCGAGTGTAACATCCCAAAATTTCAATTTGGAATGTTATAAATAGGTCATCATGCATTTCATATTTTATTGAATTTTGTTTTGCGATCCTAGAAAATCCTAAGCAACTCAAGGACCCACGGAGAGAGTTGGGGATTTCACGATTTTTCATATTTGAATTTTCTCAAATATCGAAACAAGGATCATTTTGGTTTTAATTATTTCTGTATTTGAAAATATTTCATATATGAGAGGAGATAATATGACTTTTCCAAAATAAAAGAAATATCGGAGGAAATTTTTTAAAATCAAGAATAATTTTCATTAGGATTTTATTGCTATTTTATTTTGAATTAGGAAAATATGCGTTTTTCAAAATTGCATTAGAGGCCCAAATAAATGTTCACTTTCTCCGCAATATTATTAGAGGACCGTGAAAATTTATTTCAGGATTTTTGGACTCCGTTTAGTATTTCTTTTGTTAGTTTTCCGCATCAGGATTATTTAAGAAAAAAGTCAACCGACCTATCGGGCCGTGCCGAGCCGGACTCGTCTGAGCTCAGGCTTTATAAGCCCAAGCCCAAGGCGCCCCGAGGCCCAACCGCCGCCGCCCCAAACCCTAACCCTAGCGCCGACGCCTAGCCGCCGCCTTTCGCGCTGCCTTTCCCGCCGCCGCCCGCCGCCTCGCCACTGCCCGCGTTGCCGCCACCCCGCCGTCTCCCGTGCCGCCGTCCGGCCCTACCGCCGCGGATCCCGCCGGAGTTCGCGGCGCCGGTTTCCTTTGCCTGTTTTCGTCGGTTTTGTTTTCGGTAAAAACCCTAGATCAGTTTTTTTAGATCGGATTTTGTTCGGTTTTCTTCGGTTTAGTTAAATAGCAGACGTTCGTCCGTACGTTCATTTTAACGAACGCTGTTCGTCAGTTAACCGCAGACAGCGAACGTTCGTTCGTTAGCCTGTTTGTCTCGTTTTATTTTCCAGGATTTTTCCGCGATTATTTTCGATCGCGATTTCTGCCGTGATCTTCGTTTTAGTTTAACTTTTCGCTCGTTTACCCAAATCAGGTGAAACAAGCGCCTAGATCTTCTTCTCGGAGCCCTCTTTCTGTTTAACCAACTTGAACAAGATTTTGGTACTGTAAAATTTGACTTTAGTCCAGATTAGTAAATAGATCTTGTTTCTTTCGTAGTTTGAGTTTCGTTGCTCCGTTTGATTTGATTCTTTTTGCAAGCCGGAGTTCTTCAGTTGAACTTTCTGGTTATATCTTCTTATTTGAGTTTTATCCGTGCATCTTTGCTTGAGTTCTTATGTAGGCTATTGTTTGTTTGCGATAGAATTTCCAGAGTGCGAAGCATGCTACTATGAGTCACTAGGTTTTGCGGATCATTAGCAGGGCAAGTAACACATTGATCATACTCTTTTCATACCCAGTTTTATGCATTAGTTACAATCCTCAAACACTGCATGATTAGGATGTGTTTAAACTTGTGGGTATTGGGAAGTAGATGATGAGGTAGAACCTATTACCTGTTTTATTATCAAACCCTTGGGAGTTACTTCTACGTTATGCTTATATTGCCATGCTATGCTCGTAGACGTGGATTGGGTTTGAGTGTATCCATGACAGATGTGAGATTGTTTAATTAATGGTTCAACTTAAGGTGGCAACTTTAATGCACATCTGGGTGGATTATTGGTTTGGGCACCTGGGGTTATACCAGTGTTGTCCTAGGAGATCCTGGGGTTATACCGTGTGATCCTCCTATGGTCCGCCACCCAGGCTCCAAGGGATCATAAGATTATTCATGCTAGAAACTTCCGTGTGCAGCCACAAGCTATTATGGGCTCTAGCATAGTTGAGTATGTTGCATGACCTCTTCCAGTGGTAGGCTAGCAGATGTAGGGGATGTAGGTTGGTACTGTCTACCCGGGGTTAGAGTTAATGCTTCTGAAAGACTGTGTCTCGGTCATCCGTTTCTCAAACACCATGTAGTGCGAGAAATCCAACGGAGGAGATTGAGTCTTGTGGGGAAAAGTGCACAAACCTCTGCAGAGTGTGCAAACTAATCATGGTTAGCCGTGTCCCCGATTATGGACAACTTGAGTATCTGGTACTTGGATTATTGGTTTGATCTCATCACTCAAAAATTAATTTGTTGGGTTGCTAACGTACACTTTTTAATTGGGATTGAGATGGGGGTACCATTCTCAATGTTTCAACCACCATGATAGTTAAATAAAATATATTCCTTTGTTGTAGGGAAAAATTGGCTTTTCGCAAAACATTATAACCATAGAGCCTCCACCAGCCATATTGCATATAGTGATAGTATTTATCTGTTCATTGCTCTACTGTGTTATATTGCCAGCATATTCCATGTGCTGACCCATTTTCGGGCTGCAACATATCATGTTGCAGACTTTTCAGACGAGGATTAAGGGGCGCTAGGTCGTTTGTCATGCACTCAGCTATGCCGTTGGAGTTGATGGACTCATTTTATCTTCCAAGCCTTCCGCTGTTATCTTATTTAGATGGCCTTAAGCCATATTTATTGTAATAAGTTCTCTTTTGAGACATTCGATGTAATAAGTGTGTGATTGCTACTCTGTTATAAATCCTTCGAGTACTGTGTGTGTTAGCATTACCGATCTAGGGATGACACTGAACATAGAGATTTGACCGTCTGAGGTCGGATCACTACACTGACTCATCTGGAAGATTAACTCCCAGCTGAGACAAGCGGTTGTGCAACCCAGATATCTTGAGTATATGCTCGCTGACAGAACTGTTTTCCTCCATCTTACAACTTTAGAACTTGTCGGAGACTTCATATCTCTCGACCCGGGCATGAGCTTGGAAAACCATTTTCAGCTCTTGGAACATCTCATATGCTCCGTGCTGCTCAAAACGCTTTTGGAGCCCCGGTTCTAAGCTGTAAGCATGACGCACTAAACCAGGGAGTAATCATCACTACGCGACTGCCAGGCATTCATAACGTCTTGAGTTGCTGGGAAAATGGGTGCTTCACCTAGCGGTGCTTCAAGGACATATTCCTTCTTGCAGCTATGAGGATGATCCTCAAGTTACGGACCCAATCCATATAGTTGCTACCATCGTCTTTTAGCTTGGTTTTCTCTAGGAACGCGTTGAAGTTGAGGGCAACATTAACATGGGCCATTTGATCTACAAGACATATTGTAAAGATATTTAGACTATGTTCATGATAATTAAGTTCATCTAATCAAATTATTTAATGAACTCCCACTCAGATAGACATCCCTCTAGTCATCTAAGTGATACATGATCCGAATCGACTAGGCCGTGTCTGATCATCACGTGAGACGGACTAGTCATCAATGGTGAATATCTCCATGTTGATCGTATCTACTATACGACTCATGTTTGACCTTTCGGTCTCTCGTGTTCTGAGGCCATGTCTGTACATGCTAGCTAGGCTCGTCAAGTCAACCTAAGAATTTCGCATGTGTAAATCTGGCTTACACCCGTTGTATGCGAACGTTAGAATCTATCACACCGGATCATCACGTGGTGCTTCAAAACAACGAACCTTCGCTACGATGCACAGTTAGGGGGAACAATGTCCTTGAAATTTTAGTGAGGGATCATCTTATTTATGCTGCCGCCGTTCTAAGAAAATAAGATGTAAACATGACAAACATCACATGCAAATCATAAAGTGACATGATATGGCCAATATCATCTTGCGCCTTTGATCTCCATCTTCGAGGCACGACATGATCACCTTCCTCACCGGCATGACACCATGATCTCCATCATCGTGTCTTCATGAAGTTGTCTCGCCAACTATTACTTCTATTACTATGGCTAATGGTTAGCAATGAAGTAAAGTAATTACATGGCACTTACATTGACCCGCAGGTCATACAATAAATTAAGACAACTCCTATGGCTCCTGCCGGTTGTCATACTCATTGACATGCAAGTCGTGATTCCTATTACAAGAACATGATCAATCTCATACATCACATCCTTTTGGCCATATCACATCACCTAGCATACCCTGCGAAAACAAGTTAGACGTCCTCTAATTGTTGTTGCATGTTTTACGTGGCTGCTATGGGTTTCTAGCAAGAACGTTTCTTACCTACGTAAAAGCCACAACGGTGATATGCCAATTGCTATTTACCCTTCATAAGGACCCTCCTCATCGAATCCGATCCGACTAAAGTGGGAGAGACAGACACCCGCTGGCCACCTTATGCATCAAGTGCATGTCAGTCGGTGGAACCTGTCTCACGTAAGCGTACGTGTAAGGTCTGTCCGGGCCGCTTCATCCCACGATGCCGCCGAATCCAGATAAGACTAGTAACGGTAAGCAAATTGAACAAATCATCGCCCACAACTACTTTGTGTTCTACTCGTGCATAGAATCTACGCATAGACTTGGCTCTGATACCACTGTTGGGGAACGTAGTAATAATTCAAAATTTTCCTACGTGTCACCAAGATCAATCTAGGAGATGCTAGCAACGAGAGAGAGGGAGTGCATCTTCATACCCTTGAAGATCGCTAAGAGGAAGCGTTACAAGAACGCGGTTGATGGAGTCATACTCGCGGCGATTCAAATCGCGGAAGATCCGATCTAGCACCAAACGGATGGCGCCTCGGTGTTCAACACACGTACAGCCCGGGGACATCTCCTCCTTCTTGATCTAGCAAGGGGAAAGGTGAAGTTGAGGGAGAGCTCCGGCAGCACGACGGCGTGGTGGTGGAGCTTGCAGTTCTCCGGCAGGGCTTTGCCAAGCACTACGGAGAAGGAGGAGGTGGTGGAGAGGGGAAGGGCTGCGCCAGGGAAGGGTGCGGCTGCCCTCTCTCTCCCTCACTATATATAGGGGAAGGGGGAGCAGGAGGCACCCTAGGGTTTCCCTAGGGGGCGGCGGCCAAGGCAGATTGGATCTCCCTAGGGAAATCCTAGGGAGACTTGCCCCCAAGCCAAGCCAGGTGGAGGCTCGCGTCCCAACCAGTTGGAGGCACCCCACCACTCCAAGTTATGTGAGATGGGGTGGGAGGGGTGCACAGCCCCTTAGTGGGCTGATGTGCCCCCTCCCCTTGGCCCATAAGGCCCCCAACGCTTGCCGGGGCCTCCGAAACCCCTTTCGGTCACGCTAGTCGTCACCTGGTACCCCTGAACAATTCCGGACTCCAATACCCTTCGTCCAATATATCGATCTTCACCTTCGGACCATTCCGATGTTCCTCGTCACGTCCAGGATCTCATCCAGGACTCTGAACAACCTTCGGTAACCACGTACTATTTCCCATAACAACTCTAGCGTCACCGAACCTTAAGTGTGTAGACCCTACGGGTTCGGGAACCATGCAGACATGACCGAGACATCTCTTCGGCCAATAACCAACAACGGGATCTGGATATTCATGTTGGCTCCATATGTTCCACGATGATCTCATCGGATGAATCATGATGTCGGGGATTCAATCAATCCCGTATACAATTCCCTTTGTCTATCATATGTTACCTGCCCGAGATTCGATCATCGGTATCCCCATACCTCGTTCAATCTCGTTACCGGCAAGTCTCTTTACTCGTTCCATAACGCATGATCCCGTGGCTAACTCCTTAGTCACATTGAGCTCATTATGATGACGCATTACCGAGTGGGCCTAGAGATACCTCTCCGTCATACGGAGTGACAAATCCCAGTCTCGATTCATGCCAACCCAACAGACACTTTTAGAGATAGCTGTAGTGCACCTTTATAGTCACCCAGTTACGTTGTGACGTTTGATGCACCCAAAGCACTCCTACGGTATCTGGGAGTTGCACAATCTCATTGTCTAAGGAAACGATACTTGACATTAGAAAAGCTCTAGCAAACGAACTACACGATCTTGTGCTATGCTTAGGATTGGGTCTTGTCCATCACATCATTCTCCTAATGATGTGATCCCGTTATCAATGACATCCAATGTCCATCGTCAGGAAACCACGACCATCTATTGATCAAGGAGCTAGTCAACTAGAGGCTTACTAGGGACATATTATGATCTATGTATTCACACACGTATTACGGTTTCCGGTTAATATAATTATAGCATGAACAATAGGCAATTATCATGAACAAGGAAATATAATAATAACCACTTTATTATTGCCTCTAGGGCATATTTCCAACATGTGAATGCTAGCAAAGTGCATAAGTTTGATCAATGATAATTTCAATCACTTTTCCTAGCATCATAACAACAATTCTTTTTTATAAATCCTCTCAAGTTATAGTAGCAACCAATTCATATGTTAAGGTTCAAACAATGAACTTTCTTGAAACTCAACAACCTATGTTCTTAGTCACCAAGCAATTGCAATTCAACTTATTCAACGGAGTTTAAGTAAGAGCTCCACATACTCAACCATCTTATAGTCTTCTATGAGTGCTAATACTCACCACATACATATGAGCAAAACGTTTCAACTGGTCACATAGAAAGATAGGGGCTTATTGTTTTGCCTCCCAACGTATTCACCTCAAGGGTGATGTCAACAATAATAACACATGCTACCCATATCCAACTGGATATATGTGCCTAGATCTTTCCTCACCACATGATGCTTTCCAAAAGAGAAAAATAAAAAGGAATAGAGAGAAAAACTTCGACTCTTTGCATAAAAGTAAATACTGAAAAGTAAAAGATAGGCCCTTCACAGAGGGAAGCAGAGGTTGCCATGCGCTTATTTGTTTGTATGCTCAGCCCCTAGTGCAAAAGAATGTCACGTTATATTGCCCCTTATGATAGCAACCTTTATTATGCAGTCTGTCGCTTTTATTCTTTGCCATCACAAGTTCATACAACGCTCAATTTTCTCTTACACTAAATGATCTAACACTTTTAGAAGCAATTTTTATTGCCTTATTGCACCGATGACAACTTACTTGAAGGATCTTGCTCAATCATTAGGTAGGTATGGTGGACTCGTGAAAATAAGATTTGGGTTTAAGGGTTTTTGGATGCACAAGTAGTATCTCTACTTGGTGCGGAATTTTTGGCTAGCAAAGATGGGGGGCAAGCACCACATGTTGAAGGATCTATGACAATATAACTTCTTTGTGAATATGAACAAACATAAACCATTACGTTGTCTTCCTTGTCCAACGCCAACAATTTTGGCATATAATATTTTGATGGGGGCTCACAATCACAAAAGATTTTCAAGATAGTGTATTTGCATGTGAAAGTTCTCTTCCTTATACTAATTATTCGTGAATTTCTTGTATGACCAATATTGTGATTGTCAAGCCTATAAAAATTTCACTTGCTAAACCCAATGTGAAGCTACCACTAGGCATGATATGATTTCAACTTCATGACATTCAATTTATTCAAGAATTTACTCATAGGATATAAGGGAAGCACAAGAGTAAATGACAAGCTACTCCAAAAAGATATAAGTGAAGATCATGAGCATAATATTTCCTTATCTCAAATTAATTTAAGTGAAGCAAGAGAGAGTTTCTTCAAAAATACTAAAGCACACCGTGCTAAAAAATATATAAGTGAAGAACTAGAGCAATTCCACAGAAAAGAGCTTCGTTGACGGGATTGTGCGTGCCGCTTACCTAGCCTCCCTAGCAACTATTTGAGGACTCTATTTTATTTAAAACTTTTAGATATAAGTAATTTATTAAAACAGCAAGAAAAAATAAATAAAATGGCATTCCAAGGATAGCACAACTCATGTGAAGAAGCAAAAACTTAGGCTCAACTGATACTAACCGATAATTGTTGATGAAGAAAGGTGGGATGCCTACCGGGGCATCCCCAAGCTTAGATGCTTGAGACTTCTTGAAATATTATCTTGGGGTGCCTTGGGCATCCCCAATCTTGAGATTTTGTGTCTCCTTAATTCTTCTCATATCACGGTTTTCCTAAATCTCAAAAGCTTCATCCACACAAAACTCAACAAGAACTCGTGAGATAAGTTAGTATAAACCAATGCAAAAACCTTATCATTCTCTACTGTAGAAAATCACTAAAATTATTATTCAACATTGCATACTAAATTCCTCTGAATATTTAATACTCCTATCCTCAAATAGAATCATTAAACAAGCAAACATACGGAAACAATGCAAACATAACAACAATCTGCCAAAACAGTACAGTCTGTAAAGAATGCAAGAGTATCAATACTTCCCTAACTCCAAACATTATGAAATTATACCACACTGTAGATAATTTATCAGAGCTTATTATGCAAAAAGTTTCAACATTTTATCACATTCTGAATTTTCTAGGGAAATTTTTGCAACAGCGGTAAACTTTCTGTTTTCAAACAGCAACATGTAGACTTGTAAAATAAGCATAGTAAAGGCTATCAATGCCAATTTTATTGAAATAAAAGATGCAAAACATTATTCTAAATAACAGTAAGCAAATTCTAACATAATAAAATTGACGCTCCAAGCAAAACACATATCATGTGACGAATGAAAACATAGCTCCAAGTGAGGTTACCGATAATGTTGGAGACGAAAGAGGGGATGCCTTCCGGGGCATCCCCAAGCTTAGTTGCTTGGATATTCCTTCGATATTAACTTGAGGTGCCTTGGGCATCCCCAAGATTAGGGTCTTGTCACTCCTTATTCTCCTCATATCGACATCTCACCCAAAACTTGAAAACTTCAATCACACAAAACTTAACGGAACTTCGTGAGATAGGTTAGTATGAGAAAGAGCAAACCATTTCACTTTGGTACTGTCAAAAACAATAGTAATAATTGTTATCACACAATGCCTACTGTATCATATCATTTCCACAATTTATATGGAGCAATATAAGCCATAGAAACTAGAAAACAAGCAAACTATGCGTTGAAAACAGAATCTGTCAAAAACAGAACAGTCTGTAATGATCTGGATAACTACCATACTTCTGCTACTCCAACAATTATGAAATTTTTTGGACCACGTGATAAATTTGTATATTAAACTTCTTCAAAAAGAATCAACTCAAAAGCACTCTTCTGTTAAATATAAAAATTATTTTAGTGAGCGTAAAAGTTTCCTTTTTTCAGCAAGATCAAATCAACTATCACCCAACATGATCCCAAAGGCTTTACTTGGCACTTTATTGAAACAAAAGCTATAAAACATTATTACTACAGTAGCATAATCATGCGAACACACAAAGACAGTAGGTAAAAGTGTTGGGTTGTCTCCCAACAAGCGCTTTTCATTTAATGCCTTTTAGCTAGACATGATGATTGCAATGATGCTCACATAAAAGAAAATAATTGAAACATGAAGAGAGCATTATGAAGCATATGACTAGCACATTTAAGTATAACACACTCCCTATGCATAGAGATTTTGTGAGCAAACAACTTATGGGAACAAGACTCAACTAGCATAGGAAGGCAAAACAAGCATAACTTGAAGATTTTCAACACATAGAGAGGGAACTTGATATTATTGCAATATGTAAAAGCATATGTTCCTCTCTCATAATAATTTTAAGTAGCATCATGAATGAATTAAACAATATAACTATCACATAAATCATTCTTTTCATGATGCATAAGCATAGAAATTTTCTTACTCTCCACATATGCAAATTTATTCTCATAAATAGTAGTGGGAGCAAACTCAACAAAATAACTATCATGGGATTGAAAATTAAAATCATGATGACAAGTTTCATGGTTATCATTATTCAATATAGCATACATGTCATCACCATAATCATCATAGATAGCAACTTTGTTGTCATAATCAATTAAGACCTCTTCCGAAATAGTGGATTCATCACTTAATAAAGTCATGACCTCTCCAAATCCACTTTCATAATCACTATCATAAGAGTGAACACCCTCCAAAATAGTGGGATCATTAGTACCTAGAGTTGACACTTTTCCAAACCCACTTTCATCAATATAATCATCATAAATAGGAGGCATGCTTCCATCATAATAAATTTTCTCATTAAAAGTTGGGGGACTAAAAAAATCATCTTTGTCAAACGTAGCATCCCCAAGCTTATGGATTTGCATATCATTAGCATCATGGATATTCAAAGAGTTCATACTAACAACATTGCAATCATGCTCATCATTCAAATATTTTGTGCCAAACATTTTATTGACTTCTTCTTCTAACAATTGAGCACAATTTTCTGAACCATCCTTTTCAAGAAAGATATTATAAAGATGATCAATAATATGATGCAACCTCAATTCCATTTTTTGTAGTTTTCTTTTATAGACCAAACTAGTGATATTCAAGAAAATAAAAGATTCAATTGCAAGATCTAAAGATATACCTTCATGCACTCACCTCCCCGACAACGACGCCAGAAAAGAGCTTGATGTCTCCTACGCAACTTTATTCTTGTAGACACGTGTTGGGCCTCCAAGCATAGAGTTTTGTAGGACAATGGCAATTTCCCTCAAGTGGATGACCTAAGGTTTATCAATCCGTTAGAGGTGTAGGATGAAGACGGTCTCTCTCAAACGACCCTCCAACCAAATACAAGAAATCTCTTGTGTCCCCAACACACCCAATACAATGGCAAATTGTATAGGTGCACTAGTTCGGCGAAGAGATGGTGATAAAAGTGTAATATGGATGGTAGAAATATATTTTATAATCTGAATAATTAAAAACAGCAAGGTAGCAAATAGTAAACCGGTGTTGGAAATATGCCCTAGAGGCAATAATAAAATGGTTATTATTATATTTCCTTGTTCATGATAATTGTCTATTGTTCATGCTATAATTGTGTTATCCAGAAATCGTAATACATGTGTGAACACATATACCATAACATGTCCCTAGTGAGCCTCTAGTTGACTAGCTCGTTGATCAATAGATGGTTACGGTTTCCTGACCATGGACATTGGATGTCATTGATAACGGGATCACATCATTAGGAGAATGATGTGATGGACAAGACCCAATCCTAAGCATAGCACTAGATCGTGTAGTTCGTTTGCTAAAGCTTTTCTAATGTCAAGTATCATTTCCTTAGACCATGAGATCGTGTAAGTCCCGGATACCGTAGGAATGCTTTGGGTGTACCAAACGTCACAACGTAACTGGGTGGCTATAAAGGTGCACTACAGGTATCTCCGAAAGTGTCTGTTGGGTTGGCTCGGATCGAGACTGGGATTTGTCACTCCGTATGACGGAGAGGTATCTCTGGGCCCACTCGGTAATGTATCATCATAATGAGCTCAATGTGACTAAGTAGTTAGTCACGGGATCATGCATTACGGAACGAGTAAAGTGACTTGCCGGTAATGAGATTGAACGAGGTATTGGGATACCGACGATCGAATCTCGGGCAAGTAACGTACCGATTGACAAAGGGAATTGTATACGGGATTGCTTGAATCCTCGACATCGTGGTTCATCCGATGAGATCATCGTGGAACATGTGGGAGCCAACATGGGTATCCAGATCCCGCTGTTGGTTATTGGCTAGAGAGGTGTCTCGGTCATGTCTGCATGATTCCCGAACCCGTAGGGTCTACACACTTAGGTTCGATGACGCTAGGGTTATAAGGAAGGTTTGTATGTGATTACCGAATGTTGTTCGGAGTCCCGGATGAGATCCCGGACATCACGAGGAGTTCCGGAATGGTCCGGAGGTGAAGATTTATATATGGGAAGTCATCATACGGTCACCGGAAATATTCGGGGGTATACCGGTATTGTACCGGGACCACCTGAGGGGTTCCGGGGGTCCACCGGGAGGGTCCACCTGCCCCGGAGGGCCTTATGGGCTGTAGGTCGAAGGTAACCAGCCCTAAGTGGGCTGGGCGCCAACCCCCCTAGGGCCCATGCGCCTAGGGTTTGGGGGAACTCTAAAGGGGGGCGCCCCCCTTGCTTGGGGGGCAAGCTCCCTCCCCCTTGGCCGCCGCCCCCCTCTAGATCCCATCTAGAGGGGCCGGCCCCCTTCCTCCTTCTCCCTATAAATAGAGGGGTGAGGGGAGGGCTGTAGAACCACATGCAAGGCGCAGCCCCTCGCCTCCCCAACACCTCTCCTCCTCCGCGTGTGCTTGGCGAAGCCCTGCCGGAGAACTGTCACTCCACCACCACCACGCCATCGTGCTGCTGTTGGAGCCTTCTTCCTCAACCTCTCCCTCCTCCTTGCTAGATCAAGGCGTGGGAGACGTCACCGCTCCGTACGTGTGTTGAACGCGGAGGTGCCGTCCGTTCGGCGCTTGGATCATCAGTGATTTGGATCACGACAAGTACGACTCCATCAACCCCGTTCTCTTGAACGCTTCCGCTCGCGATCTACAAGGGTATGTAGATGCACTCCTCCCCTCTCGTTGCTAGTAAACTCCATAGATTGATCTTGGTGATGCGTAGAAAATTTTAATTTCTGCTACGATCCCCAACAGTGGCATCATGAGCTAGGTCTATGCGTTTTTTCTATGCACGAGTAGAACACAAGTTGTTGTAGGCGTCGATTTTGTCAATTTACTTGCCGTTACTAGTCTTATCTTGATTTGGCGGCATCGTGGGATGAAGCGGCCCGGACAGACCTTACACGTACGCTTACGTGAGACAGGTTCCACCGACTGACATGCACTAGTTGCATAAGGTGGCTAGCGGGTGTCTGTCTCTCCCACTTTAGTCGGATCGGATTCGATGAAAAGGGTCCTTATGAAGGGCAAATAGAAATTGGCATATCACGTTGTGGTTTTGGCGTAGGTAAGAAACGTTCTTGCTAGAAACCTATAGCAGCCACGTAAAAAATTGCAACAACAATTAGAGGACGTCTAACTTGTTTTTGCAGCAAGTGTCGTGTGATGTGATATGGCCAGAAGGATGTGATGAATGATATTTGTGATGTATGAGATCGATCATGTTCTTGTAATAGGAATCACGACTTGCATGTCGATGAGTATGACAACCGGCAGGAGCCATAGGAGTTGTCTTAATTTATTTATGACCCGCGTGTCAACTGAAACGTCATGTAATTACTTTATTTTATTGCTAACCGTTAGCCATAGTAGTAGAAGTAATAGTTGCCGAGACAACTTCATGAAGACACGATGATGGAGATCATGGTGATGGAGATCATGGTGTCATGCCGGTGACGATGATGAACATGGCGCCCCGAAGATGGAGATCAAAAGGAGCAAAATGATATTGGCCATATCATGTCACTATTTGATTGCATGTGATGTTTATCATGTTCTACATCTTATTTGCTTAGAACGACGGTAGCATAAATAAGATGATCCCTCGCTAAAATTTCAAGAAAGTGTTCCCCCTAACTGTGCACCGTTGCGAAGGTTCGTTGTTCCGAAGCACCACGTGATGATCGTGTGTGATAGGTTCTAACGTTCGCATACAACGGGTGTAAGCCAGATTTACACATGCAATACACTTAGGTTGACTTGACGAGCCTAGCATGTATAGACATGGCCTCGGAACACAAGAGACTGAAAGGTCGAGCATGAGTCGTATAGCAGATATGATCAACATGAAGATGTTCACCGATGATGACTAGTCCGTCTCACGTGATGATCGGACACGGCCTAGTTGACTCGGATCATGTATCACTTAGATGACTAGAGGGATGTCTGTCTGAGTGGGAGTTCATTAATAATTTGATTAGATGAACTTAATTATCATGAACTTAGTCTAAAATCTTTACAATATGTCTTGTAGATCAAATGGCCCACGCTAATGTCAACCTCAACTTCAACGCGTTCCTAGAGAAACCGAGCTGAAAGACGATGGTAGCAACTATACGGACTGGGTCCGGAACTTGAGGATCATCCTCATAGCTGCCAAGAAAGCATATGTCCTTGAAGCACCGCTAGGAGAAGCACCGTCCCAGCAAACCAAGACGTTATGAACGCCTGGCAAACACGTGTTGATGATTACTCCCTGGTTCAGTGCGGCATGCTTTACAGCTTAGAACCGGGGCTCCAAAAGCGTTTCGAGCAGCACGGAGCATATGAGATGTTCCAAGAGCTGAAAGTGGTTTTCCAAGCTCATGCCCGGGTCGAGAGATATGAAGTCTCCGACAAGTTCTACAGCTGTAAGATGGAGGAGAATAGTTCCGTCAGCGAACACATACTCAAAATGTCTGGGTTGCACAACCACTTGTTTCAGCTGGGAGTTAATCTCCCAGATGACGTGGTTGTTGACAGAATCCTTCAGTTGCTCCCACCTAGCTACAAGAGCTTTGTGATGAACTTCAATATGCAGGGGATGGAAAAGACCATTCCTGAGGTATATTCGATGCTGAAATCAGCGGAGGTGGAGAACAAAAAGGAACATCAAGTGTTGATGGTGAATAAAACCACTAAGTTCAAGAAAGGCAAGGGTAAGAAGAACTTCAAGAAAGACGGCAAGGGAGTTGCCGCGCCCGGTAAGCAAGCTACTGGGAAGAAGACAAAGAATGGACCCAAGCCTGAGACTGAGTGTTTTTATTGCAAGGGAAACGGTCACTGGAAGCGGAACTGCCCCAAGTACTTAGCGGATAAGAAGGCTGGCAATACCAAAGGTATATGTGATATACATGTTATTGATGTGTACCTAACCAGCGCTCGTAGTAGCTCCTGGGTATTTGATACCGGTGTAGTTGCTCATATTTGTAACTCAAAGCAGGAGCTGCGGAATAAGCGGAGACTGGCGAAGGACGAGGTGACGATGCGCGTCGGGAATGGTTCCAAAGTCGATGTGATCGCCGTCGGCACGCTACCTCTACATTTACCTACGGGATTAGTTTTAAACCTCAATAATTGTTATTTAGTGCCAGCTTTGAGCATGAACATTGTATCTGGATCTCGTTTAATGCGAGATGGCTACTCATTTAAATCCGAGAATAATGGTTGTTCTATTTATGTGAGAGATATGTTTTATGGTCATGCCCCGCTGGTCAATGGTTTATTCTTAATGAATCTCGAACGTGATGTTACACATATTCATAGTGTGAATGCCAAGAAATGTAAGGTTGATAATGATAGTCCCACATACTTGTGGCACTGCCGCCTTGGTCACATTGGTGTCAAACGCATGAAGAAACTCCATGCAGATGGACTTTTGGAGTCTCTTGATTATGAATCATTTGACACGTGCGAACCATGCCTCATGGGCAAAATGACCAAGACTCCGTTCTCCGGAACAATGGAGCGAGCAACCAACTTATTAGAAATCATACATACTGATGTGTGCGGTCCAATGAGCGTTGAGGCTCGCGGTGGCTATCGTTATGTTCTCACCCTCACTGATGACTTGAGTAGATATGGGTATGTCTACTTAATGAAACACAAGTCTGAGACCTTTGAAAAGTTCAAGGAATTTCAGAGTGAGGTTGAGAATCAACGTGACAAGAAAATAAAGTACTTACGATCAGATCGTGGAGGGGAATATTTGAGTCACGAATTTGGCACACACTTAAGGAAATGTGGAATTGTTTCACAACTCACACCGCCTGGAACACCTCAGCGTAATGGTGTGTCCGAACGTCGTAATCGCACTCTATTGGATATGGTGCGATCTATGATGTCTCTTACCGATCTACAGCTATCATTCTGGGGTTATGCTTTAGAGACTGCCGCATTCACTTTAAATAGGCTCCGTCGAAATCCGTTGAGACGACACCGTATGAATTATGGTTTGGAAAGAAACCTAAGATGTCGTTTCTTAAAGTTTGGGGATGCGATGCTTATGTCAAGAAACTACAACCTGAAAAGCTCGAACCCAAGTCGGAAAAATGCGTCTTCATCGGATACCCTAAGGAAACCATTGGGTATACCTTCTACCTCAGATCCGAAGGCAAGATATTCGTTGCCAAGAACGGGTCCTTTCTGGAGAAAGTGTTTGTCTCGAAAGAAGTAAGTGGGAGGAAAGTGGAACTTGATGAAATGACCCCTCTCAAACCAGAAAGTAGCGTAGCACAAGAAAATGTTTCTGTGGTGCCTGCACCGACTAGAGAGGAAGTTAATGATGGCGATCATGATCAAGTTACCACTGAACTTCGTAGGTCCACAAGGACACGCTCCGCACCAGAGTGGTACGACAACCCTGTCCTGGAAATCATGTTTTTGGACAACGGTGAACCTTCGAACTATGAAGAAGCGATGGCGGGCCCAGATTCCAACAAATGGCTCGAAGCCATGCAATCCGAGATAGTATCCATGTATGAAAACACAGTATGGACTTTGACAGACTTGCCCGATGATCAGCGAGCGATAGAAAATAAATGGATCTTTAAGAAGAAGACGGACGCGGATGGAAATGTTACCATCTATAAAGCTCGACTTGTCGCTAAGGGTTATCGACAAGTTCAAGGAGTTGACTACGATGAGACCTTCTCACCCGTAGCGAAGCTGAAGTCCGTCCGAATCATTTTAGCAATTGCCGCATTCTACGATTATGAAATATGGCAAATCGACGTCAAAACGACATTCCTTAACGGCTTCCTTAAGGAAGAATTGTATATGATGCAGCCGGAAGGTTTTGTCGATCCTAAGAATGCTGACAAAGTATGCAAGCTCTAGCGCTCAATCTATGGGCTGATGCAGGCATCTCGGTGTTGGAACATTCGCTTTGATGAGATGATCAAAGCGTTTGGGTTTACACAGACTTATGGAGAAGCCTGTGTTTACAAGAAAGTGAGTGGGAGCTCTGTAGCATTTCTCGTATTATATGTGGATGACATACTATTAATGGGAAATGATATAGAATTCTTGGAAAGTATAAAGGCCTACTTGAATAAGTGTTTTTCAATGAAGGACCTTGGAGAAGCTGCTTACATATTAGGCATCAAGATCTATAGAGATAGATCGAGACGCCTCATAGGTCTTTCACAAAGCACATACCTTGACAAGATATTGAAGAAGTTCAATATGGATCAGTCCAAGAAGGGGTTCTTGCCTGTATTGCAAGGTGTGAGATTGAGCATGGCTCAATGCCCGACCACGGCAGAAGATAGAGAAAAGATGAGTGTCGTCCCCTATGCCTCAGCCATAGGGTCTATTATGTATGCCATGCTGTGTACCAGACCTGATGTAAACCTTGCCGTAAGTTTGGTAGGAAGGTACCAAAGTAATCCCGGCATGGAACACTAGACAGCGGTCAAGAACATCCTGAAGTACCTGAAAAGGACTAAGGATATGTTTCTCGTTTATGGAGGTGACGAAGAGCTCGTTGTAAAGGGTTACGTCGATGCTAGCTTCGACACAGATCTGGATGACTCTAAGTCACAAACCGGATACGTGTATATTTTGAATGGTGGGGCAGTCAGCTGGTGCAGTTGCAAGCAAAGCGTCGTGGCGGGATCTACATGTGAAGTGGAGTACATGGCAGCCTCGGAGGCAGCACATGAAGCAATCTGGATGAAGGAGTTCATTGCCGACCTAGGAGTTATTCCCAATGCATCGGGGCCGATGACTCTCTTCTGTGACAACACTGGCTATTGCCCTTGCGAAGGAGCCCAGGTTTCACAAGAAGACCAGGCACATCAAGCGTCGCTTCAACTCCATTCCTGAAAATGTTCAAAATGGAGACATAGATATTTGTAAAGTACATACGGATTTGAATGTCGCAGATCCGTTGACTAAACCTCTTCCACAGGCAAAACATGATCAACACTAGAACTCTATGGGTGTACGATTCATCACAATGTAACTAGATTATTGACTCTAGTGCAAGTGGGAGACTGTTGGAAATATGCCCTAGAGGCAATAATAAAATGGTTATTATTATATTTCCTTGTTCATGATAATTGTCTATTGTTCATGCTATAATTGTGTCATCCGGAAATCATAATACATGTGTGAACACATAGACCATAACATGTCCCTAGTGAGCCTCTAGTTGACTAGCTCGTTGATCAATAGATGGTTACGGTTTCCTGACCATGGACATTGGATGTCATTGATAACGGGATCACATCATTAGGAGAATGATGTGATGGACAAGACCCAATCTAAGCATAGCACTAGATCGTGTAGTTCGTTTGCTGGAGCTTTTCTAATGTCAAGTATCATTTCCTTAGACCATGAGATCGTGTAAGTCCCGGATACCGTAGGAATGCTTTGGGTGTACCAAACGTCACAACGTAACTGGGTGGCTATAAAGGTGCACTACAGGTATCTCCGAAAGTGTCTGTTGGGTTGGCTCGGATCGAGACTGGGATTTGTCACTCCGTATGACGGAGAGGTATCTCTGGGCCCACTCGGTAATGTATCATCATAATGAGCTCAATGTGACTAAGTAGTTAGTCACGGGATCATGCATTACGGAATGAGTAAAGTGACTTGCCGGTAACGAGATTGAACGAGGTATTGGGATACCGACGATCGAATCTCGGGCAAGTAACGTACCGATTGGCAAAGGGAATTGTATACGGGATTGCTTGAATCCTCGACATCGTGGTTCATCCGATGAGATCATCGTGGAACATGTGGGAGCCAACATGGGTATCCAGATCCCGCTATTGGTTATTGGCTAGAGAGGTGTCTCGGTCATGTATGCATGATTCCCGAACTCGTAGGGTCTACACACTTAAGGTTCGATGACGCTAGGGTTATAAGGAAGGTTTGTATGTGATTACCAAATGTTGTTCGGAGTCCCGGATGAGATCCCGGACATCATGAGGAGTTCCGGAATGGTCCGGAGGTGAAGATTTATATATGGAAAGTCATCATACGGTCACCGGAAATATTCGGGGGTATACCGGTATTGTACCGGGACCACCGGAGGGGTTCCGGGGGTCCACCTGGAGGGTCCACCTGCCCCGGAGGGCCTTATGGGCTGTAGGTGGAAGGGAACCAGCCCTACGTGGGCTGGGCGCCAACCCCCCTAGGGCCCGTGCGCCTAGGGTTTGGGGGGGAACCCTAAAAGGGGGCGCCCCCTTGCTTGGGGGGCAAGCTCCCTCCCCCTTGGCCGCCGCCCCCCTCTAGATCCCATCTAGAGGGGCCGGCCCCCTTCCCCCTTCTCCCTATAAATAGAGGGGTGAGGGGAGGGCTGTAGAACCACATCCAAGGCGCAGCCCCTCCCCTCCCCAACACCTCTCCTCCTTCGCGTGTGCTTGGCGAAGCCCTGCCGGAGAACTGTCACTCCACCACCACCACGCCGTCGTGCTGCTGTTGGAGCCTTCTTCCTCAACCTCTCCCTCCTCCTTGCTGGATCAAGGCGTGGGAGACGTCACCGCTCCGTACGTGTGTTGAACACGGAGGTGCCGTCCGTTCGGCGCTTGGATCATCGGTGATTTGGATCATGACGAGTACGACTCCATCAACCCCGTTCTCTTGAACACTTCCGCTCGGGATCTACAAGGGTATGTAGATGCACTCCTCCCCTCTCGTTGCTAGTAAAATCCATAGATTGATCTTGGTGATGCGTAGAAAATTTTAATTTCTGCTACGATCCCCAACAACAGGCACAAAAAGGGTATTGCCATGCTTAAAAATGAGGCCTAGGGTCCGTACTTTCGCTAGTGCAATCTCTCAACAGTGCTAATATAATTGGATCATATAACCTTCCCTCAACGTGCGATGAAGAATCACTCCAAAGTTCTTATCTAGCGGAGAACATAAGAATAAATTGTTTGTAAGGTATGAAACCACCTCAAAGCTATTCTTTCCGTTCGATCTATTCAAGAGTTCGTACTAAAATAACACAAAGCTATTCTTTCCGTTCGATCTATCCTAGAGTTCGTACTAAAATAACACCAAAGCAAATTCATATTCATCATACCCAATCCAACACAAAGAACATCAAAGAGTTCCCCAAGATTTCTACCAGAGAAACAAAGACAAGAACGTGCATCAACCCCTATGCATAGATTACCCCAATGTCACCTCGGGAATCCGCGAGTTGAGTGCCAAAACATATATCAAGTGAATCAATATGATACCCCATTGTCACCACGAGTATTCAATTGCAAGACATATATCAAGTGTTCTCAAATCCATAAATGTATTCAATCCGATAACAACGAAATCTCAAAGGGAAAAACTCAATTCATCACAACAAGATAGAGAGGGGAAAACACCATATGGTCCAACTATATTACAAAGCCTGCAATACATCAAGATCGTGACATCTCAAGAACACGAGAGAGAGAGAGATTAAACACATAGCTACTGGTACAAACCCTCAGCCCCGAGGGTGGACTACTCCCTCCTCATCGTGGTGGCCGCCGGGATGATGAAGATGGCCACCGAAGATTATTCCCCCCTCCGGTAGGGTGCCAGAATGGGGTCTAGATTGGTTTTCAGTGGCTATAGAGGCCTACGACGGTGGAAATTCTGATCTAGGTTAACCTCGAAGGGTTTTGGAATATTTATGAACTTATAGGGTAAAGAGGGGGTGCGGGAGGCCACCAAGATGGGCACAACCCACCTGGGCGCGCCTGGGCCCCCAGGCATGCCCTGGTGGGTTGTGCCCCACTTGGGGCACCCCCCCAGGTGCTGCTCTGGCCCATTGGAAGTGTTCTGGTCCATAAAAAATCCTCAAAAAGTTCTGCGGTGTTTGGACTCCGTTTGATATTGATTTCCTGCGATGTAAAAACAAGCAAAAATAGCAACTGGCACCAGGCACTGGGTCAATAGGTTAGTCCCAAAAAATGATATAAAGTTGCTATAAAATGATTGTAAAACATCCAAGAATGATAATATAACAGCATGAATACTTCATAAATTATATATACGTTGGAGACGTATCATCCTCTAGGGCATATTTCCTTCAGTCTCTCACTTGCACTAGAGTCAATAATCGTGATGATTTTAACACCCATGGAGTCTTGGTGCTGATCATGTTTTGCTCGTGGAAGAGGCTTAGTCAACGGGTCTGCAACATTCAGATATGTATGTATTTTGCAAATCTCTATGTCTCCCTCCTTGAGATGATCGCGAATGGAGTTGAAGTGTCTCTTGATGTGTTTGGTTCTCTTGTGAAATCAGGATTCCTTCGCTAAGGCAATTGCTCCAGTATTGTCACAAAAGATTTTCATTGGACCCGATGCACTAGGTATTACACCTAGATCAGATATGAACTCCTTCATCTAGACTCCTTCATTTGCTGCTTCTGAAGCAGCTATGTACTCCGCTTCACGCGTAGATCCCACCACGACGCTCTGCTTGGAACTGCACCAACTGACAGCTCCACCATTCAATATAAATACATATCCGGTTTGTGACTTAGAGTCATCTGGATCAGTGTCAAAGCTAGCATCAACGTAACCATTTACGACAAGCTCTTTGTCACCTCCATAAATGAGAAACATATCCTTAGTCCTTTTCAGGTATTTCAGGATGTTCTTGACCGCTATCCAGTGATCCACTCCTGGATTACTTTGGTACCTCCCTGCTAAACTTATAGCAAGGCACGCATTAGGTCTGGTACACAGCATTGCATACATGATAGAACCTATGGCCGAGGCATAGGGAATGACTTTCACTTTCTCTATATCTTCTGCAGTGGTCGGGCATTGAGTCTGACTCAACTTCACACCTTGTAACACAGGCAAGAACCCTTTCTTTGACTGATCCATTTTGAACTTCTTCAAAACTTTATCAAGGTATGTGCTTTGTCAAAGTCCAATCAAGCGTCTTGATCTATCTCTATAGATCTTGATGCCCAATATATAAGCAGCTTGACCGAGGTCTTTCATTGAAAAATTCTTATTCAAGTGTCCTTTTATGCTATCCAGAAATTCTGTATCATTTCCAATCAAAAATATGTCATCCACATATAATATTAGAAATGCTACAGAGCTCCCACTCACTTTCTTGTAAATGCAGACTTCTCCAAAAGTCTGTATAAAACCATATGCGTTGATCACACTATCAAAGCGTATATTCCAACTCCGAGATGCTTGCACTAGTCCATAAATGGATTGCTGGAGTTTGCACACTTTTTTAGCACCTTTAGGATCGACAAAACCTTCTGGTTGCATCATATACAACTCTTCTTTAAGAAATCCATTAAGGAATGCAGTTTTGACATCCATTTGCCAAATTTCATAATCATAAAATGCGGCAATTGCTAACATGATTTCGACAGACTTAAGCATCGCTATGGGTGAGAAGGTCTCATCATAGTCAACTCCTTGAACTTGTCGAAAACCTTTCGCAACAAGTCGAGCTTTGTAGACAGTAACATTACCGTCAGCGTCAGTCTTCTTCTTGAAGATACATTTATTTTCTATGGCTTGCCGATCATCGGGCAAGTCAACCAAAGTCGACACTTTGTTCTCATACATGGATCCCATCTCAAATTTCATGGCCTCAAGCCATTTCATGGAATCTGGGCTCATCATCGCTTCCTCATAGTTCGTAGGTTCGTCATGGTCTTGTAACATGATTTCCAGAAAGGATTACCGCACCACTCTGGTGCGGACCGTACTCTGGTTGACCTACAAGGTTCGGTAGTAACTTGATCTGAAGTTTCATGATCATCATCATTAGCTTCCTCACTAATTGGTGTAGGCATCACTAGAACTGATTTCTTGTGATGAACCATTTTCCAATTTGAGAGAAGGTAAAACTACCTCATCAAGTTCTACTTTCCTCCCACTCACTTCTTTTGAGAGAAAATCCTTCTCTAGAAAGGATCCATTCTTCAATGAATATCTTGCCTTCCGATCTGTGATAGAAGGTGTACCCAACAGTTTCCTTTGGGTATCCTATGAAGACGCATTTCTCCAATTTGGGTTCGAGCTTATCAGGTTGAAGATTTTCACATAAGCATCGCAACCCCAAACTTTAAGAAACGACAGCTTAGGTTTCTTGCTAAACCACAGTTCATATGGTGTCGTCTCAACGGATTTAGATGGTGCCCTATTTAACGTGAATGCATTTGTCTCTAAAGCATAACCCCAAAATGATAGTGGTAAATCAGTAAGAGACATCATAGATCGCACCGTATCTAATAAAGTACGGTTACAGCGTTCGGACACACCATTACGCTGTGGTGTTCCAGGTGGCGTGAGTTGCGAAACTATACCACATTGTTTCAAATGAAGACCAAACTCATAACTCAAATATTCGCCTCCGCGATCAGATCGTAGAAACTTTATTTTCTTGTTATGATGATTTTCCACTTCACTCTAAAATTCTTTGAACTTTTGAAATGTTTTAGATTTATGTTTCATTAAGTAGATATACCCATATCTGCTCAAATCATCTGTGAAGGTTAGAAAATAACGATACCCGCCGCGAGCCTCAACACTCATAGGACCGCATAAATCAGTATGTATTATTTCCAATAAGTCAGTGGCTCGCTCCATTGTTCTGGAGAACAGAGTCTTAGTCATCTTGCCCATGAGGCATGGTTCTCAAGAATCAAGTGATTCATAATCAAGTGATTCCAAATGCCCATCTACATGGAGTGTCTTCATGCGCTTTACACCAATATGACCTAAACGGCAGTGCCACAAATAAGTTGCACTATCATTATTGACTTTGCATCTTTTGGCTTCAATATTATGAATATGTGTATCACTACGATCGAGATTCAAAAAAAATAGACCACTCATCAAGGGTGCATGACCATAAAAGATATTACTCATATAAATAGAACAACCATTATCTCTGATTAAAATGAATACCAGTCTCGCATCAAACAAGATCTAGATATAATGTTCATGCTCAACGCTGGCACCAAATAAAAATCATTTAGGTCTAAAACTAATAACGAAGGTATATGTAGAGGTAGTGTGCCGATGGCGATCACATCGACCTTGGAACCATTTCCGATGCGCATCATCACCTCGTCCTTAGCCAATCTTCGTTTAATCCGTAGCCCCTGTTTCGAGTTGCAAATATGAGCAACAGAACCAGTATCAAATACCCAAGCGCTACTACGATCATTAGTAAGGTACACATCAATAAGATGTATATCAAGTATACCTTTCACTTTGCCATCCTTCTTATCCGCCAAATACTTGGGGCAGTTCCGCTTCCAGTGACCAGTCCCTTTGCAGTAGAAGCACTCAGTTTCAGGCATAGGTCCAGACTTGGGCTTCTTCCCTTGAGCAGCAACTTGCTTGCTATTATTCTTGAAGTTCCCCTTCTTCACTTTGCCTTTTTCTTGAAACTAGTGGTCTTGTTAACCATCAACACTTGATGCTCCTTCTTGATTTCTACCTCCGCAGCCTTAAGCAACGCGAAGAGCTCGGGAATTGTCTTTTCCATTCCTTGCATGTTATAGTTCATCACGAAGACTTTATAGCTTGGTGGCAGTGATTGAAGAACTCTGTCAATGAAACTATCATCAGGAAGATTAACTCCCAACTGAGTCAAGTGGTTATGGTACCCAGACATTCTGAGTATATGTTCACTGACAGAACTATTATCCTCCATCTTGCAGCTATAGAACTTGTTGGAGACTTCATATCTCTCAACTCGGGCATTTGCTTGAAATATTAACTTCAATTCCTGGAACATCTCATATGCTCCATGACGTTCAAAACGTCTTTGAAGTCCCGATTCTAAGCCGTAAAGCATGGTACACTGAACTATTGAGTAGTCATCAACTTTAGCTTGCCAGAGGTTCATAACGCCTGGAGTTGCTCCTGCAGCAGGCCTTGCACCTAGCAGTGCTTCAAGGATGTAATTCTTCTGTGCGGCAATGAGGATAATCCTCAAGTTACGGACCCAGTCCATGTAGTTGTTACCATCATCTTCCAACTTAGCTTTCTCTAGGAACGCATTAAAATTCAAGGGAACGGTAGCACGGGCCATTGATCTACAACAACATAGATATGCAAAAACTATCAGGACTAAGTTCATGATAAATTAAAGTTCAATTAATCATATTACTTAAGAACTCCCGCTTGGATAGACATCCCTCTATTCATCTAAATGATCACGTGATCCATATCAACTAAACCATGTCCGATCATCACGTGAGATGGAGTAGTTTTCAATGGTGAACATCTCTATGTTGATCATATCTACTATATGATTCACGTTCGACCTTTTGGTCTCAGTGTTCCGAGGCCATATCTACATATGCTAGGCTCGTCAAGTTTAACCCGAGTATTCTGCACGTGCAAAACTGTCTTGCACCCATTGTATGTGAACGTAGAGCTTATCACACCCGATCATCACGTGGTGTCTCGACACGACGAACTATCGAAACGGTGCATAGTCAGGGAGAACACTTATACCATGAAATTTAGTGAGGGGTCATCTTATAATGCTACCGCCGTACTAAGCAAAATAAGATGCATAAAAGATAAACATCACATGCAATCAAAATATGTGACATGATATGGCCATCATCATCTTGTGCCTTTGATCTCCATCTCCAAAGCACCGTCATGGTCTCCATCGTCACCGGCTTAACACCTTGATCTTCATCGTAGCGTCGTTGTCGTCTCACCAACTATTGCCTCTACAACTATCGCTACCGGATAGTGATGAAGTAAAGCAATTACATGGCGATTGCATTTCATACAATAAAGCGACAACCATAAGGCTCCTGCCAGTTGCCGATAACTTTTACAAAACATGATCATCCCATACAATAACTTATATCACATCATGTCTTGGCCATATCACATCAGAACATGCCCTGCAAAAACAAGTTAGACGTCCTCTACTATGTTGTTGCAAGTTTTACGTGGCTGCTACGGGCTTCTAGCAAGAACCATTCTTACCTATGCATCAAAACCACAACGATGTTTCGTCAAGCGTGTTGATTTAACCTTCAACAAGGACCGACCGTAGTCAAATTCGATTCAAGTAAAGTTGGAGAAACAGACACCCGCCAGCCACCTTTATGCAAAACAAGTTGCATGTCTCTTGGTGGAACTGGTATCATGAACGTGGTCATGAAAGGTTGGTCCGGGCCGCTTCATCCAACAATACCGCCAAATCAAAATAAGACGTTGGTGGTAAGCAGTATGACTATTATCGCCCACAACTCTTTGTGTTCTACTCGAGCATATCATCTACGCATAAACCTGGCTCGGATGCCACTGTTGGGGAACGTAGCATGCAATTTCAAAAAAATTCCTACGATCATGCAAGATCTATCTAGGAGATGCATAGAAAAAAGAAGGGGAGAGTGTGTCCACGTACCCTCATAGACCGAAAGCGGAAGCGTTAGGTTAACGCGGTTGATGTAGTCGAACGTCTTCACGGTCCAACCGATGTAGTACCGAACGTACGACACCTCCGAGTTCAGCACACGTTTAGCTCGATCACGTCCCTCGAACTCTTGATCCAGTAGAGGCTCGAGGGAGAGTTTCATCGGCACGAAGGCGTGGTGACAGTGATGGTGATGTGATCCGCGCAGGGCTTCGCCTAAGCACTACGACGCTATGACCGGAGGAGTAAACTATGGAGGGGGCACCTCACACGGCTAAGAGAATAACTATTGTGCTTTGGGGTGCCCCCTGCCCCCGTATATAAAGGAGGGGAGGAGGACGCCGGCCACCAAGGGGCGTGCCAAGGTGGGAGTCCTACTAGGACTCCACTCCTAGTAGGATTCAGCCCCCCCTTTTCCTTTCTCATGGAGGGGAAAGAGGAAAGGAGAGGGAGAGGGAGAGGGAAAGAGGAAAGGGGGTCGCGCCCCCTCCCCCTTGTCCAATTCGGACTCCCTTGGGGGGGGGGGGCACCCTGCGGGCTCCCCTCTCTTTCTCCCCTATGGCCCATGAAGGCCCATTACTTCACCGGGGGTTCCGGTAACCCCTCGGTATCCCGATAAATATCCGAAACGTCCCGAAACCATTTCGGTGTCCGAATACCTTTGTCCAATATATCAATCTTTACGTCTCGACTATTTCGAGACTCCTCGTCATGTCCATGATCTCATCCGAGACTTCGAACAATCTTCGGTCACAAAAACACATAACTCATAATACAAATCGTCATCGAACATTAAGCGTGCGGACCCTACGGGTTCGAGAACTATGTAGACATGACTGAGACACATCTCCGGTCAATAACCAATAGAGGAACCTGGATGCTCATATTGGTTCCTACATATTCTTCGAAGATCTTTATCGGTCAAACCGCAATGACAACATACGTTATTCCCTTTGTCATCGGTGTGTTACTTGCCCGAGATTCGATTGTCGGTATCCTCATACCTAGATCAATCTCCTTACTGGCAAGTCTCTTTACTCGTTCCGTAATGCATCATCCCACAACTAACTCATTAGTCACATTGCTTGCAAGGCTTATAGTGATGTGCATTACCGAGAGGGCCCAGAGATACCTCTCCGATACTCGTAGTGACAAATCCTAATCTCGATCTATGCCAACCCAACAAACACCTTCGGAGACACCTGTAGAGCATCTTTATAACCACCCAGTTACGTTGTGACGTTTGATAGCACACAAGGCGTTCCTCCGGTATTTGGGAGTTGCATGATTGTAGCGACCCGACCTCAGACGGTCAAGTCTCTGTGCTTAAGTGTCATCCCTGGATCGGTATGCTGACACACACAGTACTCGAGGATTTATAACAGAGGTAAATCACATGTATAAAGTAACGTAAATACTATTACCTCAATCCAAATAGCGGAAGTAACAACAATGTTGTGGATTCCCATCAACACCAACGACAAAGTTGAGTGTAGAAATCGTAACCCTAATGTATCACTTACTCGTCGTAAGATTCCTGCAACATGAGACGTTGCAGCCACAAGGGTCAGTACATTGAATGTACTGGCAAATTCACACCACAGGATAATGATGAATAATAGCTATCACTACATGCATATTTGGCTGGTGGAGGCTCTATGGTTATAAAGTTTTTGCGAAAAGCCAATTTTTCTCTACTGCAAAGGAATACATTTCATTTAACTACAAAGTTGGTTGATAAATATTGAGAAGGTTCCTCCAACTCAATCCCAACTAAAAGTAATCATTAACAACCCAACAAATTTAATATATAGGGTGATGAGATCAACATGATAATCCAAGAACCAGATACTCAAGATGTCCATAGCCGGGGACACGGCTAACCATGATTAGTTTGTATACTCTGCAGAGGTTTGCGCACTTTCCCCACAAGACTCGATCTCCTCCGTTGGATTTCTCGCACTTCATGGTGTTTGAGAAACGGTTGACCGAGACACAGTCTTTCAGAAGCATTAACTCTAACCCTGGGTAGACAGTACCAGCCTACACCCCTACATCTGCTAGCCTACCAGTGGAAGAGGTCATGCAACATACTCAACTATGCTAGAGCCCATAATAGCTTGTGGCTGCACACGGAAGTTTCTAGCATGAATAATCTTATGATACCTTTGAGCCTGGGTGGCGAGCCATAGGATGATCACACGGGTCCTCCGGGATATCCTAGGACAACACTGGATTCTCCAGGTGCCCGCAACCAATCCACCCAGATGTGTATTATAGTAGCCACCTTAAGTTGAACCTTTAATTAACAATCTCACATCTGTCATAGAATGCACTGAAACCCAATCCACGTCTACGAGCATAGCATGGCAATATAAGCATAATGTAATTGTAACTCCGAAGGTTTGAATGCAGGGCAATAGGCTCCTACCTCATCAACTACTTCCCAATACCCACATGTTATCAATCCTACTCATGTAATGTTTGAGGGTTGAAACTAATGCATAAAAACTGGGTAATGAAAAGTATGATCAAAGTGTGAAGTTGCCTTGTACGGTTGATGTAGATGATTCGCACTCATAACTCCTGATAGTTCTACTCGTGACACTCCGGTCAATCTATCGTAAGCAAGCAATACTAACCACACATAAGCAATCACTCAAAAGATCGGAAAGAACGGAGAAACAATTCGGAAAACATCAAAAACAAGCAAATAACTCTTGCAACATAAAACAATTTCTAACAGTATCAAAATTATGTGAATTTGGCCTTATCAGAAAATTTAGGTCAAGAGCGTCGAATAGCAAAAAGAATCAACTAAGACGGAGTTATAAAACTCAAGTTATGATCAAACGAAGTTTGAATCTAAATCTGTTTGAAACCAAATTTTAATTTTTCAAAAACATGTTTAAGTTGATTATCTGGGTAGAGGGGATCATCACGAAGACATGGGCGTTGGTTTCGTTGAATTTGGATAAACGAGCGAGAAGTTGTAGTCGTTTGAAATAGAGGGACTTATCTGTAAATAAAACACTACGGATAGGTCCCTCGCAGAAAAATAAACAGAAAACGGAAAAACTAAATAACGAACGTTCATTTATAAGATCTAAACAGTGGACGTTTGCTGTTTAATAAAACAAAAAAAAGATCTAGTATAGGTTTTTTTTAAAACGAACTTAAAGAAAAACCGGATCGGACCGGCTGCTTTATACCAGTTCGGATGGAAATAAACCGGCGGTGGTTTGCGGCGACAGCGAGGCGAGGCAGCGCGGCAGTTCCGGCGAGGCGACGGCAGTGGTAGGAGGTGGCGCGGGGCGGCTACGCGGCGCGAGGCAGCGGTAGCGGCAGGCGGCGGCGGTGGACCAAAGCGGCGGCGGCGGCTCGGATCGGGCGCACGCGGCGGTGCGGCGATCTGTGGCGGCGGTGCGAGATGCGGGTGACGAGTGCGGGAGGGGCGGAGGATCGGCGGAGCTGCGGCTTATAAAGGCCCCGGGTTGGGGTCCCGACTTAGAGCAGGGGCGACGGCGGCGGCGATGGCTCAGACTCCCTGCCGGAGTCCGGAGCGGGCACGGGGTCGGGGGCGATGGCGGTTGGCGGCTGGGCTTGGCCTGGCGCTGGGCTGGGCCGGCCCAGTCGGGGAAAAGTTTTTTTTAACATTTGACAAAAATAAAATAAAAACCAGATAAATAAAAATATTATATAGGCATATAATATATCAAAATTTTCAGAAAAACATTATCTACCGCATGAACATTTTTCTAGAGTCAAATAAAATCCACAAAAATTTGAATAAAGCAAAGAGTGCTACTACTACAATAAAACCTCATAAAAATCATTTTAAAAATACCAAAATGAATTCAAATTTATTTATCTCCCATTTTCTGATGTAGGGAATCATGTTACCCTATTTTCCATATATTTTATTTTTGGAGAAAAATAATTTGAATAAAACTCAAATAACTCCAAATTGAAAATAATTTCAGAAGGACTTTGAATTTAATTCTTTGAAACTCCCAACTCATATTTCATATGTTTTGAAGAAGTCATTTTATCTTCTCTCATGAAAAATAATTGAGTTGCTTAAAGTTTCTGAATTTGAAATATTTCCAAATGAAATTCAAATATTTTCAAAAACCCTTTACATTTATTTAAATGGAAAAAGTCATGTCATCTTCTCTCTAGGGTTTTGTATTTGAAAAGAATTTGAATTCACGGAGATCATAAAAGCAAAATGAAAGTTTGGCAAAGTTCTTTTATTCCTTCTCATTTAACTTTCAAAAGTTTCGAATTTCACTCAATTTCACACAATCAATCAAACAATCAATCGTATCTATCTATTTAATATAATATTCCAAGAATTTCGGGATGTTACAAACCCACCACCCTTAAAATGAATCTCGTCCTCGAGATTCGGAGAGGCTAGAAAGAAATATGTTAGGTTCGGGGTCTTCTCAAAATCCATCGACCGTCTCAGGGGTTTGGGGTGCTACCACCCTTAGAAACATGGTTATGGTCCCATCAATACTTATATACTCCATCCTTATTCTTGACAGGGCCGTTCTTCTCAGATCTTTAGTATAATTCCTTCTCTGGCTCTTCCGGTAGTGGCATAACTTTTTCCTCAATTCTTTTGTCCTTTCCTCTTGGGAAGGTTATTCCGAGACTGGTTCTTCTTAGCTGACTGGTCTGGCGCCAATACTAAACAAATATCGATATCTCATGGTGGTCAACAATTTATGATTTCCCCTGCAGGAAATGGGTCTAGGTTGAGCCTCATCGTATATCCTACGATTGGTAACAGCTGCCTTGTACAAGGGATAATTGTCCTACCATTCTAAGGTTCAAACAAGGTTTAATATCGTCGTCGCTCTACTATAGGTAAGTCGCTCAGATTTACCATCCCATATAGCAAGGCGAATAATAAGAGTAAGTCGGTATGGTGATCAATCCATCCCGCACCCAAATCATTACCCTGTATATGGTTTAGCGAATCTCGCATGGTAACACTCGTTCGTCCTCACAAGCATTGCAGAATTTCTCTTGTCGACGAACCAAGTTCGGATAAATCCATTGATTCTGCAAGCCAAACAAACATCTATCGTTCCTTCACAACTCTCAGGCTTTGTGTTACTCCTATAAAATCGTCGGTGAGTAAGGTCGTAATCTCCTCCAGGGTTTTTCCTTCAGCAAGAATGTGCTTGCTTCTTGGCAGGTCCTGGGGCCTGTGGGTTCTGGCCCATCTCATCACTTGTAATCATTGAACTCATGCTCGGGGCAACTGATCATTATTCCAACATCCTGCTTCCTAGCATACTTAAAATCCATCCAATTGTACTGTCTCTTTTCCTTCTATTTGCACCAATCTAAGACGTGATTACTCAAACTCATCACTGAGTTACAATTGCTCCACATTACTAACATCATACCTCCTTTATATCCAATCGTACTTCATCTCTTCATACTCTTGGGGTATCCCACATATCGAGATAAAACTCGTACTTATGAAGTCCACTCCGTGGAACATCATTATCCTTTCCAGGGGTCAAATCTCCTGACAGGGTACTACCACCCTTAAAATGCACAAATTCATCCATAGACCATATTTCTCATATCCTCGAAAATGGTCAAAATCTTTCTTCATAGAATAGCAACTCATAAAAACCAAATCAGTTCCAACGATGCTAACTTTATTGATTCTCCAATGATTACAATCTCTTGCTTTTCCATTACATTCCTCAACTCATTGCCTCAATATAAAGGAAAATATTCTCACTACTACTACTATACTTATCTTGTTGCAAACTCAACTATTTATCACGAGTCTCCTTCTCTTTGGGACAATCTCTGGCAAAGTGCCCTGCTTTATTGCAGCAGAAACATATTACTTCTGAAAAGTCTCGAGGTTTCCTTTTCGGGCAACGGCTGAAGTAGTGACCCGATTCCTTGCACCTGAAACAGGTGATATGACTCAGATCCTTCCTGGAATCCATTCTACTTCTCTTCCTGGACTTTTTCGTTCCAATCAGGGCTTCTATTTCCTGTGGGTCATACTCTACTTCCTTTGTCGAGAATTCTACTAGATCCCCATTCAGACAATCCTGTGAGATGTGTCCTTCTTCTCCACATGAATAGCACGACTTGGTGCAGGGTTTAACTGGGTCTTCTTCGGGTGTGTCCTCCACCTCTTCCTTCATCACAGGTTCTTCTAAATTTTCCATAAGGGCTCCTTTCATTTCTTCTTTCTTCTACTAGATGGTTCTTTGTACCATGGGATAAATGTGACACTGAGCAGGGTACTGGGTAGTCCCTTCACATAAGAAACAAGTTATCTGCCTTGTGGGGCATTCTTCCTCTGGGTGACTTTCTTCACAATTAGGACATTCATCCTTGTGTTCCTTACGGGTGTGTCCTATTTCTCCACAGAGCTTGCATGCACAAGGTTTCTTCATATCCTTTCCATAAGGCTTCAACTCCTGGGACACAAGTCGAGACTTTAACAGAGTCAACTTAAATTCTTCCCAAGTGGTTACTCCTTGCCATCCATTGATGGTTTGGTACATCCTCCACCAAGTAGCAGCACCTCTTTCAAAGCACTGAAGAGCATGCTGGGTCATATCCTTTCCGACTACAGGGTTATTCTTCATGTGATCCTCCTTGTTCTGAATCCATCGGTCTGTCTCCAATTGACTTATCGGTCCAGAAAAATACATGCTCATCTCCATTCATCCTCTATTGGGTCCAAGGGTTTTGGGGTGAGATAAGAGAGATCAAGAGGAAAACACACAATACAAACAAAAGTTTTGAAAAGACATATTTTATTTGTGGCTGTCGGAAAAACATCAAACAAGCGACAACTCACAATCATCGCATCTAACATAAGTATATAACAGGGGTTTGGTCTACTAAAGGTCAACAATCTTCAAGGTCACCAAACTCTTCAAGTCTTGTTCATGTCTTCGATGGCTTCTTCTGATCGTGCTTGAACTTCTCAAATTCTTTTGCCAGATCATTTATGTTGTCGCAAAGTCTATCATGACGTCCTTTAATATTTCTGGAGTTGCGTTCCAAACTTCTGGGTTTCATCAACCTCGACATGAACCATGATCCTAATGTACTTTAGTTCCTGATGAATCTTTGGTATCTCGAGGTTTTGCTCCTCCAGCTTGGCTACTTCAGCTCCTGGATCCTAAGTTCTTCACGAAATGCTTTCTCGTCAAATACGGCTTCCTGCAGGTCCATCTTAACTTCTGCTCCAGATCCTGGTGATACATCTGCTAAGGTTAAAGCTGCATCCTTTGCTGACAGATGCTCCATCAGCCTTCTACCATCCAATCCTTCCATGCATATGCATGCTTAACTCCACATGATGAAAATAGCATAAGCGGGCGATAACACCATGATTAGCCGTGTCTATGCCCATGTTACGGCCATGAGCTTTCATTCCATAATTGATATCCCTGTCTTTAGGGTTTTCTTGACAAAACTTTGAATTCTTATGCTCCATGTTCCGGTCTTTCTCCGATACACCTTGTTCTCGGGTATTGACAACTTCCATAATCTGCCAAGTTCCATAAGGGTAGCCTTCTTAGGTCATACAAATCCGGAAATTCTTCAGAGCCTTCAAATTCTCCTAGTCTTCGGATTCTTCATCTGTTGTAGTTTCCATTATTGTAATGCACGGTAAAATCCTCTTCATTCCAAATGGTCTTAGTTGTCCGATATCTTGTATCCTTGGAGTGGTCTCATCAGTCTAATCTTCATGGTCAAAAGGGGAAAGGGGTATAGTCTCACTAAAAGGAATTTTTGAATAAGCTCAGAACAGAAGAGAGGTAAAAGATCTTTTTGAATATGAAGTTGTAGAGAAAATCTTTCCTATGGGATTGTCAGTTTCTAGGGTCACGTCCTACAGTCAACATGTGCTTTGATACCATCTTGTAGCGACCCGACCTCAGACGGTCAAGTCTCTGTGCTTAAGTGTCATCCCTGGATCGGTATGCTGACACACACAGTACTCGAGGATTTATAACAGAGGTAAATCACATGTATAAAGTAACGTAAATACTATTACCTCAATCCAAATAGCAGAATTAACAACAAAGTTGTGGATTCCCATCAACACCAACGGCAAAGTTGAGTGTAGAAATCGTAACCCTAACGATCACTTACTCGTCGTAAGATTCCTGCAACATGAGACGTTGCAGCCACAAGGGTCAGTGCATTTAATGTACTGGCAAATTCACACCACAGGATAATGATGAATAATAGCTATCACTACATGCATATTTGGCTGGTGGAGGCTCTATGGTCATAAACCTACACCCCCCTACATCTGCTAGCCTACCATTGGAAGAGGTCATGCAACATACTCAAGTATGCTAGAGCCCATAATAGCTTGTGGCTGCACACAGAAGTTTCTAGCATGAATAATCTTATGATCCCTTTGAGCCTGGGTGGCGAGCCGTAGGATGATCACATGGGTCCTCCGGGATATCCTAGGACAACACTGGATTCTCCAGGTGCCCGCAACCAATCCACCCAGATGTGTATTAAAGTAGCCACCTTAAGTTGAACCATTAATTAACAATCTCACATCTGTCATGGAATACACTCAAACCCAATCCACGTCTACGAGCATAGCATGACAATATAAGCATAACGTAATAGTAACTCCCAAGGTTTGAATGCAGGGCAATAGGCTCCTACCTCATCAACTACTTCCCAATACCCACATGTTATCAATCCTACTCATGCAATGTTTGAGGGTTGAAACTAATGCATAAAAACTGGGTAATGAAAAGTATGATCAAACTATGAACTTGCCTTGTACGGTTGATGTAGATGATTCGCACTCATAACTCCTGATAGTTCTACTCGTCACACTCCGTTCAATCTATCGTAAGCAAGCAATACTAACCACACATAAGCAATCACTCAAAAGATCGGAAAGAACGGAGAAACAATTCGGAAAACATCAAAACCAAGCAAATAACTCTTGCAACATAGAACAATTTCTAACAGTACCGAAATTATGTGAATTTGGCCTTATCAGTAAATTTAGGTCAAGAGCGTCGAATAGCAAAAAGAATCAACTAAAACGGAGTTATAAACTCAAGTTATGATCAAACAACGTTTGAATCTAAATCTGTTTGAAACCAAATTTTAATTTTTCAAAAACATGTTTAAGTTGATTATCTGGATAGAGGGGATCATCACGAAGACATGGGCGTTGGTTTTGTTGAATTTGGATAAACGAGCGAGAAGTTGTAGTCGTTTGAAACAGAGGGACTAATCTATAAATAAAACACTATGGATAGGTCCCTGGCAGAAAAATAAACAGAAACGAAAAAACTAAATAATGAACGTTCGTTTACAAGACCTAAACAGTGGACGTTCACTGTTTAATAAAACCAAAAAAACAGATCTAGTATAGGTTTTTTTAAATGAACTTAAAGAAAAACCGGATCGGACAGGCGGTTTTATACCGGTTCGGATGGAAATAAACCGGCGGCGGTTTCCGGCGACAGCGAGGCGAGGCAGCGCGGCAGTTCCGTCGAGGCGACGACAGCAGTAGGAGGCGGCGCGGGGCGGCTACTCGGCGCGAGGCAGCGGCAGCGGCGTCGGCAGCAGCAGCAGGCGACGGCGGCGGACCAAATCGGCAGCGGCCCGGATCGGGCGCGGGCGGCGGTGCAGCGATCTGTGGCGGCGGCGCGAGATGCGGGCGATGAGTGCGGGAGGGGCGGAGGGTCGGTGGAGCTGCGGCTTATAAAGGCCCCGGGTCGGGGTCCCGACTTGGAGCAGAGGGCGACGACGGTGGTGATGGCTCAGACTCCGTGCCAGAGTCCGGCGCGGGCACGGGGTCGGGGGCGATGGTGGTTGGCGGCTGGGCTTGGCCTGGCGCTGGGCTGGGCCGGCCCAGTCGGGGAAAAGTTTTTTTAACATTTGATAAAAATAAAATAAAAACTAGATAAATAAAAATATTATATAGGCATATAATATATTAAAATTTTAAGAAAAACATTTTCTACCGCATGAACATTTTTCTAGAGTCAAATAAAATCCACAAAAATTCGAATAGAGCAAAGAGTGCTACTGCTACAATAAAACCTCATAAAAATCATTTTAAAAATACCAAAATGAATTCAAATTTATTTATCTCCAATTTTCTGATGTAGGGAATCATGTTACCCTATTTTCCATATATTTTATTTTTGGAGAAAAATAATTTGAATAAAACTCAAACAACTCCAAATTGAAAATAATTTCAAAAGGACTTTGAATTTAATTCTTTGAAACTCCCAACTCATATTTCATATGTTTTGAAGAAGTCATTTTATCTTCTCTCATGAAAATCATTGAGTTGCTTAAAGTTTCTGAATTTGAAATATTTCCAAATGAAATTCAAATATTTTCTAAAACCCTTTTCATTTATTTAAATGGAAAAAGTCATGATCTTCTCTCTAGGGTTTTGTATTTGAAAAGAATTTGAATTCACGAAGATCATAAAAGCAAAATGAAAGCTTGGGAAAGTCCTTTTATTCCCTCTCATTTAAGTTTCAAAAAGTTTCGAATTTCACTCAATTTCACACAATCAATCAAACAATCAATCATATCTATCTATTTAATATAACATTCCAAAATTTAGAATTTTGGGATGTTACAATAATCTCATAGTCAGAGGAATATGTATAAGTCATGAAGAAAGCAATAGCAATAAAACTTAACGATCATTATGCTAAGCTAACAGATGGGTCTTGTCCATCACATCATTCTCCTAATGATGTGATCACGTTCATCAAATGACAACACATGTCTATGGCCAGGAAACGTAACCATCTTTGATTAATGAGCTAGTCAAGTAGAGGCATACTAGGGACATTATGTTTTGTCTATGTATTCACACATGTATCAAGTTTCCGGTTAATACAATTCTAGCATGAATAATAAACATTTATCACGATATAAGGAAATATAAATAACAACTTTATTATTGCCTCTAGGGCATATTTCCTTCAGTATTGCCCCTGTTTTTTCTGTTTTTTTCTTAAATTCAATCAATCTCACAGATATATATATATATATATATATATATATATATATATATATATAGGTAAAACTATGTCTATCATAGCTTGCCACAGAACTAGTTAAGGCTTGCTAAACATTTAACGGTTTAAAAGTAAGTAAAAAATATGAAATAAATAGGGGAGCCTCACTCTAATATAATAAGATGATCCAAGGGTGTGATTGTGAAAATATACATTTATGTGTCCTTTTGGAGGTAACCAAGATTATTATGCCATTTTGACCTAAGTATGCTAAGTATGTCATAAATGAACTAAAGAAGCTAACTATAGGTCATTTTTGAGCTAACCTAGGTAGTTATGCCATTTTTGAGCTAACTAAGCATATTTATTCCTTTTGGAGGACAAAATGGTAAGTGTAGGTCATTTTAGAGCTATCCTAGTTAAAATCGGTCATTTTGGAGCTAGGTAATGTTATTTTGTCATTTTGTAGGGAAATAACTAATGATATGACAGTTTGGAGCTAAACCAAGGTTATTATGCCATTTTGACCTAAGTATGCTAACTATGTCATAAATGAACTAAAGAAGCTAAGTAAAGGTCATTTTTTTAGCTAACCTAGGTAGTTATGCCATTTTTGAGCTAACTAAGCCTATTTATTCATTTTGGAGGAGAAAATGGTAAGTGTAGGTCATTTTAGAGCTATCCTAGTTAAAATTGGCCATTTTGGAGCTAGGTAAGGTTATTTTGTCATTTTGGAGGAAAATAAACTAATTATATGACAGTTTGGAGCTAAACCAAGGTTATTATGCCATTTTTACCTAAGGAAGCTAATTATGTCATAAATGAACTAGCTAAGCTAAGTATAGATCATTATTGACCTATCGTAGGTAGTTATGCCATTTTTTAGCTAACTAAGCATATTAAGTAATTTTGGAGGAAAAATGCTAAGTATAGGTCATTTTATAGCTATCCTAGGTAAAATATGTCATCTTGGAGCTAAGTAAGGTTATTATGTCATTTTCGAGGAAAATAAGCTAAGTATAGGTCATTTTGGAGATAAATAGGTCATTTCTTAAGCTAAGTATGCATTTGTTAAGCAAAACACTTGGGAAAACTTACCATCATCATGGAGGTGAAGGACCGGTCGTGGTTGCGCCAGTGGCAGACGGAGAATATCGGTCGATGCTTGTCGAGAGGCATGTTGCACCAAAGATCATTTGCAATGTCTCGTTAGCATGATGCAACTCAAACGTGAATACTAGTAACTAATGACCATTCAAATGAAACTCACCGTGGGCGCTATACCAATCTGGGGCATCAGTGGTGGGGTCTGACCGTTGCTCTGGCACACGGACTGCACATTTTGTTTTCATGAGTCAGTCATATTAGCTAGTAATGAAACGAACATTACATGCATGATTTGGCTAATATGCAGGAGACACTTACCATGAGGAGCTCGTATAGGGCCCAGTGAGACGCGTCGTTCCGATTCCTCTCCTCTTCCAACAACCTAGCCATCCTCTCCTCCATGTCCCTCTCCCTCTCTGCCGCTTGCCTGTTTGCCTCCACCAGAAGCTCCTTGGCCCTAGCCTCGATGGCGAGCTCCATTGGCTGTGGACGAGGCCTTATCTCAGGATCGAAGCTCGTCTGGCGCTTCTTGATCTCTGGGAGAGTTCTAGGACAACGTATCAGTCCATCCCCAATGGCTACCGAGCCATGGGACCTCCCACCACCAGATATCATCACCAGCTCTGGATCAAAAGGACTCTGGCTCGGGTTAAAGTCCTCCCCTTTCCTCATCTTCCCCTCGTCTCTGTACCTCATGAGCTTGTGGTGGGAGAAGATGTCGGTGAAGCTCTCTAGATGATCGAGGTCAGACTTAGAGAATGCGTTGGCCTTCTTGTACGGGGCAGTATAGGCCATGACATAGAGGTCGAACACCCCTGGCACCTCCTTCTTGTTGTGTCGTGCCTAAAAGAGAGGAACAAAATATTAGTTAAGGGCTCAAGCTAGCAGTAAGAATGAAATTGCATGAATCGTGAAGTAAACCACATACCCAGTTATCCCCGTACTCAAACAGGTTGGAGCTCCCTTGATGGTGTGGCACACCTTGCATTTGGGCACACTTATCCTTGGCCTCGTTGTGGACGGCTAGCCATTGGGGAGAGCACCACTCATCCACCAACGCCTCCCAACTGTCCATCCTATCCGCACACCATCTTGGGGGCACCTAAGTTAGTCAAGCGAAATTTCAGCGCTACGCCTATGAATCAAATCAAGAAAACTAAGTACATGGCCTTAAGAATAGGTAATTACCTTCATGTACTTCTCCTTACTCAGAAACTTGACGCGGCACTTCGTCTTGGACCTCTTAATACCAGTCGAGGCGTAGTAGTCTCGAACAGCCTGCACCCGAGCCTCGTGTCGTAAGTTTTGAAGTAGGCGCTTGCACTCGGCTTCGACATCTATAGCCGCGGCCTCCTCCTGTTCCTCAAGACACCTGTAGAAGGTCTGCAATCAAACAAGACAACACTGATTAGTACAATTACTAGGTACTGTTGACTTTTAATTCTGTAAAGGAGAAATTACCCAAAATGTCTGGATCATAATGTCGGCCACTGTCTCGCACAAGACACCATCGACCCTCTCCTTCAGCGGGGCCGGGGCAGCCAAGTACAACTCCCAGCTTAGTGCTAGCTGTGGAACCTGACCCTCACCGGGCAACATGACCCACCCCGGGAAGTTCTGCCGGCAAGCACACCAAGGACCTGGTTGGGCCTGCGGACACCAGGGGCGTGTTTCCAACCCCTACAGTATGACAAGGCCAACACATTAGAGATTAATTTCAAGAAATGTGAAGGCAAAAGGTTAAAAGAGTAAATGCACTTACTTCTCCCCATTAGGCACAATCAACCACCTCTAATCGTGGGTCATCGGCACGGGCGGGAGCTTTGTACCACCATGCTGGTAGACCTTGCCCCCCTCAACCAGCTCGCCCTCTCTATTGCTATCCTTAGAAAAGCTATCCTCGCCACCATCAGCATGGCAACTAGCCTCCGGAGTCACGTGGGGCAAAGACTCTGGGACCAGAGTCTCGTGGGACGAAGACTCTGGGACCCGAGTCTCGTCGGATGAAGGCTCGGCGACCCGAGGCTCATGGACCGGAGTCCGAGACGGGTTCATGTCAGACGGGTCCACCTTAGACGGAGCAGTCCTGTGGTCGGGAGAATCAGCTGGGGTTTGCGGCGTGTGATAGCCTGGCTTATTAGGGATGATAGACTACACATATCAATAAGGAATTTCTTCTTTTCCGGGAGCCCATTCAGACATAACTCCAAAGTTAAGCGTGCTCAGCTTGGAGTAGTTTCAGGATGGATGACCGACCGGGAAGTTGCTCCCGGGTGCGCACGAGTGAGGACAAAGTGCGCAGAAAAGACTTGTATTGATCTGTGGGGCCAGTCTAGATCCCGCCAGGAGTAATGACCACCGGCGGGTGTGTTCGGGGCGTTACAAGTTGGTATCAGAGCCGACCATCGCGGTTACATGGATGTTTACGGACAGGTGTGCGGTCATGTTGTGCATGACATTTGTGACCAGTCGTGGTACACGGCATGGCACATGTGCCGGACTTGAAGCACGGGCGTATGTGCCAAGAGGGAGCGTTCCTGTGGCCCAACAAGGACGTCGGTTCCTCTGTGTGGGGGTGTATGTGATAGCCTGGCTTATTAGGGATGATAGACTACTCATATCAATAAGGAATTCCTTCTTTTTCGGGAGCCCATTCGGACAAAACTCCAAAGTTAAGCATGCCCAGCTTGAAGTAGTTTCAGGATGGGTGACCAACCGGGAAGTTGCTCCCGAGTGCGCACAAGTGAGGACAAAGTGCGTAGAAAAGACTTTTATTGATCTGTGGGGCCAGTCTAGATCCCGCCAGGAGTAACAACCACTAGTGGGTGTGTCCGTGGCGTTACACGGCGAGGAAGGCGTAGCAGCCTTCCTACCTCTCCCGCGGCCACGTCCACCTCTGGCACCCCTCTTCGTCTTCCCCTGACCTCTCCTGGCCGAAGATGAAGCGCCCGCCGGTGGTGTCTGGATATTGTCTAGTAGTGCTCTCCGGAGGTGCTGGGGTGGAATGGAAGCACCCCTCCCTGCACGTGCCGAGGAAGGAGGCTCGGAGCGCTCTCGACCCGCGCCCACCATCTGTCAACACCTGCAATGACAAAGAGTAAACGAAATTAGTACAACATAAACATAATTAAAAAATTAAGTGTATCATCATCATAAACATAATAAAAAATTGAATACCTAATAACATGAACTAATTAATAATATATATATATATGTACATAATAATAATTGAATACCTGACATTACTAATATTACTCTTCACCGTCTATATATGCTCCGGGATCAATAAATGCATCATCATCATCACTATTAGTAATGACGTGCTCATCATCATCATCATCAATAAATGCATCAACATGTGGAAGGCCTCCTTTACGTAATCGGTCAAGCATTGACAGGTCATCCGCAACAGTAACCTCTTCTAGTTCCGGCTCTTCTTGTTCCAGCTCAAGGGTGAAGTCAGATTCATTGTCGCTGTCTACTTCAATGTTCTGGGGTGAAGTAGAGCGGTTCTTGAATTTTTTTGGAAATACGTGTTTCTTGGAAGAATTATCCTTCATATGTGTCTGGGTTAATGTGAGGTTCATAATCCTCTTCATTGGGGGGAGGTGGTCTAACACGTGGCGACACTTCATAAACGACATCCCAACCATTGAGATTTGGTTCACTTTGACAGGCCCACGGTAGATAGAATACTTGGGTTGCCTGTTGAGTCGTAATATAGACATCGGGAACATCCAAATGGGTGCTTTGTTTGATTTCCACTAGCCCTATATGTTCATGAGTCCTTCTAGTCTCCTTCGGCTGGAACCAATAACATTTGAAGACTACGACGTTTGGTGGGTTTGCACCATAGAATCGAAGTTCATAAATTGCGTCAACTCTTCCATAATACTCGGTATCTCCTTCGCCGATAGCAGAGACACAACAATTTGTAGACTTTCGGTCGGCCATAGATAGCTCTTTGCCATAGGTACGAAAGCGGTAACCGTTGATGTTGTATTTGTCAAATGAACGGACCTTAAAGTCAAAACCATTAGCGACTTGTCTCAATTCGGTGTCCATAAACTCTCAATTAGCCTACATGTTTAATACGAAAGGATTGTTGCATTAGCCGCAAAGTAGATGAAGAGATGAAATGGTCTAATGGAAATTACCGTTTGTTTGCACCAAGAGATGAAACCGGGATAGCCGCCTCCATGCTTTGCCAGAAGCTCATACTCTTCGACGGAATCCTTTTGGATCACCACTCCATACGAGAATTTGGCGACACGTATCAACTGTATCAAATATATCCGGAATAAGAGCAGTTCAAAGGAATTAGAAGTTGCGAAACAATGTACCGAACTTACTCGATGTACGGTCGCACTTCTGTTAGGTTGTTGAAGATATACAATGAAATGGTCCGCCATTCTTCGACATCCAACGTTAAGGAATTAGAAGCACCGGCTGGTGTGAGATTCACTTTGAATAGGCTGAGGTTGGATCCACCCTTTTTTAGGGTCGCCAGCATTGTACCGAGGCTTCAGATTATGCAAATGACGATTTTTGGCTTCATAGTGTGCTGTCAAGAAGTTTGCCGCCTACTCAATAATGAATGCCTCGGCCATCGATGCTTCAATTCTACGTTTATTTTTACATTTTGTTCAAAGCGTCTTCTGCATCCTCTCAGTTGCGTAGCACCAACGATTTTGCACGCCCCCCAATCTCTCCTCGGTCGGGAGATGCAAAATCAAGTGCTGCATTGGATTAAAGAAGCCCGGCAGAAAGATCTTCTCTAACTTGCAGATCAACTCCGGCACCAACTCTTCCATTTCTTCTAGCAGGCCAGGAAATAGTTCTTTCACACAAAGAACATGGAAGAAATAGCTCAGCTCTGCCAGTACTAGCCATTCATCCTCAGGGATGAAGCCACGCAACATCACCGGCATTACCCGCTCAATCCATATGTGCCAATCATGACTCTTGAGACCAAATATTTTCAATTTTTCAAGACTCGCTCCCCTTTTTAGATTCGCTGCATACCCATCGGGGAACATCAGCTGCATTTTCACCCACAAGATAATTCCCCTCATAGTTGGCCTTCCAAGATTGAACCATGCCTTTGGCTTTGTCTAGTTCTGCTTTCCTGTCGGTGGTTGCATGTTTTGTAACGGTCTATCACATAGCGCCTCCAGATCGTCTCTTGCCTTAGTATTATCCTTTGACTTCCTCTATATGCCAAACAATGTACCAAACAGCGCCTCGGTGATATTCTTTTCAGTGTGCATCACGTCGATTTTGTGTGGGCAAAGGAGGTCTTTGAAGTAAGGCAGATCCCACAAGCATGTCTTGTGAGTCCAGGCGTGTTTCGAATTATACCTCTTGAAATACCCTGGACGCTCTGGGTCTGGCTCGAGAGTGTTTAACTGATCCAGGGTCTCTTGGCCTATCAATGTAGGTGGTGCAGAGTTTTTGACAACTCTACCTTTGATGAAGTTCTTCTTGTCTTTCCTGAACTTATGGCGAGGATCCAGGAACTGTCTATGCAAGTCGAAGCAAGAAAACTTGCGACCGGCTTGAAGCCAACGAAAGAGCTACCTTGCATGTGGGGCACAGGAAACTTCCATGCACACACCAGCCAACGAATAGCGCATACGTCGGCAAGTCATGCGTCGAGTACATGTACCACACACACATTATGAAGTTTTGTTTGCTAAAGGTGTCATATGTCTTGAACCCATTATCCCAGGCTTCTTGCAATTTGTCCTTCAGCAGCTGCATGTACACATTCATATTTTTCCCCGGATAGTTGGGCCCTGGAATTATCAATGTCAGGAAAATGTTCTTTCTTTGCAAAATCTGTCTGGGGGGACATTGAGTGGAATGACAAATATGGGCCAACAACTATATTGGATTGCCGTCAGACCAAACACACTGAACCCATCCGTGCTGATGGCAACTCGAGGATGCCTTGGATCTGCCGCTTTTTCCTCATGTAATGCATGGAAACGCTTCCACGCTTCACCGTCCGATGTGTGCACCACCATCAGCTTCCCATTTGCATCTAGTTGGTTTTTTGCCCGCTTTGTGCCATGTCATCTGTCTGGCCGTCTCTTCGACCATGAAAATATGTTGAAGTCTTGGTACGATTGGCATATAGCGAAGAACATTACCGGGGATTTTGGTCTATATCTTCTCACCCATACCGTTGTCTACCACAACATACGTGGATGACTTGCAAATGGGACAATAGTTCAAGTCCGCATACTGAAGCCTAAATAAGGTACATCCTTTCTCACAGGCATGTATCTTCTCATAGGGCATATTTATAACCACGATTCTTTCGAATTGTCCAACTTTATCCATGTACGGGAGACGCATAGTGGTCACACATACTGATGATTGAAGACACCTATAGCTAGCAAGTTTCATCGACACGAAGACCGGGACAGAGCAAATGAAGGGGGAGGAGGAGATGTCATTTGTGCTCACCCACGAACGCAGGGGCGGAGCTCGTCGGACGCACGGGGAGGTCGTCGAACACAAGACCCTCGCAGTGGTGAAACAACCGCACATATAAGACCACCTGATCAACACAAGTATGATGTTTTATAACAAAATCGAAAACATATGACCTAACTCATAATTCACAAATATATGACCCCGTCGGCCTCTAGATGGCCGAAGAGCACCTTTTCAGTCACCACGAGGCCAAAGAGGTGTCAGGGGTGTCGTGTCGGGGTCGAGGTGCTGTGTCGGGGTCAGGGGTGTCGGGGGTGTCATGTCGAGGTCGGGGTGTTGTGTCGGGGTCGGGGGTGTCGTGTCAGGGTGTCAGGGGTGTCATGTCGGGGTCGGGGTGCTGTGTCAGGGTCGTGGTGCCGTGTCGGGGTCGGGGTGTCGTTTTATTCTTCCTCTTCTTCTTCTTCTTCTTCTTCTTCTGCTGCTGCTTCTTCTTCTTCTTCTTCTTTCCTCCTCCTCCTCCTCCTCCTCCTCCTCCTCTTCTTCTTATTTTTCTTCTTCGTTCTTTTCCTTTTCCTCTTTTCTTCTCATCTCCTCCTCTTTTTCTTCTTCTCCTCCTCCTCCTCTTCTTCTTCTTCTTCTTCTTCTTCTTCTTCCCCCTTCTACTTATTCTACTTTTCTTCTTCTTTCTTCATCTTTTTTTACTTCCTTTAATTATGACTATTTAACTAAAACCTAGCACTAATCTAATCTAGCTAACTATATCTAATATATCTAATATCTAAAATAGAAAAGAAAAACAGGAAAAGGGAGTGCCAGGGGCTCACCGTGGGGGCAGCGACGGGGCGGGGTGGCGATGGAGCGGGGAGGGGAGATGACGAGCGGTGCTCCTCGGGGGCGGCTGGGCGGTCGACCCACGGCTGCGGCGGGGAGGCTCGGGAGGGGGGTGGGGAGGGGGCAGTAATGGGGCGGGGCGGCGACAGAGAGGGGTGGGCCGGTGGGGCAACGGGGCGGCAGCGGTGCTCGTCGTGCCGGGAGGAAAGAGGAGAAAGAGAGAGAGGGCGACGGAGGGGGCGCGACCCCGTTAAGTTAAAAGCCACCCTTTGCCGTCTGCCGCTCCTTTGGCGTCTGCTAACAGACGACAAAGATGTGGCAGACGGCAAATCTTCTGATTCCAGTAGTGTTTGGTGTGATTGATGCTTCCCTATATGGAGGTGGCCGATGGCAAAGCCACCCTTTGCCGTCTGCTAGCTCTTTGCCGTCTGTTTTCTTGTAGCTGACGACAAAGCCATTCTTTGCCGTCTGCTAGCAGACGGCAAAGATGTGGCAGACGGCAAATCTTCTGATTCCAGTAGTGTTTGGTGTGATTGATGCTTCCCTATATGGAGCAGTCCGAGAGGAGCTAGACGACGGCACAGCTGAAGCGAGACAAACCGCGCAAAGTTAACATTGATCTCTAATCTGAAATAAAACTGCACAGGTTTGACACGAAGATACACAAAAAAGCAATACAATGATTGTACAACCTCCTTCACGGCACAGTGTCGACCTGCGCATCATCTGCTAACTCATTAAGAGTGTTGCGGTTGCACTGGCTATCGATGGCGGGGAAGAAGATCTGAAGCGGGTGGAGACAACATGCAGGTAACAGCTCCGTTATGGTGGACGCTTCCGTCATTCAAGAAGTTTTGGCGAGGTGGACGATAGCGAGCCTAAAGCAGGACAAAGAGTACAAAATTAACTTTGCCCTATCTCTAATATGAAGTAAGACTCTAAGAGATCAACAAGAAGATGCGGTAACAAGCGATCCAATGAGTGGGCAGCCTCTTTCGTGGCGCCAGGTAGGCCTCAACTTCATATGATGAGTCGCTGAGGGTGCTGCGGTTGGGGTGGTTGACGGCACAGAGGAAGCAGATTCGAGGCAACTGAAGATGGCACTGAGGGAATGGCTCGGGGGCGCTAGACTTCCATGAAGTCCTATCACATTGCGATCTCATGACCTCGGTTTCTGTGGCACGCTATGGATGTATGATAATAAACAATACGACATATGTAGTGTTAAGGTTGGCCTCGACCGTGATGTGGAATGCCTTGAATGGTCAAAACTCTTACCCGACTGTCAGGTGAGACACCTCGTTTCGTCTCGCTCTCATCATACTCCTTTGTTAACTAACTTTATTCAGAAATTTTTTGTCATAAGTTCTGGTTGCCAGTGTCATGGATATGAAAATTACTAGGAAAATGGAAAAGCTCTAGCAGATGAAGTAGAAGTTGCATAGACCATGTACCACTACTAGGGAAAAGCCTAGCAGTAGCGCGGGTTAAATGCTAGTAGTAGCGCGGGGGTAGGCGCTACTAGTAAGGCGCTACAACTAACTTGTAGCAGTAGCGCATTTTGACATGCGCTACTGCTATACCTACTTAGCAGTAACATTGTCCGGAAAAGCGCTACTGCTAAGTAGCTTAGTAGTAGCGTTTGTCCACCCAGCGCTACTGATAAATAGCTGCAGCGCTTCTGTGCGACGCTACTTCTTCCTGCTAAAGAGAGCTACTGCTATATTTTCATATATATTTTTTCAGCTACATATTTGCGGTGTTTTGTATAGGTTTTATACAATATTCTAATCGTTTCCTAAACATGCAATATGCTTATCATATCATTGTTGGGGAACGTTGCATGGAAAACAAAAAAATTCTACGCACACGCAAGATCTATCCATGGAGATGCATAGCTATGAGAGGGGGAGAGCATCTACATACCCTTGTAGATCGCTAAGCAGAAGTGTTTATCACACGGTTGATGTAGTCGTACTCTTCGTGATCTGATCACGATCCAACCGATCTAGTGCCGAACGGACGGCACCTCCAAGTTTAGCACACGTGCGGCTCGATGACGTCTCCTACTTCTTGATCCAGCAAGCGGGAGAGGAGAAGTAGATGCGATCACAACCAACATGATGGTGTGGTGGTGATGGTGGTGGTGGAGCACCGACAGCGCTTCGCTAAGCGTCGCTGGGACGAGGCAGTGGAACTACGGAGTAACGAGAGAGAGGGGCGCCAAGGGCTTGGTGTATCCTCTTAGGGCGCCCCCTCCCCTCTATATATAGGTGGAGGGGCGTGGGAAACAGACCCTCCAAGCCCTAGGGCGCAGCTAAGGGGGAGAGGACTTGGTCTCCAAGTCCAATCCTATTCCTAGTACGACTCCTTCCTTTTTTGCCTTCCCTAGCCACATGGGCTTTTGAGGACTTGGTGCGCCTAGCCCAATAAGGCCAGGGCACCTCCCCGCAGCCCATGCTAGCCCTTGGGTCATGAACTCACTTGTGGACTTCCGAACAACTCCAGAATCCTCCGGAACCTTCTGGAAGCTTCCCGGTACAATACCGAAAAAACAGCACCTTTTTTCGGAACCCAAAATATGACTTCGCATATATAAATCTTTACCTCTTGACCATTCTGAGACTCCTCGTGACGTCTGGGATCTCATGCGGCACTCCGAACAACATTTGGTTACCACTCATCAAATATCCCAATACTACTCTAGCATCAACGAACGTTAAGCGTGCGACCCTATGGGTTCAGGAATTATGTAGTCATGACTGAGACACCTCTCCGGTCAATAACCAATACTAGACCTGGATGCCCATATTGATTCCTATTTATTCCACAAAGATCATTTATCGGTTTAACCTTTATACAACATACGTAATTCCCTTTGTCTGTCGGTATGTTACTTGACCGAGATTCGATCGTCGGTATCTCTATACCTAGTTCAATCTCATTACCGGAAAGTCTCTTTACTCGTTCCATTATACATCATCTTGCAACTAACTCCTTAGTCACTTACCTTGCAAGCTTCTTGTGATGTGTATTACCGAGAGGGCCCAGAGATACCTCTCCGATGCACGGAGTGAAAAATCCCAATCTCTATTCACACCAAGTCAACAGACACCTTCGGAGATACCTCTAGAGCATCTTTATGATCACCAAGTTACGTTGTGACGTTTGATAGCGCACAAGGTATTCCTCTAGTATCCGGGAGTTGCATGATCTCATGGTCGAAGGAACATGTATTTGACAATAAGAAAGCAGTAGCAGTAAACTGAATGATCATATGCTATGCCAATGATTGGGTCATGTCCATCACATCATTCTCCTAATGATGTGATCCCGTTATTAAATGACAACTCATGTCTATGGTTAGTAAACCTTAACCATCTTTGATCAACGAGCTAGTCTAGTAGAGGCTCACTAGGGACATGGTATTTGTTTATGTATCCACACATGTATTTAAGTTTTCGGTCAATACAATTCTAGCATGAATAATAAACATTTATCATGATTAAGGAAATATAATAATAACCATTTTATTATTGCCTCTAGGGCATATTTCCATCAATCATACACATAGTAGTCTCATCATATATCATCCAACACAAATCATGTCGTCTCATCATAATCATGATATAGCGATACAAGTTAAGTGACATGTAGTAGTTTTTGAGGCGTCAATTCTGATGCCTCTCTTGCGCTAGTGTCAACCTCAAGTAACTATCTTCCACTTCGGCTCTACTATCGAACGCTCTATGGCTGCCGGCCGAAAACCGGTGCACATTGGCCCTACGTACACGGCGTAACACTTCTTCGCTGTCGATGATCTATGTACCTGCATCGTCACATGAGTCGATAATATGCAACATATATAGTTGAGCAACAGAAAGAGACACAGTTAACAAAAATAGAAGCAACATATCATAAGCATAAATAACAAAGTTCATCGTACCCAAAATGCCCTAACTAGAGTGATCTTCACTAGTTGAGGAGGATGGTTTAATTACATCACAAAGTATCATTGTGCATAACTCAAAGTTTCATCATAGAGAAAGTAGTGACTAAATGGACACATTGTCATATGCCGTTATTCACTCCAACATATCATGCCATCCATCCAAATTAGTGAGGAAGTCCCCGAGCGAAGTGAAAGGCTTCATGTCGAGACGCTGAGCGGCTACGTGTGTTCGGACGTCTTCCCACTACATTTGCCCTTCTTCATAGAACATCCCTGTTTTTTCGAGGACCTCCTTCGTGATGATTTGGGCAAGTTCAAGATGTCTACTACACAACTTTATTCTTGTAGACTCGTGTTGGGCCTCCAAGCGTAGAGTCTTGTAGGACAGTAGCAATTTTCCCTCAAGTGGATGACCTAAGGTTTATCAATCCGTGGGAGGTGTAGGATGAAGATGGTCTCTCTCAAACAACCCTACAACCAAATACAAGAAATCTCTTGTGTCCCAAACACACCCAATACAATGAAAAATTGTATAGGTGCACTAGTTCAGTGAAGAGATGGTGATAAAAAAGCGTAATATTGATGGTAGAAATATATTTTTATAATCTAAACAAATAAAAACAGCAAGGTAGCAATTGATAAAACGGAGCACAAATGGTATTGCAATGCTTGAAAATGAGGCCTAGGGTCCGTGTGGCACCCCGACTCAGAGAAACCGGAACACCCCATATTCCAGCCTAGAGATCGAGGAGAAGTCTTCTGGAATATGACAATACTTAGCATAGAAAAAATCAGCTCTTTATTACAAGCTATATGGATACAAGGAGATTACATCGACATGGCGACACTACGCCTGCCACGGTTGCTCCATGCAAGAAGCAGAACAACACAAAGCAGCGGAACAGCGATGACGGTGGTGAACTCCACTCCGTAGGGACTCTGGCTGGAACGCTTATTCTAGCTCGCAAACAAGGGATCCACGGAAAACAAGCAATCAAATCCGGCATGACGTGCAAACTGGCATGACACGCCAGGTCAGTACATTGAATGTACTTGCAAGCTCACAGCAACCAAGAGCAATCAAGAGAAACAACAGCATGGCATTTACAGGTTAACAAGGATTAACATGATACTATCAGAACAACGTGGCATGAACAACATGATACAGCTAGCACAATACGAACATGGCATGCACATATGAACATGACAATACTAGCATGCAACATGGTGACACTATCATGCGACATGATGATGTTATCATGCACCAACTTACTCTGTTCGGGTTACCTCGTAACCATCACGGACATCACACGATCATCTCAGGATCCAATCAAACTTGGTATCAACAATACCGTTGTAATCATTACATGACCACAAGGAGCTTGATCTTTACCCTTGACTCTCGCATAATACCACAAATATCCATCAACTCGGTATCCTCGATACCACGGTGATCATCTCACGATCACAACCAATCTCTTTCTAATCATAGAACCAGGGTTGTTATTAAGCACATTATATTACTGTTGACCCATAGCATGACCAACTACGAACTGGGCCCTTATCCGCGGGCGCTGCTATCGATAGATTTAATACACACTCTGCGGAGGTAGCACACATTACCCACACCACAGAACCCATGGCCTCGCACTCCCATTTGGGTGGACCAACGGCGTTCCGACAAAACCGATCTACTGCCCATGACACTCTCCCGGCCACTCCGACAAACTCCACTCTAGGCTAAGTCATGGGTGGCCCCGTGCCTACAAAGGCATCAACGGCCACCGTCGTGGCAAAACTAACAACGGTCCCAAACGGAGAAAATGGTATACCAATCACAACAACGGGCACACAAGGCTTATGCCGTCCTACCTGATCAGGGTAGCGCCCGCGCATAACCTTCCCTAGTGGAGGCACCGGCGAGAGGCATGACAATAGACCCAGCTAGGACCTTCCCATAAAGGCAAATGTGGCTGCACTTGTCAGCTTGATATGGTGGCACCATGACTCAGCCAACAGTTGTTCAAGTTCATTTAAGTCCGGTTAAACTTGAATGCAAATGATGCCGAGTCATAATATAACATGATGCAACTAGCATGCACGATATCAACATAAGCATGGGGTACAACCTAATCATCGGGCATATCGATAATAATAAAGCATATATCCGAATGAGCATGGCATACTAACTAGCATGAACATCACAAGTATAACACTACTCATAGCATAACACGGCCACTAGCATCAACGATAAATATAATGCAAGAACACATCAAGAATACTGTCAAGTAAGCATATAACCAGCTAGATACAAAGGAACATGCATATTCACGGTACTTGGTAGTAGACGATAATCATGCACCGAAGAACATGACCAACACCAACATGTACTATTACCCAGCATGTCTTACAAAAATAATACTAGCAAGAAATACATGATAACCAGGAGCATAATAGCATAGCATGAAAGTGAACACAAATCCATAAGCATTACCGAAACAACGATAACCGTATCAAAACAAGCAGACATTTATTAAATATTCAAGTTGAAAACCATGGCTACTGCATGGCTATCATGCAAGTGGGTGTTGTGGCTTGTCTGAGGATAAAGAATACACCCCAGAGATGTGTGGAAAGATCGCGGAAGGAATCGCCGGAAAGGTTTCTCTCCCGAAGGAGGCTGATTAGGGCAAGGGCAAAATGGTCATTTCCAGTATTTCAAACCATAGTGAAAATGATACTAACAAACAGAGCTCGACGAGATGAAGAAGTAGGGTTTGGAATCACCTCAAACGGAGTTACGGTTGCGGAGTTATGAGGTGTAGAAGATGAAGGACCAATCTGTGAGTATTTTCGTCAGCAACAAGTCCCTGGCAGCTGAAAATAGAAAACGCCTTTCAGAGGAATCCGTTTCCAGAACTGAGAAAACATATTATAGGCTGAAGCAGAATAAAAGTCGCTTTCCGAAGAGGAAAACATATTTCAGGAATACGTTTCCACTTAATGTACCTGGGCCCGGGTTTTGAGCCACTTACGGTTGGGTCCCATGCAACAGGGGGGGAGCTAGGCTCGTCTTCTTCCTTCCTATGTTCCCTCACAAGGGAAACAGAGGAGGAGACGAGGCAGGGCAGGGGCGCTCAGGCGAGGAGACCGGCCGGCTCCGGCCATGTCCGGCCAGGCGGAGGTCACCGGCGGATGCGCAGGAGCAAGGCGCACCCGTTAAGGGGAGACACGCCAGCCGGGGAGGAGTGGGGTGGAGGGGAGGTCGCGGCGACGGGAGGCGGCAGAGAGCTTCGGGCGGTGGGATTCTTCGGCAATGCGGCCAACTCCGGCTATGGGCAAGTGGGTGGGGCGGCTCATAGGGACGAGGGGAGGGTAGTGGAGGTGTTGGGGAGACGAGGGGAGGCCCGTGGTGGCCGAACCCAAGCCGAGGCCGAGGTGGCCATGGAGGAAGACGGCGAACAACGGCGAGATGAGGTGAATCCTGTGGACTAGAGAGGCGGGGGAGGGATGAGTGAGGTGCGGAGGACCTCGGGGGAGCTTAAATAGGCGCGGGGGAGAGCTCTAGACCATCACGGGAAAGCTCACGCCAAGCTTTAATGGAGGACAGGGGTTACTTGTGGCACGGACATGGATCTAGCGATGCATTTATGGCGAACCACGACGAGGCATCGACGCAGGGCGACGCAGGGCTCCAGGATATGAATGGAGGTCGAGAAGACAAGGGAGACGACGAGAACAGTGGCCAGAACAAGCCAGAGCACGAGTTTAGCCATGACGCCAGCGTGATCACCACGGGCACTGGAGCAAATGGCTCATTTTGACCGGACCAACCATGTCTACTGAGTAGACCTTAGTGCCCTGAGTCTAAATTAAGAAAGAACTGGGTCCAGGGGTAAATAAGAGATTTGTAGATGGCCCCAAAGCAAACCAGCAGCCAAGTGTTTGTGCTATGCAGTGGGGACACCAGCTTGGGAACGAATGAAATAATTTGTCTGGTGATGATCATACACTAAGGTGATGTTGATCACCAAAAATAAGCTTAAGAGGAGGAGTTTAGATGAGGGTTGCTGTAGAAAGTGCCACACTGGCCAGATTAGGGTATTTGGATGATGCACTCATATGGAGAGGCAAGTTGATCTGAAATTGTGCATGGCCCAATGATTTGAAGATATGAGGATGCTCAAAAAGTTTCATCCATTTGGACGTGCCAAAGTAGCAGTTGCTTCACAATGCATCTCTCTGGATAGAATTTGGAAAAATTGCACAGGGCAAATGGATTGACGAAATGGGCCAAAACTTGGTGGAGAGAGTTTATATGGATGGGATAATTCCTTGGAAAATATTCAACTTAAATGAAGCAATATAAAATATAGTCACTTCACAAACTGAAAATAGGACCAAAAACCAAGATTTGGGGCTGGGCTCACATAGATGAGTTACATGAGCTCAAATTTGGTGGAGAGTCGTGATTTGATAATATTAAGGGCCTTGCAAAATTTCAAATCATTTGGATATGCCTAGCTAGTACTTCCTTCACAATGAATTCCCTTAGACAGGAACTTTGAAAAATTACTCAGAAATATTTACTAGGCAAATGGAGTTGAATTTTGGCACGAGGCAATTATTTGGATAGGAAAAGATGTCCAAAACGTTTGGGGTCAATTGGGCAAAGGTAAATGGCACTTGCTTCACAAACTGCCATTCAGGACAGATTAGGAAAGGAATTAATTGAGCATGATGGGAAACATGGCCAATGAAATATTTTGCTATATTTGAGGAAGATATGACCCAAAAAATTTATGAGAATTATTTTTGAATTTTGGGAGTGATAGAAATATAGGTTGCTTCACAACCTAGGGCAAACTGGATTATTCCTTTAATAGAAAAAGGAATATTCCCAAGGAAAAGATTATTGGGGTAGGTCCAAGATGGAAATGGCAAGGTCTAGGGATGGATAATAGGATGACAAGCCACTCTGGAAAGAAAGAAGAGGTCACCTTCTTCAGTTTCTAGACCACATAGCCACGAAAAAAGAAAACTTAAGCAAAAATCTCAGAAAATCAAAAGAAAAAGAAAGGGCTAAAAATCAGGCTGTGGCAGTCCGTACTTCCGATAGTGCAATCTCTCAATAGTGCTAATATAATTGGATCATATAGCCATACCTCAATGTGCAACGAAGGATCACTCCAAAGTTCTTATCTAGCGAAGAACATAAGACGGAATTGTTTCTAGGGTACGAAACCACCTCAAAGCTATTCTTTCCGATCAATATATCCTAGAGTTCGTACTAAAATAACACCAAGCTATTCTTTTCGATCGATCTAACCAATAGTTCGTACTAAAATAACACCGAAGCAAATTCAGAATCATAATATTCAATCAAACACAAAGAACTTCAAAGAGTGCCCCAAGATTTCTACCAGAGAAACAAGGACGAAAACGTGCGATAACCCCTATGCATAGATTACCCCAATGTCACCTCGGGAATCTGCGAGTTGAGTGCTAAAACATATATCAAGTGAAACAATATGATACCCCATTGTCACCACGAGTATTCATATGCAAGACATATATCAAGTGCTCTCAAATCCATAAAAGTATTCAATCCGATAACAGCGAAATCTCAAAGGAAAAACTCAATTCATCAGAATAAGATAGAGAGGGGAAAACACCATATGATCCGACTATATTAACAAAGCCCGTGATACATCAAGATCGTGACATCTCAAGAACACGAGAGAGAGAGAGAGAGAGAGAGAGAGAGAGAGATTAAACACATAGCTACTGGTACAAACCCTCAGCCCCGAGGGTGGACTAGTCCCTCCTCATCGTGATGGCCACCGAGATGATGAAGATGGCCACCGGAGATGATTCCCCCCTCCGGTAGGGTGCCGGAACGGGGTCTAGATTGGTTTTCGGTGGCTACAGAGCCTTGCGGTGGCGGAACTTCTGATCTAGGTTTACTTCTGATGGTTTCTCTATTTATAGGATTTTTTGGCGTCGGTTTCACACGAAGATGGGCCTCGAGGTGAGCACAACCCACCGGGGCAAGCCAGGCCTACCAGGTGCGCTCTGGTGGGTTGTGCCCTCCTCGTGGCTCTTCTGGCCCTCCCACGAAGCTTCGGGGTCTCTTTTGTTCCAAAAAAATCGTCAAAAAGTTTCAGCTCATTTGGAGAACTTTCATTTCTGCACAAAAAACAACACCACGGTAGTTCTGCTGCAGATAGCGTCATTTCGGATTAGTTCCATGCAAATCATACCATAACCATATAAAATTGTTGTAAACATGGCATGAATACTTCATAAATTATAGATACGTTGGAGACGTATAAGCATCCCCAAGCTTAATTCCTACTCGTCCCCGAGTAGGTAAGATAAAAGAAATTATTTATGAAGTGTGAATGCTAGCAAAGTGCATAAGTTTGATCAATGATAATTTCAATCACTTTTCCTAGCATCATAACAGAAACTCTTTCTCATAAAACTTATCATGATAAAGTAGCAATTGAAAATGGAATTTTTGTTGTGGAATGCTACCTATGATATTCATCATAAACTCTTTTCTTTGTAACATGGACATTTGGACTTCTATATGGTTCAAAGCAATAGTCTAGTTTTGAAATGAGGACTTTAATACTCAAGCATACCAACAAGCAACCATGTCTTTCAAAATATCAACGCTAAAGTAAGTTATCCCTTGCCCATCATGCTCAATCATTGATCCATTCATGAAACATACACTACTGCAGGATGGTCCAAACGCGACACTACGATCAGAGACCCTTCGATGAAACTGTGTGCGATGCCATAATCGCAAACGGTGGTGTAAAAAAACCATCAAAAAAGGTGCAAAACATTTGCGATGACGGATGCATCAAACACGATTCAGATTTTAGTTGTGTGTGCGATGCAGGGCATACGGTTCAGTTCAATTAACACCAGATGAAGGCGTGTGCTATATATAGCATACGGTTCACTAGGATGAACTGTGTGTGATTAGGCAACACAATGGACACGGTTCAGCTGAATAAGATGTGTGTGATACGCGGCAAATAGGTCCGTAATCAGAAATGTGTGCGAAGACCAATAATAACACAGACGATTGCTGCTAATAAGCCGTGTGATTTGCTCTGCCTACAGTAGAATAACATGCATATATATATATATAACTAAAATAAACATCCAATTACATAAGTGACTATACAGATCATTGGCACACACCTCAATAAATAATTGCATGCATTCTAAAGTAGGAGAAACGATCGTCTAGTCATCTACTTATTGTGACGCTCCCGCCACTGCTATGTGGCTCGATCCCTCGTCTGGGTCAGGAAGAAGACAGTTCCTCATGTCAATGATCTGCCTGTACATCTCGTAGCTTGTGTACGCGTCCATGGCCGCGTACTTTTCATGTTGTTCATCCAGTCTCTCATGCCACACACTGTGCCAGTCGTTCCTATCCTTATTGCTCTCATTCTTCATCTTCATGTAGTAGGGGTCGATGATGGCCGAGGTTAGGTCAACCAGGGAGTTCAGTTTGTTTTTTTCACTGCCCTAGACCTTGTAGTCGCGCTGGATATTGACAAGATTCGGGCATTTTAAGCCCGAAACCTTGAACGCTTTTAGATCGTTGGTGGTGTCCACCGCGGCGAAACTCTAGTCGGAGCTGTTGATAAACCTGGAGAAACGCTCGCAAGGCATTGTGGCCAGGTGGTAGTGGTAGACGAGGACGTCATGTCGCACGCACAACTGGGCGACGACAACCTTCTGATCGTGTCCGATATGACCCATGGTGTACTCGAGGTCGAAGCCGACCACTTGGTACTTGTCCTCGGCAAGGAACTGCTCCATAGTTTGGATGGAGCTCTCCACCGAGACCGGATCGTTCGTGTACACCACCGAGAGAATCTTCCTCCTCACGTGGGTGTCCACGACGTGTTGCATGGTGAACTGCCCACCGTTGTCGTCGTCGGCCACTGGGAGCGCCATTGGAGCCACGGGGAGCGCCATTGGAACCGCTGGATGTCCTCTCTGTATGTGTCCTCGTGGGTGTGCTTATTATGTCGTGTGAGACGAGAGATGAAGGTAAATGGCCGCAGGAATAAAAGGGGGTCGGGCGGCGTGGATTCTCGGCGCGTCCGCATGGCAGTTTTTGCAACGGGTAACTGCATCGTCGCGCCGCACCCGGCGCAACCGCATGCACACGAACGTGCGTGATTGATACGTCCATTTTGCATCATGCTTTTATATCGATATTTAATGCATTATGGGCTGTTATTACACGTTTTGTCACAATACTTATGCCTATTCTCTCTTATTTTACAAGGTTTACATGAAGAGGGAGAATGCCGGCAGCTGGAATTCTGGGCTGGAAAAGGAGAAAAATATTAGAGACCTATTCTTCATAGCTCCAAAACTCCTGAAACATCACGAAAGTTATTTTTGGAATTAATAAAAAATACTTGTGAAAGAAAGTACCAGAGGGGGCCCACACCCTGGCCACGAGGGTGGGGGGCGCGCCCCCTGCCTCGTGGGCCCCCTGGCAGGCCTCCGGTGCCCATCTTCTGCTATATGAAGTCTTCCGTCCGAGAAAAAATCATAAGCAAGCTTTCGGGAAGAAACTCCGCCGCCACGAGGCGGAACCTTGGCGGAACAAATCTAGGGCTCCGGTAGAGCTGTTCTGTCGGGGAAACTTCCCTCCGGGAGGGGGAAATCATCGCCATCGTCATCACCAATGATCCTCTCATCGGGAGGGGGTCAATCTCCATCAACATCTTCACCAGAACCATCTCCTCTCAAACCCTAGTTCATCTCTTGTATCCAATCTTTGTCCCAAAGCCTCAGATTGGTACCTGTGGGTTGCTAGTAGTGTTGATTACTCCTTGTAGTTGATGCTAGTTGGTTTATTTGGTGGAAGATCATATGTTTAGATCCTTTATACATATTAATACCCCTCTGATTATGAACATGAATATGATTTGTGAGTAGTTACGTTTGTTCCTGAGCACATGGGAGAAGTCTTGCTATAAGTAGTCATGTGAATTTGGTATTCGTTCGATATTTTGATGAGATGTATGTTGTCTTTCCTCTAGTGGTGTTATGTGAACGTCGACTACATGACACTTCACCATTGTATGGGCCAAGAGGAAGGCATTGGGAAGTAATAAGTAGATGATGGGTTGCTAGAGTGACAGAAGCTTAAACCCTAGTTTATGAGTAGCTTCGTAAGGGGCTGATTTGGATCCATATGTTTCATGCTATGGTTAGGTTTACCTTAATACTTCTTTTTTAGTTGCGGATGATTGCAATAGGGGTTAATCATAAGTGGGATGCTTGTCCAAGAAAGGGCAACACCCAAGCACCGGTCCACCCACATACCAAATTAACAAAGTAACGAACGCGAAGCATATGAGCGTGATGAAAACTAGCTTGACGATAATTCCCATGTGTCCTCGGGAGCGCTTTTCTCTATATAAGAGTTTGTCCAGGCTTGTCCTTTGCTACAAAAAGGATTGGGCCATCCTGCTGCACCTTATTTACTTTCATTACTTGTTACCCGTTACAAATTACCTTATCATAAAACTATCTGTTACCGATAATTTCAGTGCTTGCAGAGAATACCTTACTGAAAACCGCTTGTCATTTCCTTCTGCTCCTCGTTGGGTTCGACACTCTTACTTATTGAAAGGACTATGATAGATCCCCTATACTTGTGTGTCATCAGTGATCGTGCGCCGGCCCCAAACACTGGCAGTGCGCGTGGAGGGACGAGGGCAGAGCACCCGGAGGGACGCGAGAGCAGAGCGCGCGCGGCGGGACACGAGCAGAGCACCCGGAGGGACGCAAGAGCATAGCGCGCGCCGCGGCCGCCTAAACCGCAAGCAACCACACGCATAGTGCAGTTGAACACGCAGGAAATGGTCGCCTACAAGCCAGCCGACAGTTGCGTCGCTGCGTAGAGAGCGGCCGTGTGATACCACCTCTGTCTAGTCTATAGTCCCCTTTATATTCTGTGCCATACTTTGCCCTCAAATTTAACCAACAAAATGTTAATGCATGTTATAAAAATTATATAACTGGAAACTATGTTCAAATACGAATCTAACTATATAATCTTTGGCGACATGCATTCGTATTTTATTAGTTAAATCATACTTATAAACCAGGACGGGGTATAGTAGGTAATTAAATCGCAAACATTTTTTATTAACCGTATGTGTACGTGGCCTTTCATCCTCCTCTCGCACGTCTTGTCACCCCGCTGCCGCAGACGGCTCACAGCGCAAGCTTGCACAGCGCGCGCGGGCGTTCTTTGGGCCAAACGGTGGCGCCAATGAATCGTCGGTGAGCCCGTTCCCGCGCAAGCTTCCCCCCGACTCGGTGAAATCCCCCAAATTCCCAATGCTTACCAGCATGCTATAAAAACCCTCACGGCCGGCGAGTCTTGCGTCGCATTTTCCCCTCCCTCCCTGAAGCTTATCTCGTCTGCTTCTCTCACAATTGCCAATGGCACCGGTCTGTCATCGTCACTCAGCCACTCCGCCGTCATCAGATGACAGCTCCAGCTGGGAGGCTATCGGATTTCGGTTTCTGGCAAAACCCTCGAGGTTCGAACACTGGGGTGCGCACGAAGATCTCTCTCTTCCCTAGCCCACCCACTCCCCACGATCCCAAGGCTCAGCACATCGAACTCGCAGAACAAAGGACACTGGGTTTATACTAGTTCGGGCCACCGATGTGGTGTAATACCCTACTCTAGTGTGGTGTGGTGGATTGCCTCTTGGGCTGAGGATGAACAAGTACAAGGGAAGAACAGCCTCCTGAGGAGAGGTGTTCTTAGGCTCGGTGAGCTTGTGTGGTTGAGGATGATCTGAATGGTCCAAGATCAGTTGCCTCCTACTGTGGTGGCTAGTCCTATTTATAGAGGCTGTGGTCCTCTTCCCAAATGTAGGCGGGAAGGGATCCAACAACGGCCAAATTTGAAGGGAGACGACCAGTACAAGTTATCCTGACTAAAGGCGGTCTTCGCCTGCCAAAGGCTCTGGTGGTGATGCCGTCCTGGGCTCCATAGTGACCTCCGTGCTGCTGGTCTTGGTCTTGTTCCACCGATATGGAAACCTTTGCCTGATGCCTCGGGACTCCTCGCCTGCGCTTGCCTCTTTAGCACCAAAGAGGAAACGAGTACACTGTGTGCGCTGGCGCCCGCCTAGCCTTGGTCGTCATGGCTTGCGTCATAGGGACCTCGCGAGGTGCCCCTTGCCCTGATCTCTCTGCCCCTCACGAGCCAGCCTAGTGAGGCCGCCCCCGAGGAGGTCTTGCGTCATCCGCCTCGCGAGGCTTGGCCCCTCGCGAGGGTCTTGAGTGCTCGCTGATGAAGATGGGCCATACAGGGCCGCTGGTGGAGCCACCCCGTGGGCCGCAGGCAGGCAAGTCTGGGGACCCCCGTTCCCAGGACGCCGACAGTAGCACTCGGGCCCAAGGCGCGCTCGGACTTGGCTTCGAGGCGAAGCCAAGGGGCAAGTGCGGAGCGCCGGGGGCCCCAACAGCCTGCGGCCTCAGTTGACGCGTGGCGATTGATGGGACGTGGGCGTCTCCGCTTCCCCACGCTGCCTCAGCAACTGCCCGACTTGACGAGTCCCTGATGCATGCAGAGAAAACTATCATTATGTGTGATCGTGGGGGTCGCCAGTTGGCCTTCCCCTGCTATAAATGAGAAGGGTGCGGAGCCCCCGTCGCCCATCTCTTCCTGCTCCACTCGCTTCTCCTCCCTTGCTTCATCACTCGCAGCGACTCCCATGGCGCCGAGTCAGAGATTCTCAGCCGCAGAAAAGCGAAAAGCCCCCCGCGATGAGCCGGGGCCGCTTCCACCGAAGAAGAGGCTGGCCCGTCGCCGCGATGTAGTCGTGAGGCCGGAGGTGTCGAGGCCTTGGTGTGAGCGGCCTCCCCCCGGGTATCTGCTGCCCTTGTATGCCCAGGACGAGGGCTCTGGAGGCAGAGGCAGTGACCAGCACCGTCCATGTCGCGGCCGTGGTCGCCGCGCCATGGTGGCGCACGCCATCGCCCCAGGAACACACGCCGAGGGCTCCCCGCGCGAACTCTGGATGTGGGCGGTGATGCCTCCGCGCACTTGGATTCGCTTCCCGCAGTTCTTCTTCGCTGAGATGCCGTCGAGGGGTCCCCTCGAGCTTCGGCTGCAGCACGCCGAGTGCGATGCCCCAGCGATAGGGGCGGAGGTTGAGGCTGTCTCCCTGGGCAAGATCTTCAGGACTCGCGGCTGGGGTGAGGTCGCCCGAGTTTGCCGTACGGAGGGTGCCCTCGCCATCCACTTCGAGTACGACGGCGCTTCCATGATGTTCTTCAAGGTCTTCGACGCAGAAGGCCGCTGCCTAGAGTGCTGCCCTAGAGGGGGTCGTCGGGACGGCGCTGCGGCAGGGGCAAGGCCCGCCGCTGGCCTCGCCGGCGGTTCCTCCGGCAGCAGCGGTGGCGCTTGGGAGTCCAGCGACTCTCTCGAGCCCTACGAGACTTCGGAGACGAGCGATGACAACTATGTGCCCCCGAGCTCACGCCGTGCCCGGAGCGCAGTCGCAGTGTCCGGCCATCGCCGTCGCTGATCTGGATGGGGTTGGCGCCGGCCTCCCATGGCCCACTGTTGATGATGGCGTCGGCGGCATTGGCACGTGTAGATAGGGCTCCTAGAAACCTCCTTCTTTTGTTCCCTGCGAGGAATCGAGACGGACCCCGTGGGGGGTGTAACGGGTCTGTAATGCCTTTTGTTGATATCATACTTTTATGAAGATTTACGAATGCATGTCCTTCTTCGGCTTGGTCTCCCCTTTCCAACTTCGCGGTAGCTTGGTGCTCTACGCCGACAGGTCCCGGTCCCCAGGCAGGCTGCAGCCGTCACTGGTATGCCAGGTCGCGATGCCATGGTCAAGGCCAGGAGGTGAGCGGCCCGAGGTCCAGTAAGAGCTCATGAGGCGCGATGCTCAAGAGGTCCCCTTTAGCGTGCAAGCGGCTACCTAAAGGTGGGAAAGGGAGGTGATGTATCCGTAACAGGGCTGCAAGAGATGGGAATCCGATGCCGCAGCGCTCGGCTGACCCGGGTGTGAAACTTATCTTAGTGGTCCAGAGTCGGTTCCATGTGTAGCGCTAGACTCCTTGTGCGTCAGCGGCCGTAGTGTAGCCAGGTTAGGCCCGTGCGAGTCTCCCCATCTTCTCCACGCTCTTTCATGTGCTCTACATCCTCGGGTCCCGACCCTCAAGCGAGCTCAGTCACCGCTGGTATGCCAGGTCGCGATGCCGTGGTCAAGGCCAGGGGGTGAGGGCTGGAGAGCCAGTAAGAGCTCCTGAGTCGCGATGCTCAGTAGCCCCCCTTTCAACGCGCAAGCGAATTGCATGGGAAAGGAAGGAGCCCGCGGTGCCGCCTGCTATCGCCCTCGGGAGGTTCCTGCAGGTTAGCGTGAGGAGGGGTACAAATTGCAACCAAGCTTGCCGGTCTGACACTGTTTGTTCCGCAAGAAGGTGAAGGCACTTGAGGGCCCGCTGAGGTGACGTGCGCGGGCGTTGAGGGAATCGTGGATTAAGGGGTCCTCGGGCGTCTGACCTGTTGGACATGGGCCCGACTGATGGGCCGTGAAGATACAAGACAGAAGACTCTCTCCCATGGCCGGACTGATGGACTCTCCTTGGCGTTGATGGCAAGCTTGGCGTTTGGATGTGAATATTCCTTTCTCTGTAACCGACTTTGTACAACCCTAGTCCCCTCCGGTGTCTATATAAACCGGAGGGTCTAGTCTGTAGAGGCAATCATAATCATACAGGCTAGACTTCTAGGGTTTTAGCCATTACGATCTCGTGGTAGATCAACTCTTGTAATACTCATATTCATCAAGATCAATCAAGCAGGAAATAGGGTATTACCTCCATAGGGAGGGCCCGAACCTGGGTAAACATCGTGTCCCCTGTCTCCTATTACCATAGACATTAGACGCACAGTTCGGGACCCCCTACCCGAGATCCGCCAGTTTTGACACCGACATTGGTGCTTTCATCGAGAGTTCCGCTGAGTCGTCACCAGAAGGTTCGATGGATCCATCAATCATCTACAACAATGCTGCCATGGGGGAGGTTTTCCTCCCTGGCCAGATCTTTGTGTTCGGCAGCTTTGCAATGCGGGCCAACTCGCTTGGCTAGCTAGAGCAGATCGACAGCTACGCGCCAAGCCACGAGATTAGTTTTGGAAATCTAGACTATGTCGCTGATATCCGAGGAGACTTGATCTCCCAAGGATTCGCGCCCCCAACCTTCGCTCTGGCCTTAGATCCGGAGTGTGTCGCCAGATCCGAAGATGGGCTCCCTGAGCTCGCCGGACCATCTGCGGCCCCTAAACCCAGTACGGGAGAGGCAGAGGAAGTAGTGTCACCGGCACCCATCGCAAAACCGGACTCTTCCCCGAATACTGGTTCCGAATTCTCATGACCGACATCGTGCGAGTTCGGCCAGGGGGTCTCCCTACCGCCATACTCCACGGACTCTCTTCTCTCCGATCAACCCTCGGCTTTAAGTGAGGCTCTGGACTTAATGCTATCCCTTATCATTACAGAGGAGCAACATCCGAACTACGCCCAGCTCGGGCTAGGGGCTGAGAGCAGGGAACTTTACATCCCACCCACCACCCACTATATAGCCATTGTCGAGGACTTAACAGACATGCTTGATTATGACTCCGAAAACATCGACGGTATGGACGACGATGCCAGAGAAGAGGAGGCCCAAAACCCGCCGTTCACCAGACGCTGGACGGCCACTTCTTCGTATGACGTATACATGGTGGATACACCCAAAGAGAATAGCGGCAACGATAAGGAAGATCCAGTCGAGGATAAACCTCCTGGGTTACAGCCAAAGCGCCAACGTCAGCGGCGCCGCTCTAAATCACGACGTGGAAAAAACAGCAATACCGGCACAGGAGAAAACAATACTCTGGACCGAAGACAATGAAGACCCCGTTGAGCCAACTTCCGAACAGGACAAACGGGAAGATGGGCGAGTAAGCCCCGATGAACAGGCCGTAAACGAAGACTCGGAGGACAGTAATTATCTTCCGCTCTCCGAGGATGATGCGAGCCTCGGCAACGAGGATTTCATCGTGCCTGAGGAACCTCTTGAGCAGGAGCGCTTTAAGCGCCGGCTAATAGCCACTGCAAGGAGCCTGAAAAACAAGCAGCAGCAGCTTCAAGCTGATCAAGATCTGCTCAACAATAGATGGACTAATGTCCTGGCAGCCGAGGAATACGGCCTCGAGCGCCCAACCAAAAGTTACCCGAAGCGCAAATTGCTACCTCAGTTTGATGACGAGGCGCTGGAGCCCGTACCATGATCACGCAATGCGGCTGACCGACCACCACGTGGCCGGGACAAAGCGGCAACTCAAGCCGAACACCAGCCCGTACTACCTCACCGTAAAGACAGAGATAAAACAGCTCGGGGATATACATATGACCAGCGGCAGGACCTGAATAGTAGAGCGGGATAGAACAGATCTATCTACGGATCGTGGGGGCGTGCCCCTACACGCGACGACGGCTACCTAGCCGGACGTGACAAGCATAATCACGCCCGGGCCGAAAACTGCAGACGGACTCCATCCGAGCTACATCGCGATGTGGCCCGATATAGAGGCGCCGCACACCCCCTTTGCTTCACTGATGAAGTAATGGAGCACGAATTACCATAAGAGTTTAAACCCGTAACATCGAATCATATGATGGGACAACAGACCCCGCGGTATCGATCGAAGATTTCCTTCTCCACATTCATATGGCCCGCAGTGATGATCTTCACGCCATCAAATACCTCCCACTAAAACTACAGGGACCAGCGCCGGCACTGGCTAAATAGCCTTCCAGAGAACTCCATTGGAAGCTGGGAGGACTTGGAAGACGCCTTCCGCGATAACTTCCAAGGTACATATGTTCGGCCACCAGACGCCGATGACCTAAGTCACATCATCCAGCAGCCCGGAGAGTCAGCCAGGAAGCTCTGGACTAGGTTCTTAATTAAAAAGAACCAAATTGTCGATTGTCCGGACGCCGAAGCCCTCGCGGCCTTCAAACATAGCGTCCGGGATGAGTGGCTCGCCCGAGGGCGGCACTCCTGAGACTCCGGGGCATGTACAGCCCCACTCATTATTACGTGAGAGTGTCACGGGCGGAGATCTTCATAGGCGGGCCTTCTTCACAGGCGTTGGGCCTTTCTTCACGGGTAGAACTTCTAGAGGTGCTGGATGTTCCAGGCGTTCTGGATGGGTACCCCATCCTGCGTCTCCAAGCGCGCGACGCCAGGCATGGAGACGTGGGCGACCTTGAACGGGCCCTCCCACATGGGTGAGAGCTTATGCAACCCTTCCCTAGAGAGCACCCGCCTCAGGACGAGGTCACCAACCTCGAGAGTCCTGGAGCGGACGCTGCGACAGTGGTACCGCCGCAGCGCCTGCTAGTATCTTGCCGCCCGTAGTGCAGCTTCACGGCGGCGTTCGTCCCCCAGCACGAGGTCCATCCCCCGCGTGGCGTCCTGCTGCGTCTCATCAAACGCCAGGACCCGTGCGGAGTGATGCTTGACCTCGTGAGGGAGGACCGCTTCTGCTCTGTAGACGAGGAAGAACAGGGTCTCGCCCATTGGCTTGGTGGCGGTGGTGCGGATTGACCACAACACGGACTGGAGCTCGTCGTGCCAGCCCCTGCCGTAGGCTTCGAGCTTCTTCTTGAAGGTCCTGGTCTTGAGGCCCCTCAGGACCTCCGCGTTGGCGCGCTCGGCTTGTCCATTGCTCCGGGGGTACGCCACTGAAGCGTAGCAGATCTGCATTCCAAGGTCAGCACAATATGTTTTGAAGAGATTACTAGTGAACTGCGAGCCATTGTCGGTGATGATGCGGTTGGGGATCCCGAATCGGCTCACGAGACCCTTGATGAACTTGACCGCAGAGCCGGTTGGGATGGTGCGGACGGCTTCCACCTCCGCCCACTTGGTGAACTTGTCGATGGCAACGTAGAGGTACCGGTAGTCCCCCGGCGCTCGAGGGAATGGACCCAGGATGTCCAGTCCCCAGACTGCGAACGGCCACGAGAGTGGGATGGTCTGGAGGCCCGGAGCCGGCTGATGGATTTGCTTGGCGTGGAATTGACAGGCCTCACAGGACCTCACCAGCTCAACTGCGCCGTTGAGTGCTGTAGGCCAGTAGAATCCTCCACGGAATGCCTTACCGATGAGGGTTCACGATGACGAATGGTGCCCGCAGTCCCCGCCATGTATGTCGGCTATCAGCTCTTTCCCCTGTTCCCTGGAGATACAATGCAGTGAAACGTCATTTGGTCGCTTCCTGTATAACTCACCGTCCCGAATGAAGTATGTCGTGGCCTGTCGGGCCACACGCTCCGCGTCTTCCTCCTTCTCCGGCAACGTCCCTTGCATCAGGTATTCCTTGAATTCCTTGGTCCAGCATCCCTCCTGGGGCTCGAGCGCCAAGAGTAGGCGCGCTCCCGAGGTCGGGCCACAGGCTGGGGCTAATGTGGCAGGCGGTTGCGGGAGTTCCTCTCGAGGCTGAGCTGTTCTTGAAAGCGGTGGTGTTGCTGATGGCTTGAAGAGCCGCTCCTCGAAGACGCCGGGCTCTTGGGGCTGCCGCTTGGATGCCCTTCTGGCGATGTCATCAGCTTCCTTGTTGGTGCCACGGGGCACGTGCTGCAACTCTAGGCCCAGGAATTGCTTCACCATCTTGCGCACCTCCGCGAGGTATGCTTCCATGTGCTCGTCCTTCGGATCGTATACCTTGTTGGAGAAGTTGACGAGGAGCTGCGAGTCGCCCCTAACAGTGAGGCGCTTCACCCCCAGAGCTGCCGCAGCTTTCAGGCCAGCTATAAGGCCTTCGTATTTTGCGATGTTGTTGGAGACCTTCTCACCCTACTGAAAGCAGAGCTGCACAGCGTAGTAGACCTTGTCCTGAGTGGGTGAGATGAGCACCGCTCCAGCCCCCGTGCCCTGGTGTGCGAAAGCACCATCGAAATACATGACCCAGCCGTCAGGTGCCTCACTTCCCGACGAGAGGGACTGATCTTTGCCTATTTCAAGCGCCAGGGCGTCCGTCCATTCTGCCACGAAATCAGCGAGTGCGGCTCCCTTGATGACCCTGGTAGTGCTGAACTCCAACTGGACTGCTTGCAACTCGATGTTCCACTCAGCGACCCTTCCAGCAGAGTTGGGGCTCCTAAGCACTCTCTCCAATGGGCAGGCTGAGATGACCTTGATGGGGTGGCCCTGGAAGTAGTGTCGCAACTTACGCGAGGCCACCAAGAGCACGAGTAAGAGCTTCTGAGGCATGGGATATCGTGCCCTTGCGTCCCGCAACACTGTGCTGACGAAATACACCGGGTGCTCGACGAGAGCTGGCGCATTAGTGAGGCTCGTGTCTTGCAGAAGTTGGGGCGTCTCCTGAGGTAGTGGAACCCCCGATGCTTGATCGCTTGTCGGGACCTCGGTGGCGACGTCCTGCCGAGCTTGGTCCTCTGTTGATGCTGCTACGGCTCTTGCGGCACCTTCCTGGTCTTGCGTCATCTCGGCTGGTGGCGTAGCTCGGCGCGACGCGCCTTTGGCTTGGTGCTCTTCTCGAACCGCCACTAGAGCCGCGCTGGCGGAGTACGGGGTGGCGGCAAGATAAAGCACTAGGGGCTCGAGAGGTCGTGACGCCACCATCACTGGAGGGCTGGTCAGGTATCTCTTGAGGTCTTGAAAGGCTCGGTCGGCCTCCGGGGTCCACACGAACGGGCCCTTCTTCTTCATCAGCTTGAAGAAGGGTAGGGCGCGCTCTCCCAGCTTGGAGATGAAGCGCCCAACGCAGTCACCCGACCAGCCAGCTTCTGCATTTCCTTGAGGGCCTGCGGTGGGCTCATGTCTTCAATGGCCTTGATCTTTTCTGGGTTCGCCTCGATCCCTCTGTGGGATACAAGGAAACCCAGCAGCTTGCCAGAAGGGACACCAAACACGCACTTCTCTGGGTTAAGTCGCAAGTTCACCTGGCGTAGGCTCGCGAAAGTCTCCTCCAGATCTTGGGTTAGGAAGGCTGTCTTCTCTACATCTTCTACCGCCATCTTGATCTGGTGATACCCTGAGAACGCATCCAGGAAGCACAACATGTCACACTCGGCGGTGGAGTCGACGATCTGGTCGATGCGTGGGAATGGGAACGGATCTTGGGGGCAGGCCTGGTTGAGGTTGGTGAAGTCGACGCACATTCGCTCTTTCCCGCCTTTCTTCGGCACAACGACGGGGTTTGCCAGCCATTCGGGGTAACGAACCTCACGAATGGCACCCGCCGCCTCTAACTTGCGGGTTTCTTGGACGATGAAGGCATGCTTCTCCGTGGACTGCCGTCTCGCCCGCTGCTTCACAGGGCGTATATTGGGGCACACCCTTAAGTGATGCTGAATCTGTCGGATGTGGGGTTCCGGCAAAACCCTTAAGGTTCGAAATCTCGGGTGCGCGCGAAGATCTTGCCTCCTACCGATCTACTCCCTAGCTCGCTAAGATCTTGCGGACGAACTCGGGGAACTCACAACACAGAAAGACACGGGATTTATACTGGTTCAGGCCACCATTGTGGTGTAATACCCTACTCCAGTGTGTGTGGTGGTGGATTGCCTCTTGGGCTGATGATGAACAGTACAAGGGGAAGAACAGCCTCCTGAGGTTGAGTTGTTCTTGTGCTCTGTGAACTTGTGGCTAGGGTTCTCTCGATCTCCCCTACCGTGGTAGCTAGCTCTACTTATATAGGCCCTGGTCCTCTCCCCAAATATTGAGCGTGAAGGGATCCAACAATCGGCGGGCGAAGTTGTAAGGGGACAGCGAGTACAAGCTATCCTGACAAAAGCGGTCTTCGCCTGCAAAAGGCTCTGGTGGTGACGCCGTCTTGGGCTCCACGATGACCTCCGTCTTGCCGTCCTTCTGGTCTTGGTCTTGTTGCACCGATATGGCAACCTCTGCCTAATGCCTCGGTACTCCTCGCCTGCTCTTGCCTCCTTAGCACCAAAGAGGAAACAAGGACGCTGCGCGTGCTGGCACCCGCCTGGTCTCGATCGTCATGGCTCACGTCACTTGAGCCTCGCGAGGTTTGCCCCGCCTTGATATCTCTGCTCCTCGTGAGCCCACCTAGAGGGGTCGCTCCTGAGGAGGTCTTGTGTCCTCCGCCTCGCGAGGCTTGGCCCCTCGCGAGGGTCTTGGATGCCTTGTTGATGAAGATGGGCCGTACGGCCCACTAGCTTAGCCATGCCGTGGGCCGCAGGCAGGCATGTCTGGGGACCCCCATTCCCAGAACGCCGACAGAATCACCTCTCTCGGGACCCCCACCAGCTGCTTGGGCTCCCATGCAAATATCTCCTTGTTTGCGTGCAAGAACTTCACCAACGCTTCCTCTTGGCTTGGGTCGAGGTCGGCACCTATGGTAAAGGTGGCTCCTGAGGACCCGTCCTCATCGACCGGCACCTGCTTGGTTTCTGCCTTGTCGTGGGTGAACATCTGTTTCTTCTTGGTTGGTGCGGCTCCCTTGGCCTCGGAGGCACCCACGCCGGCGGGCTGTGCTGCCGCGGCGGTCTTGAGGGCAAGCTTGAGCGCCGCCAGGGCCTCCTTGGCGTCCCCCTTGATGGTGAGGACACCCTTGCTCCCCGACATCTTCATGAGGTTGTAAGCTGGATGGGTTGCTGCCATGAACTGGGCCAGAGTTGGGTACCTGAGGATGGCGTTGTAAGGGAGGCTCATGCGGGCGATGTCGAAGTCGACCAGCTCTGTGCGGTAGTTGCCGTGCGTGCCGGAGGTGACAGGGAGGCGGATCTGTCCCAGGGAGTGGGCGGTGCCGCCGCCAACCCCTAAGAAGGACCTGCTGAGGCGGAGCCGCTCGAGCGATATGTGCAAAAGGCTGAAGGCCTCCACGGAGAGCACATTGAGGCCGGCGCCGCCATCGATGAGGGTCTTGGTGACGGCCACGTTGCAGATGGTGGGCGTGCTAAGCATGGGAAGCATGCCCGAGCCGACGGTAGAGGCGGGGTGATCCCCTGTGTCGTGAGGTTGGCCTCGGGCGCGGCCCAGCCCGGCTGGGCCCCCGAGCGCTTGGAAGCGGTGCCGATATGGCGAAGGAACGGCTTGACATGACGATCTGAAGGCGGTGCTTGCGAGCCGCCTAGGAGGGCTGCGACCTCGTGGTGCGCCGGCGCCGCGTAGCGCGCAGTGAAGAGGCTGCACAGCTCCTCCCAAGATGCCACCGTGGATTCGGGGAGGTTGAGTAGCCAGGCGCGCGGTGCGCCAGTGAGGGCCATGGGAAGCCAGTTGGCCATGACCTTATCCTCGCCCCTGGCCTTGAGGACGGCCTCCTCATACGCTAGCAGAAAATCTGACAGGTCCGCCGCGCCGTTGTAGCGTGGCAGCATCTCCGGCTTGAACTTGGGTGACCACTGCACCTGCCGTAGTGCGGGGGCCAAGGCTAGGAGCCCCCTAGCCCCGCCGTCGGCACCGGTCGTCGGAGCCGGGAGCGAGACGCCTTCCATGAGGGCGAAGCGAGGTGGCGGCGGAGCGTAGATCAACGGAAGGAAAGCTACGGCGCACCCCTACCTGGCGCGCCAAATGTCGGATCTCGGGTTCCGGCAAAACCTTCAAGGTTCAAACACTAGGGTGGGCACGAAGATCTCCCCCTACCGATCCACGTCCAAGCTTCGCTAAGATCTCAAGGGCTAACTCGACGAACTCGCAACACAAAGGACAAAAGATTTATACTGGTTCGGGCCACCGTTGTGGTGTAATACCCTACTCCAGTGTGGTGGTGGTGGATTGCCTCTTGGGCTGAGGATGAACAGTACAAGGGGAAGAACAGCCTCCTGAGGCGAGGTATTCTTGTGCTTGGTGGGTGTGAGGATGAACTGAATGAGTTCGAGACGAGTTGCCTCCTACTGTGGTGGCTAATCCTATTTATAGAGGCCCTGGTCCTCTCCCCAAATATTGAGCTGGAAGGGAGCCAACAACGACCAATTTGAAAGGGGACAACTAGTATAGCTTATCCTGACAAAAGCAGTCTTCGCCTGCAAAAGGCTCTGGTGGTGATGCCGCCTTGGGCTCCATGGTGACCTCCGTCTTGCCATCCTGCTGGTCTTGGTCTCGTTGCACTGATATGGAAACCCTTGCTGGACGCCTCGGTACTCCGCGCCTGCGCTTGCTTCCTTAGCACCAAAGAGGAAACAAGGACACTGTGCGCGCTGGCGCCCGCCTAATCTTGACCGTCATGGCTCACGTCATGGGAACCTCACGAGGTTTGCCTTGCCTTGAACTCTCCGCCCCTCGCGAGCCAGCCTGGTGAGGGCGCTCCCGAGGAGGTCTTGCGCCGTCCACCTCGCGAGGCTTGGCCCGTCGCGAGGGTCTTGAGTGCTTGTTGGTGAAGATGGGCCATACGGGCCCGCTCGCAGAGACACGCCGTGGGCCACAGGTAGGCAAGTCTGGGGACCCCCGTTCCCAGAACGCCGACACGTGCCCCTTTATAAAGGCGATGAATATCAAACGTCTCCTCATGGGCCTTAAAGCCTGCCTATTTCCAAGGGATCATGCCAACGGAACGGTTGGGTTACCCACGCCCGTATTGATGAGAATCCGCAATAAGGGGACACGATCTCTGCTTTGACAAGACGTGCCAATAAAACCGCATCTCGAAATATGGAGCGGGAGGCTAAAAACGGTTCGAAATAATGACCGGGCAGGGACGTGATGTGATACGTCTCCATCGTATCTACTTTTCCAAACACGTTTGCCCTTGTTTGGGACTCTAACTTGCATGATTTGAATGGAACTAACCCGGACTGACATTGTTTTCAGCAGATTGCCATGGTGTTATTTTTGTGAAGAAATAAAAGTTCTCGGAACGACCTGAAACTTCATGGAGAATATTTTTGGAATATATAAAAAATATTGGCAAAAGAATCAAGGCCAGGGGGCCCACAGCTTGTCCACGAGGGTGGGGGCGCGCCTAGGGGGCGCCCCCTACCTCGTGGGCCCCCTGGTGCTCCACTGACCTCAACTCCAACTCCATATATTCACGTTCGGGGAGAAAAAAATCAGAGAGAAAGACTCATCGCGCTTTACGATACGGAGCCGCCGCCAAGCCCTAATCTCTCTCGGGAGGGCTGATCTGGAGTCCGTTCGGGGCTCCGGAGAGGGGAATCCGTCGCCATCGTCATCATCAACCTTCCTCCATCACCAATTTCATGATGCTCACCGCCGTGCGTGAGTAATCCCATCGTAGGCTTGCTGGACGGTGATGGGTTGGATGAGATTTATCATGTAATCGAGTTAGTTTTGTTAGGGTTTGATCCCTAGTATCCATTATGTTCTAAGATTGATGTTGCTATGACTTTGCTATGCTTAATGCTTGTCACTAGGGCCCGAGTGCCATGATTTCAGATCTGAACCTATTATATTTTTATGAATATATGTGAGTTCTTGATCCTATCTTGCAAGTCAATAGTCACCTACTATGTGTTATGATCCGGCAACCCCGAAGAGACAATAATCGAGACCCCTCCCGGTGATGACCATAGTTTGAGGAGTTCATGTATTCACTAAGTGTTAATGCTTTGGTCCGGTACTCTATTAAAAGGAGACCTTAATATCCCTTAGTTTCCAATAGGACCCCGCTGCCACGGGAGGGTAGGACAAAAGATGTCATGCAAGTTCTTTTCCATAAGCACGTATGACTATATTCGGAATACATGCCTACATTACATTGATGGATTGGAGCTAGTTCTGTGGCACCCTATGTTATAAGTTTTGCATGAGGAATCACATCCGACATAATTATCCATCACAGATCCAATGCCTACGAGCTTTTCACATATTGCTCTTTGCTTAGTTACTTTTCCGTTTCCACTGTTACAATTACTACAAAACTGCTACCATTACTTTTGCCACCGTTACCGTTACTTCCATACTACTTTGCTGCAGATATTAAGTTATCCAGGTGTGGTTGAATTGACAACTCAACTGCTAGTACTTGAGAATATTCTTTGGCTCCCCTTGTGTCGAATCAATAAATTTGGGTTGAATACTCTACCCTCGAAAACTATTGCGATCCCCTATACTTGTGGGTTATCAAGACTATTTTCTGGCGCCGTTGCCAGGGAGCATAGCTCTATTCTTTGAGTCACTTGGGATTTATATCTGCTGATCACTATGAGGAACTTGAAAGACAAGAAAAACAAAAGTTATCCCTCAACTATGAGGGGAGGTAAGGAACTGCCATCTAGCTCTGCACTTGATTCACCTTCTATTTTGAGTAAACTTGCGACACCTAAACCTGCTTCTGCTATTTATTCTGATATGTCGCATGTTATTGATGATGCCACTTCTGCTTTGCATGATACTTATGATGAAACTACATCTATGCTTGATACTACTGCGCCACTAGGTGAATTTCTTGATGAACAACTTGCTAGGGCTAGAGAGAATGAAATTATTGAAACTCATAATATTGATGAAAGTGATGATGAAGATTCTCCCCCTAGATATGAATTGCCTGTTGTGCCTGAGGGTTATGTTATGGATGAAGAAAGTGCTAGAGACTTTCTTGCTTGCAATGATAGATATGATCTTAAGAAATTATTAGCCAAGCTGAAAGAGAAATCTTTGAATGCTAGAATGAAAAATGACCCTGCTTTTGCTACTTCACCTATCTGTATTTCCGATAAGGATTATGATTTCTCTGTCGATCCTGAGATAATTACTTTGGTTGAATCTGATCCTTTCTATGGCTATGAATCTCAAACTGTTGTGGCACATCTTACTAAATTAAATGATATAGCTACCCTATTCACTAATGATGAGAAAACTCGTTACTACTATATCCTTAAGTTATTTCCGTTCTCATTGAAGGGTGATGCTAAAACATGGTTTAATTCTCTTGATCCTGGTTCTGTGCGTAGTCCCCAGGATATGATTTATTACTTCTTCGCTAAATATTTCCCCGCTCATAAGAAACAAGCTGCTTTAAGGGAAATATATATTTTTTGTGCAAATTGAAGAAGAGAGTCTCCCACAAGCTTGGGGGTGGCTTCTCCAATTACTTAATGCTTTGCATGATCATCCTCTCAAGAAAAATGAAATACTTGATATCTTTTATAATGGACTAACCGATGCTTCCAAAGACCACCTCGATAGTTGTGCTGGTTCTGTTTTCAAGGAAAGAACACCGGATGAAGCTGAAATTCTATTGAATAATATGTTGACCAATGAAAATAATTGGACACTTCCTGAACCAACATCTAAGCCAACTCCAAAGAAATGGGGTATTCTATTTCTCAGTCCTGAAGATATGCAACAGGCAAAGAAATCTATGAAAGAAAAATGTATTAAAGCTGAAGATGTTAAGAATTTACGACCTATTGAAGAAATACATGGTCGTGATAACCCGACACAGGTAGTAAAGGTAAATTCTCTCTATAGATTTGATGAAGGTGATATTCCTCGTTATAAGTCTGCTAGCCAACGCTTAGATGAATTTGATATTTTTTTGTTAAACAAGAAAACTTCAATGCTTATGTTGGTAGACAATTGAAACAAAATGCTTATATGATTGAACACTTGAGTGATTATATGTCTAGAGTTAAAGGTGAACTTAAACTCATTAGTAAACATGCTTCTATGGTTACCACTCAAGTAGAACAAGTGCTTAAAGCTCAAAATGATTTGCTCAATGAATTAAATAATAAGAAAAATGATAATGCTATTAGAGTTATGACTAGACGGGGTAAAATGACTCATGAACCTTTGTATCCTGAGGGCCACCCTAAGAGAATTGAGCAAGGTTCTCAGAGAACTAATGTTGATGCACCTAGTTCTTCTAAGAAGAAGAAAAAGAAAAATGATAGGACTATGCATGCTTCTAGTGAACCTGTTATTGACACACCTGAAAATCCCAATGATATTTCTATTTTTGATGCTGATACACAATCTGGTGATGAACATGAACCTAGTGATAATGTTAATGATAATGTTCATATTGATGCTCAACCAAGCAATAACAATGATGTAGAAATTAAACCTACTGTTGATCTTGATAACCCACAATCAAAGAACCAACGTTATGATAAGAGAGACTTCGTTGCCAGGAAGCACGGTAAAGAAAGAGAACCATGGGTTCAGAAACCCATGCCTTTTCCTCCTAAACCATCCAAGAAAAAGGATGATGAGGACTTTGAGCGCTTTGCTGAAATGATTAGACCTTTTTTTTTGCGTATGTGTTTGACTGATATGCTAAAAAATGAATCCTTATGCTAACTATATGAAAGATATTGTTACAAATAAAAGAAAGATACCGGAAGCTGAAATTTCCACCATGCTTGCTATTATACTTTTAAGGCTGGAATACCTAAGAAACTATGAGATCCAGGAGTACCAACTATACCATGCTCCATTAAAAGAAACTATGTTAAAACTGCTTTATGTGATCTTGGAGCCGGTGTTAGTGTTATGCCTCTCTCTTTATATCGTAGACTTGATTTGAATAAGTTGACACCTACTGAAATATCTTTACAAATGGTCGATAAATCAACTGCTATACCTGTCGGTATTTGTGAGGATGTGCCTGTTGTGGTTGCAAACGTTACTATTTTAACGGACTTTGTTATTCTTGATATTCCCGAGGACGATAGTATGTCGATTATCCTTGGTAGACCCTTTTTGAATAGTGCGGGGGCTGTTATTGATTGCAACAAAGGCAATGTTACTTTTCATGTTAATGGTAATGAGCATACGGTGCACTTTTCGAGGAAACAACCTCAAGTCCATAGTATCAATTCTATTGGAAAAGTTTCAACTATTACTATTGGAGGTTTTGAATTTCCTCTTCCTACTGTCAAGAAGAAATATGATATTCTTATTGTTTGGGATGTGCATATCCCCATTGAGGTAACCTAGTGCTATTCGAAAATTCTCCGGTTTCATGCGATTCAGAATGAGTTTGTTAACAAGACTTGATCAACCTTGTTAGTGGATTCCTTTTGATGAGCATGAGATGGATGAAGTTAGAAAGCACAACCTTTTGTACCCTCCTTTTACTTTCTGTTATTTATATTAAATAAAGCAAAAATAGTATTTTCTGTCTGTTTTCTGAATTATCCTTGTCGGATCATGGGTTCCGGCAAAACCCTTAAGGTTCAAACTCTGGGGCGCGCGCGAAGTTCTTTCCCCCCTACCGATCCACGCCCTAGCTTGCTAAGATCTCGCGGACGAACTCACAACACAAAAGACACAAGATTTATACTGGTTCAGGCCACTGTTGTGGTGTAATACCCTACTCCAGTGTGGTGGTGGTGGATTGCCTCTCGGGCTGATGATGAACAGTACAAAGGGGGAAGAACAGCCTCCAGAGGTCGAGGTGTTCTTGTGCTTGGTGTGTGGCTAAGGATCAGCTAAAGATCAGATGCCTCCGAATGAGTTGGCTCTCAATCAACTGCCCCCTACAGTGGTGGCTAGTTCTACCTATATAGGCCCTGGTCCTCTCCCGAAATATTGAGTGGGAAGGGAGCCAACAACCGGCCAATTTAAAAAGGGACAGCTAGTACAGCTTATCCTGACAAAAGTGGTCTTTGCCTGCAAAAGTCTCTGGTGGTGATGCCGCCTTGGGCTCCATGGTGACCTCCGTCTTGCCGTCCTGCTGGTCTTGGTCATGTTGCACCGATATGGAAACCTTTGCTTGACGCCTCGGTACTCCGCGCCTGCGCTTGCTTCCTTAGCACCGAAGAGGAAACAAGGACACTACGCGCGCTAGCGCTCGCCTGGCGCCCACCTGATCTTGATCATCATGGCTCAGGTCACGAGAACCTCGTGAGGTTTGCTTCGCCTTGATCTCTCCGCTCCTCGCGAGCCAACCTGGTGAGGCCGCTCCTGAGGAGGTCTTGTGTCGTCCCCCTCGCGAGGCTTGGCCCCTCGTGAGGGTCTTGAACACCTTGTTGACGAAGATGGGCCGTACGGGCCCACGCGCAGAGCCACGCCATGGGCCGCAGGCAGGCAAGTTGTAACACCCCGGATGTAACTTTTCATATTTGTAACTCCAACTCTTGCCATTTTTGGCTATGTGTTATGATATTCCCTCCGTGGTTGGGTTTTGTTTTTTGTTTTGCATTTTCTTCTTGTCATGCATCTCATTTCATGTCATCATGAGCATCTCATTTGCATACGTGTCCGTCTCATGCATCCGAGCATTTTCCCCGTTGTCCGTTTTGCAATCCGGCACTCCCACCTCCTCCGGCGCACCCCTCTTGTTTCTTTTCGTGAGCGGGTGTTGAACGTTCTCGGAATGGACCGAGGTTTGTCAAGTGGCCTTGGTACACCACCGGTAGACCACCTGTCCAGTTTCGTTCCATTTGGAGGTCGTTTGGTACTCCAACGGTTAACCGGTCAACTGCAAAGTCCTTTTGTGTGTTGCAGCAAAACCCCCCTCCAAACAGCCCAAAACCCCTCTAAGTCCCCTCCATGCTCTAGGTCGTTCGATCACGATCGTGTGGGCGAAAACCGCACTCCATTTGGAGCCTCCTAGCTCTCTCTACCTATAAATATGTGTCTCTCCTGGTTTTCCCACGCAGATGAAACCCTAGCCCGCTCCCCTCGCACCGCCGGACACGTCCGCCTCCGGCCGGACAAAACCCGCCGCCGCGCACGGCCTCTCACAGCGCGCCACGTGGCCGCCGAGCCCGCGAGGCCCGTGGCCGGCCCCCGCGGCCCACGTCGCGTCCGCCCGCCGCCCGTCGCCCGTTCCCGCGCCGCCGCCTCCGTCTTCCTCCGGGGCCGCACGCCGCCGCCCGTCCTCTCGCCGGCGCCGCCGCGCCCTTGCCGCCGCCGTCGCCGCGCCTCCCGCCGCCGTCTCCGCGCGCCTCACCGTCGTCTCCGGCCGGCCCCCGTCTTCCTCCTCCCCCGCGGCGCCTCCACCACCTCCTCTCCGTCTCGTCGCCGGCCGCCCCGTCCTCCGTCTCCGGCAGTAGCTCCGGCGAGCTCGAGGCCAGATCCCGATCCAGTCAACGGTTGACTTTCTTCTCCCCTTCCCCGAAATTCTAAGTCCTTAAGTTTTTACATTATCTTGCTCTGTTCATTGCATGATAACTCTCTGCATATAGCTCTGTTTCATGCGTGTAATATATCGAAATGTTCGTCTCGAGATGCTCTTCATTGTGTTCCATTATGTCATGTTCATTTGTGTCCATCTTGATGCCAAAATCTCGGGTGCAAGAGGGCTATATGCTGTTACCTGCTGTTACTTATCAGAACATGAGGATTTGTTATTTTTGTTGCATTTAATGTGTGCATCTTATGGGCATGAGCTCTATATGTGTTTTTATGTATGCCATGCCATCGTTACAGAGGTGTATGCCATGTATTTTTGTGATCTTTGTGGTGACTAGCACAATCATGCAAACTAGGCTTCGTGATGTTTCTGATTTCAGGGACTTAGTGAATTTTACTGTTTGTGACTGCTGTTATTTTGTTGCTATGTATCCATGTGGCTACAGAGAGATCCATGCTCCTTTTGGTAATGTTCAGTAAGGATGTTTTCTAGATATAGTTGTGCCCTATCCATCCATGCTCTTGTTTGCAATTATGGAGTACCATAGCATGTCTCACTCTTGTTCTACTTTTGCTATAAAATATTTCTGGCAGATTGTTTACGTGTTATTCAATATTGCCAAGGTTGTTGTAGTTGTTTCATTCATGCTATGACTTTGCTCTTGTCATGGATAGCTTCATAAATGTGCCATCTTGCTGTAGGTATGCTTGTTTTTGTCATGCATTGCCTTGTGGTGAGTGAATCAAGCTCACCAAGATGCCCTCATATTACTGTTTTCTGCCATGCTCTGTTTTCTGCTGTCTGAAACCTGTTAACGAAACTTGCTATGTTTACATGGTTGCCATCATATCTTCTGTTCCTTTTTGGCTTATGGTCAGTAAGGGACTTTTGTCATATGCATTTAGTATATTTATGCCATGCCTTGTTGTACCATGTTAAGTTCCTGCAACATGTTTATTTCATGCTCTGAACATTGCTTCCTGATGCTGATTCTGCAATGTCCAGTAATTTCACCAAGTCTGTGAACCTGATATCTTTTGCACTTTTTCCATGCTTGTTTGAACCTGTTATGTTGTGATATAGTCGTAGCTCAGTGTTCATCTTTTGTCAAGCATCTCCTGTAGATTACTGCCATATGCTTTGTTGCTATGTTGGAGTGTTGTAGCATAGTTTCTTGATATATTCTAAGTGCTATCATGCTGTTAATCGCAGATTCGTGTCATTCTTGTTTTGCTTGCCATTTGCAAACCTGCATCCGTTTCCAGTGATCTTTATATCGATTTCGACCAAAATCATCTCATCTTTCCAGTGGCATGCTTGGTTTGCCAAGTTACTGCCTTGTTCATCCTTTTTCCTCCGGAGCACGCATATGCATCGCATATCATATCTTGCATATCATTCATGTTTTGCATCATGTTGCTTGTGCATTTCTCGTGATTGATTGTGGTTCCGATGCTTGTGTTCTTGTTTTGGGTAGATCCGGGAGATGAGTTCGTGAACGAGGAACCTATTGAGTACGCTTACGAGGATCAAGCTTTCGACAACTCTGAGAACCTTGCAGGCAAGATGACCATACCCTCGAAATCACTTCTATCTTTGCTTTGCTAGTTGTTCGTTCTATTGCCATGCTGCGCTACCTACCACTTGCTATATCATGCCTCCCATATTGCCATGTCAGGCCTCTAACCATCTTTCCTAGCAAACCATTGTTTGGCTAAGTTACCGCTTTTGCTCAGCCCTTCTTATAGCGTTGCTAGTTGCAGGTCAAGTTGAAGTTTGTTCCATGTTGGAACATGGATATTTTTTTGGATATCACAATATCTCTTATTTAATTAATGCATCTATATATTTGGTAAAGGGTGGAAGGCTCGGCCTTATGCCTGGTGTTTTGCTCCACTCTTGCCGCCCTAGTTTCCGTCATACCGGTATTATGTTCCTTGAGTTTGCGTTCCTTACGCGGTTGGGTGATTTATGGGACCCCCTTGACAGTTCGCCTTGAATAAAACTCCTCCAGCAAGGCCCAACCTTGGTTTTACCATTTGCCACCTAAGCCTTTTCCCTTGGGTTTTCGCGAGCCCGAGGGTCATCTTTATTTAAACCCCCGGGCCTGTGTTCCTCTGAGTGCTGGTCCAAACTAGAGCCCTTTGCAGCGCCACCTCGGGGAAACATGAGGCCTGGTTTTAGTTGTACGGACTGCTCATCCGGTGTGCCCTGAGAACGAGATATGTGCAGCTCATATCGGGATTTGTCGGCACATTCGGGCGGCTTTGCTGGTCTTGTTTTACCATTGTCGAAATGTCTTGTAAACCGGGATTCCGAGACTGATCGGGTCTTCTTGGGAGAAGGTTTATCCTTCGTTGACCGTGAGAGCTTATAATGGGCTAAGTTGGGACACCCCTGCAGGGTATTATCTTTCGAAAGCCGTGCCCGCGGTTATGAGGTAGATGGGAATTTGTTAATGTCCGGTTGTAGAGAACTTGTCACTTGACTTAATTAAAATACATCAACTGTGTGTGTAGCCGTGATGGTCTCTTCTCGGCGGAGTCCAGGAAGTGAACACGGTTTGAGTTATGCATGAACGTAAGTAGTTTCAGGATCACTTCTTGATCATCTCTAGCTTCGCGACCGTTGCGTTGCTTCTCTTCTCGCTCTCACTTGCGTATGCTAGCCACCATATATGCTTATTGCTTGCTGCAGCTCCACCTTATTACACCATCCTTTCCTATAAGCTTAAATAGTCTTGATCTCGCGGGTGTGAGATTGCTGAGTCCTCGTGACTCACAGATTCTACCAAAACAGTTGCAGGTGCCGACGATGCCAGTGCAGATGACGCAACCGAGCTCAAGTGGGAGTTCGACGAGGAACGTGGTCGTTACTATGTTTCTTTTCCGGATGATCAGTAGTGGAGCCCAGTTGGGACGATCGGGGATCTAGCATTTGGGGTTATCTTTTTGCACTTGGATTTGACCGTAGTCGGTCTATGTGTGGTTTTTGGATGATGTATGAATTATATTTATGTATTGTGTGAAGTGGCGATTGTAAGACAACTCTTTATCCCGTTCTTGTTCATTGCATGGGATTGTGTGAAGATGACCCTTCTTGCGACAAAACCACAATGCGGTTATGTGTGACGCCCCCGATTTGACCGTACACTAATCATGCACGCAAACGTGTACGATCAAGATCAGGGACTCACGGGAAGATATCACAACACAACTCTAAAACATAAATAAGTCATACAAGCATCATAATACAAGCCAGGGGCCTCGAGGGCTCGAATACAAGTGCTCGATCATAGACGAGTCAGCGGAAGCAACAATATCTGAGTACAGACATAAGTTAAACAAGTTTGCCTTAAGAAGGCTAGCACAAAAGTAACAACGATCGAAAAGGCAAGGCCTCCTGCCTGGGACCTCCTAACTACTCCTCGAAGCTGAACTCCATGTAGAATTATCCTCGGGATCTCTAGCTCCTGGACTCCAGCATCTGGTTGCGACAACCAGGTAGAATGGAAAGGGGAAAAGAGGGAGAAAAGCAACCGTGAGTACTCATCCAAAGTACTCGCAAGCAAGGAGCTACACTACATATGCATGGGTATATGTGTAAAGGGCCATATCGGTGGACTGGACTGCAGAATGCCAGAATAAGAGGGGGATAGCTAATCCTGTCGAAGACTACGCTTCTGGCAGCCTCCATCTTGCAGCATGTAGAAGAGAGTATATTGAAGTCCTCCAAGTAGCATCGTATAGCATAATCCTACCCGGCGATCCCCTCCTCGTCGCCCTGTTAGAGAGCGATCACCGGGTTATATCTGGCACTTGGAAGGGTGTGTTTTATTAAGTATCCAGTTCTAGTTGTCATAAGGTCAAGGTACAACTCCGGGTCGTCCTTTTACCGAGGGACACGGCTATTCGAATAGATAAACTTCCCTGCAGGGGTGCACCACATAACCCAACACGCTCGATCCCATTTGGCCGGACACACTTTTCTGGGTCATGCCCGGCCTCGGAAGATCAACACGTCGCAGCCCCACCTAGGCACAACAGAGAGGTCAGCACACCGGTCTAAATCCTATGGCGCAGGGGTCTGGGCCCATCGCCCATTGCACACCTGCACGTTGCGAACACGGCCGAAAGCAGACCTAGCCTAGTAGGTGTTCCAGTCCAATCCGGCGCGCGCCACTCAGTCGCTGACGTCACGAAGGCTTCGGCTGATATCACGACGTCGAGTGCCCATAACTGTTCCCGCGTAGTTGGTTAGTGCGTATAGACCAGATGGCTAGACTCGGATCAAATACCAAGATCTTGTTAAGCGTGTTAAGTATCCGCGAACGCCGACCAGGGCCAGGCCCACCTCTCTCCTAGGTGGTCTCAACCTGCCCTGTCGCTCCGCCACAAAGTAACTGTCTGGGGCCGTTAGGAACTCAGGCCCACCTCTACCGGGATGGAGCCACCTGTCCTTTCAGCCCCCTCATCAGAATCACTTGCAGGTACTCAACGAGCCGACCCGACTTTAGTCACCACATGTGTCATGTATATAAAGTATATAGTATATACCCGTGATCACCTCCCGAAGTGATCACGGCCCAGTAGTATAGCATGGCAGACGGACAAGAGTGTAGGGTCACTGATGGAACACTAGCATCCTATACTAAGCAGTAGGATAGCAGGTAAGGGTAACAACTGTAGCAACAATGACGGGCTATGCATCAGGATAGGATTAACGGAAAGCAGTAACATGCTACACTACTCTAATGCAAGCAGTATAGAGAAGAATAGGCAATATCTGGTGATCAGGGGGGCTTCCCTGGTTGTTCTGGCAAGTAGGAGGCGTCATCTTTGATGTAGTCGAACACACGAACATCGGCAGCGGTCTCGGAGTCTACCGGAAAGAAGTAACGGAGGGGGAACACAATAAATAACAGAGCAATCAAATGTAACACAAAGCAACACGCGGTGATACGTTGTGCTAGGGGTGACCTAACGTAGGGATAGGTGATACTGGCGAAAGGGGAAACATCCGGGAAAGTATCCCCGGTGTTTCGCGTTTTCGGACAGATGAACCGAAGGTGAAATGTTAACGGTTTGCTATGCTACGGATGTGTGGCGGGCGAACGGGCTGCATATCCGGATTCGTCTCGTCGTTCTGAGCAACTTTCATGTAGAAAGTATTTTCATCTGAGCTACGGTTTATTTTATATGATTTTCTAAAGATTTAATCATTTTTTGATTTTAATTATTTATTTAAATCCAACATTATCCAGAATAGTGCACGCTGACGTCAGCATGACATCAGCAGTCAACAGGGGAGTTGACTGGTCAACTGACGTGTGGGTCCCGTTCGTCATTGACTGTTTAGTCTAATTAGGGTTTAACTAATCTAATTGCTATTTAATTAAACTAACTAGCTAATTAGATTAATTAAATATGATTAATTAACTTAATTAATTAATTAATTTAATTATTATTTATTTATTTATTTTATTAATATTATTTTTAATTCTCTTTTTTTAACGTTCTAGGGGTGGGCCCCATATGTCATAGGGCCAGGGGCACTAGCCCAGTGGTAAGTGGCCCTGGCCACAGCGGGCACGGGCGCGCGGGCGCTAGCCCGACTGGGCACTGGCCCAGGCCAGCCACGGGGTGGGGGTTGCGTCCGGCGCCGGCGAGGCACAGCCGGCCGGAGTGGCGCAGGGCGGCGGAGGAAGTGGAGCAGGCGCAGGGGAGCAGAACTCCGGGCGCGGCCACGGGAGGTCGCGGGCGCGACGGGCGCGGCCACGGGAGGTCGCGGGGCGCGCGCGAACAGCAGCAGGGCACTGCGTGGCGCGGGTGGAGCAGTGCCGCGGACGAGCGCCGGCGTGAGGGCACGGGGAGCGGGACGGCGCGGACGGACCAGCGGCGCACGACGGCGGGGTTGGTGGCGTGGCCGGGCGGCAGTGGGCGCGCGGGAGGGGGAGTAGGCGGCCGCGTGTAGAGAAGGGCAGAGGCCCGGGGCCTCACCAGCGTTGATGGGGAGAGGGGGCGCCGAGGCGGCGTTGGCGACGGTGGAGCGGTTCGGGCGGCGCCGGCGAGGCGACGGGTGGACGACGACCCGAGGTAGGGGCACGGCGTCGAAGCGGCGGGGGCGTCCAGCGAGGCGGGGCGACGGGGAGAGCGGCGCCGTCGTCGGGGCCTCAGGCGGCGGTGGTTGGAGACGGGTGTCAAGGACGACGGGGCGCCGGCGATGGGCGCAGTGGCAAGGCGTCGGGCGCGCGGGGTCGATCCCGATCTAGCTCGGGTAGAGGTGGGGCGGGCGCCATGCGGGGGGACTCGGGGAGGCAGGCGCCGGCGAGGGGGTGGCCGGAGGCGCCGGGCGGTGAGGTGGTTGCCCCGATCCAGAAGGGGATCCGGGAGTGGGGAGGGAGCGAGGGGAGTGGGGAACTGGGGAGGGAGAAGTGGGAGGGGTGTCGGTTAGGGTTTGGGTGTCCAGGGGGTTAAGGGAGTGGGGGGGGGGGGTTGGGCCGGCCTGGTAGGGGGGTGGCCGACTGAGTTGGTATGGGCCAAGGCCCATGGGAGCTGGGGGGTCTATCCTTTTGATTTTTTTTTGTTTTTCTTTATCTTTTTTATTTATTTTATTTTCTGATTTCTTTTAACTTCCAATTTATTTTAGTTTGAATAAAATACCAAAGTGGCACCTAAATTGTTGTTACAAATTATGTCACAACCACAAAAAGTTTCATCCCAAAATAATATAGTTTAATATTTTACAAAATACAAAAGGCATTTAATTAATGGTTTTAGCTACTGATTTAATTAGTTTGGTGCATTTAAACATTTTATAAAGACTTGGTTCCTCCACCAATATTACATATGATTTATTTGTCACTTTTAGAACATTTTAGTTTTGACATTTGAAAACTTTTATTGTTTGCTTGATTTTGAATTTGAATACAAACTGGTTTCGAACTAACGCGAGATTATCAATAGTAACTGAGGTGACATGGCATCATTAGTAGGGAACTACTGTAGTCTAATTATCCGGGCGTCACATTATGCCTCTAAGTCGTGCCTCGACACGTCGGAGATATAGCCGCATCGTGGGCGTTACAAGTTGGTAATCAGAGCCATCCCCGACTTAGGAGCCCCTGCTTGATCGAATCGCTGGCGTTGTTGAGTCTAGAACAAAAATGTTTTGAGTCTTAGGATTATATATATCGGAGAGTAGGATTCTTTTTACTCCTCAGTCCCTTCTTCGCTCTGGTGAGGCCTCCTGACGTAGAAGTTTTGACTCTTCTCTCCTCAAATTTCACTAAAAAAATTAGGATCACGCGGGTATCTTAGAATCGTTCCGATGATTTTGTGAAGAGAACATTATTCTTGGTGCCTCCTGACATTTAGGGGTTGTGGCAGTGTCCCGGGGAGTTGAGCTCCGAGGTGTTGTCGTCACAATTTTATCATTGCAGTTCTGGAATACCTGAGTTTCGCCGACATTGAAATCTCTTTTATGCAATTGTTGGTGAGATCACCTCGACGCCACCCAGTACTGGGGCGGGAGTTCGGGAGTATTGTCATAACTCGTATAACGGATGCTTTTCGAAGGTTGAGGTACACGATTTCCGAAGGTTTCTTGGTTATGAGTTGACGGATGGATACAGCTGGATCTAGGGATTGCTAGTTTGGGTGATATATTTTGTGTCCCCTGTATCCCCAACACCAGATTGCATAACCAGAAAGTTTCGGGAGTTTTTAAGTGGGAATTCAAGTAGCTCCTAGGATATCTTTCCGATAGACGCATGATATGAGATTGGGGTTCGACGTCTAGTGGTCCGCCTTTCCACGGTTGGTTTTACAGTGGTCTCGTAGTGTCTTAAAGAGCCCTTGGCTATGCCGACTCGGGGACGCTTCGTATGTCATGTGCACTGCCTTGTACATGATGGTGCTGTACGATCGAGCCCGTGTGGGCCCCACCACGAAAACTTCGGACGAAATCTCTATCATATGTTTGTTCCGGCTTATTCTGCAAGCCAATACTTTGTTTTGTTTTGAATTGTGGTATTCGAGTTGCTTCATTGTCAAGTGTTGATTCCATACCTTATTCTAAGTGGTGTTCTCATATTTTTATGTGGATGCTAATCCTTCTTGATCTCTGAGGTTGTCATGTCAACTCTTTTCCAACCGGCGTGCTTCTCTTCAAGTGGATCCGATCATTTCAACATTCGTGAGAATCAATTCTCAGTTCTTTGCAACGGTGTTTGTTTCATCGAACCCAAGTTGCTTTGTTTTCCGCCCTCCCACCCTTTCTTCAAGGACTCTTAATTTAACCAAGTATCCATTTATTCATGTGAAGTCCACTCATTCTTTTCAATCAATGTTCTTACACGGTGGTTCCTATGAAGATGTTCTTCCAAAAGTTTCCAATTCTTCATTCTTTTTCTTCTCCGGTGGACTCAAGTCACGCTTCAGTGTTGACGATTCTTTCTCGTTTCAAATGTTTTTCATGCCGGTGCACCTCTTAATCTTCCACCTCTTGCTATCCATGTTTAATCTGGAGTGCGAAGGTATCTGTCGTGGAATTGTCACGGCAGATGTCCTCGTGCTAGGACTTAGTCGTGGAGCCATCGCAGCTAGGAAGCTTAAAGGGGTTAAACGGGACAAGGAACACGAGGGTTATACTGGTTCGGCCCCTTACGGTGAAGGTAAAAGCCTACGTCCAGTTGAGGTGGTATTGATTATGGTTTCGATGACCAGGGAGCTTAATTGCTATGCCTGGCTCTCGACGAGATCTTACTTGTCCCTAAACCGCCGCCGGGTCGTCCCTTTATATAGAGAGGTTGACGCCCAGCGGCTCTCAGAGTCCCGGCCGGCTCATAAGAGTGTCCGGCTCGGACTCTCAACTATTCTTGCCTTACACTACAAGTCTTGCCATACGGCGGTTTATCACTACGGGCCTTAAGCCATCTCCGGGTCTTAGGCCCATCATTGACCCGCCGTCTTCAAGCTTGGTACTGGGCTTCGCGTGATGACCATTATGAGTAACCCGGCCCCTCCTGGCGGGTGACTCTAAGGGTTATATCCTCAACATTAGGCCCCAGATTGATTTGAACCGGTTCATGTCAATCTTCAATCCCTTGAAAGAAAATCTTCCGGCTTACATCTGTGTGAAGGTTTTAACCCGCCGTGACGTCATCTTCTGGATTCCTGATAACCCGCCATGACGTCATCTTCCATTAAGTTCATTTTTTATTCATTAAATCCCAACGGATCTTATCTTTAATGGTCATCCCGAAAATCGAGGCGCCTCTGGGGCGAGATAATCACGCCGTGACCTCCTCGTTTCTCGCGCCCACTTATGAGCTTCACCTTATAAATAGCCCGGCCCGTGAGCCTCCAGTCACTCATCGCCTTCCATCTTCTTCCTCCTCTCGCCACTGTGCTGCCGCCCGAGCTCCGCCGCCGCCGCCGCGGGTTTCCTCATCTTCACCAACTCAGGCCGCTGCATCAACCTGACGTGACCAGAGAAACGCGACGAACCTCCGCCGTAACTCCGCACCTGTAAGTCCCTGCACCTCTCCACCGTAGATCCGCATTAGGGTTCCACTGTTCTTCGCTGTTCTTCGCTTGCAGTCCCTGTAGTTCTGCCACTATGGTCATGTTTCGATCCAAGAGTAGCACAGAGCTCCTGCGGTAGTTGTTGCACATCCATTTTGACACTAGTAGATCCCCTTTGTTTGAAATAAGATCCCATTCTGAATCCATGAACTTCTTCTGCGTCAGTTCTAGGTCTAGAAATTTTTCTCTTTAGCCGACCGTTTTGATCCAAAATAATTACTGCGATCTGTGAAACTTGTTTTCACCACACTTAGTGAAAAATTGCATCTGCTGAGCTATGGCGGCTTATATTTCCGGCTCAAAAGAAGCCATGCGCCGTAAATTTTCCGGCTCATTTATGATAAAGCTGTAGACAATTTGAATTACTCATGATACCTCAGCGGCTTAGATAACCCGATGCACTTAACCATATGTCATTAGGCCCCTCTCATAAGCCGCCATTGAGTATTAAACTGTAAACGTCTGCCGGCTTATAATTGAACCGGACATTTTCCTTTTGTCATAGGCTTCATCTTTCACAATGCCTCCCAAAGCTCCCAAGGCACCCATCACGTGCAACTGGATGAGATCCAATGCCACCGACGACACCTTAGCTGATTTCGTAAAGACGGGTTACTTGCCCAAGAAAGGAAATCATGTCTTATCGTGCCCCTGATCCGTCGGAGGAGAGACCACAACCAAGGGATGGTGAGGTGGTGATATTTGCGGATCACATGAGCCGGGGCTTCGCACCGCCCGGCTCAAAATTCTTTAGAGATGTGCTGAATTTCTTTGATCTGCGGCCACAAGACATAGGACCCAACTCCGTGTCAAATATACGCAACTTCCAAGTATTCTGCGAAGTCTATCTTGGAGAAGAGCCCAGCTTGCTGCTCTTTAGAGAGCTCTTTTATCTGAACCGCCAGAACGAGTGTGCCAACGGGCCGAGCCTGGAACTTGGTGGAATCTCCATTCAACGCCGGAGAGACTGCCTCTTTCCTTATGCTGAGCCGCCAAGCCATCCAAAGGACTGGAACCAGACGTGGTTTTATTGCCAGGACACTTCTCCGGCTGACGAGAGCCCTCTGCCCGGCTTTCGTGCCCTGCGTCTGGAGCCAAATCACTCTCTGCCGGATAAGCTGACCCAAGCCGAGCGTTAACCTCTGATCCCCACCATCAACAAAATTAAGGCTCTCCTGGGAAATGGCCTCAACGGCATTGATCTGGTCCGGGTCTGGATCTCTTGGCGGGTGATCCCCTTAAGCCGGCGCCCCGGTTTAATGTGTGCTTACACGGGCCGGAAGGATGACCCTCTACGGCACAGCCCCAATGATCTTCCTGAGGATGTTGTGGACGACATGACCAAGTCTCTCCTGAATGAGAGCTTAGCCGACTGTGGGAGGACCGGCTTAAGCCCCTTCTGCAAGACTAACCCGGCCCCAGCGGTAAGCCACTGATCTGAACACCTTATTTTCTCCTTAGATAGTTTTCATCTGAACCTTAAGAAGTCTTCATTGTATTTTTTAGGCTGATGATAAATTCTGGAAGGTCAAGTATGACCATGAGGCGGCTAAAAAAGCCAGAAAGGCTAAGAAAGCCGCAAGGAGAGCCGCTCCCCGCAAGAAGGGAAGCAGGCCTACTGCCTCAGAGCTGCTTCAACTAAGTGACAGCTCCGAGTCAGAGGTAACCCCTGAACCTGTAAGCTCTTGTTTTGTTTCTTGTTTATTCCTATCCACCTTATTGATACTGATCATCAGCAGGATGACACCGGAGCAAGTAACCCGGTGACTGAAGAGGTAATGACACTTTCTTCCGACTCGGAGCCCTTGCCTAGGCTGGAAGTCCAAAGAGTAACCCGGAAAGTAAGATTTTCACATCCTTTAGCTTATCAAGATCCTCAATTTCTTTTGAAGCAACAGATTCATGAGAGCCGGCAGCACACCCGGACCAACAAGGATGCAGACCTCTCCTCCGGCTTACCTGAAGCGTCAAGGAAGCGCCGGACCGAGGTTATCTCCAACTTATATCCTTTTCATCCTTTGGCGGGAGTTATACGTCAACTGCTTAATTCTTCTGATTCAAATTATCAGGAAACTTCACCTTCCTCTGGTGACTCTATGCAATCGAACCTGCCGGCTTTCAAGACCGTACCCGGGTAATGATGATCACCCCTTATTGTGCTTATCTTTACTCATACTTTTGTACTAACCTTTTGTCCTTTCAGTGCCCAGGCAAAGCTCAGCAAGAGGGCGAAGAAGAATAAACCGGTCGAAGAGACGGTCTTGCCTGAGCCGGAGGTTTCAGCTCAAGAGCCGCCAGCTGCCTCTGCTCCTGAAGCCACCGCTCCAACCGACGAGCCAGCCGTGGAGACTTCCACCAACCCGGACATCTCCAGCCCGGCTCAGCCGGCCGATGACCCGGACGTGGTAATCACTCGGACGGAGTTTGTCGAGCCGGGGAGACCCACTGCGCTGGCTAAGTGCTCTGCAAAGGAAGCGTTGCTAGAGCGCCGCAGGGCCAAGCTGGACATCACCAACTACGCCAACCTGAGCATTAGAGATATCATCTCCGGCTATGTCAATCAAGTGCACAGCAGCCGGGACCTGGAGATTGACATGGTGAAGCAGATACAGCAGAAGTCTGAGGTACCACTCTATTGCTTACTGCATAGTCCTCTTTACCATACTCTAGCCCCCAAGTCTACTACTTATGATAGAATATGTTGTAGACTTAACTTCCGGCTTACTGTCATGAACCGGTAATTTTGTAGATAGAAACTTTCGACATGCATTAGCCCCCAAGTGCCAAGTGTTTTTGCTTGGAAAGTGCTTGGGACTTTTAAGTTTGCATAATAATTATTCATACTATAACCCGGAAATTGTACAGGCTGCTTGCAAGAAATTTGAGGCTGATATCTCTGAGCTGAAGAACCGCCTGAAGACTCAGGAAACTGAGACCCGGAAGGCCAACGCCAAATTTGAATCCAGCATTGCTGCTCAAGAGAAGCTGAAGAAGAAGTTTGAAGCTGAAAGGAAGACTTGGGCCGAAGAGAAGGTTGCTCTTGTAAGCCGGGCCGAACAGGCGGAGAAGGCTCTGACGGAGAGAACCGCCGAACTCTCCGGCTTAAAACGCCATGTGTCACAGATGGTCGCCGCAATCTTCGGTAAGTCATTCTGCAGGCTTTGAACAAGTTTACAGTCTTTATGTCTCATAACTCCCATCATTGCTAACGGCTTATCTTATTTTGTTAAACAGGTCCCAGAAGCGCCAACCTCAATCAGAACGTGCTGACCAAGCTGAAGGCCGTGTACACCCTGGTGGAGCAACTCTACACCGGGTCACAGCGCGCCTTGGCCGTTGTGGCCCTATCCAATGAGGTTCCGACTCACCTGGCGGACGTACTTCGCCGGCTTGCCGTTCTTCCTCAGCGTTTCCAAGAGCTGCGACGGGCCTCTGCAAGAGCCGGAGCCATAGCTGCTCTGAGCCGGGCCAAGGCTTTCCTTCCAGAGCTAGACCCGGCTGACATTGCACTTGGATACCCCAGCCTGAAGGAAGACGGCACCCCCTTCGACCAAAAAGACTTTGCTGCCTGTGTGAAGATCGTGCGCCCGGTGGCCACCCTGATTGGGAATGACACCGATCTGACCAAGTACCAGCCGGGCTACGACGCAGAGAATCAGAGGATCCCCACTCCGCGTTATGAAGCCATCAGCTTGGTCCCGCCGACTCATAAGCACACCTTTGCCCCAGAAATTGACCTGGCCGGGTTAATTGACGAGGAGGCTCAATTTGAAGCTTTGAGCGGCATTGACTGGAAATCGTCAACCTTCCAGGTCATGGGAACAGCCGGAGGAGCGGAGAGGGATGAGCCGGAAGCTTCGACCCGGCAAGCATCTTGACTCTTTAGACGGCCCATGATTATGCGTGTTAAACAATGCTTCACCCTTTTGGACTCGGGGAGTCTTGTAATAGAGTAGGACCAACATTTTAACTTTGTCGTGCCATCGTGCATGTGTTGAATGCTTAGCTCCATTGAAGCTGCCTCCTTATATTCTTCCGGGTCATAATTGATCATTTATTTTCCTTAAGCTCAAATAGCTGTCTTTAACCATCCTGCATAGAAAAACAAGTCACAAGTGTCTAGGCGGCTTACCGCACTGAGAATCTTAGTCTCATACATATAACCCGGAATATGAATCTAAGTCATCGAAGACTGGTCCTCAATTATGTCCTTGATGTAACCATAATAGCATACTTACAGGCCTTCAAGTATGCTTCCAGTTTACGTAACCCGGAGAATAAGGTTGGTACCTCAACTCCGGTTTACCAGTCTTGATAACGCTGATTGTGTGTGACTAACACTGTGAATCAAAGTTAAGTCGGCGGAATAAGAACCGCCGTGTACACTGTTGATACAACCAGAAGAACTTGTTGTAAATCAGAAAATCAAAACTTAGGGGCTTCCGGTTCGAATACGACCAGAGACCCGTCCCAAAGGGGTTAAGCTAAGATTCGAATGCGATCATATAGCCCCTAGTGGGTTTCGCGATGCCGATCAAGAGGGTACCGACAGCTATGTTCTCTTTGGTTCGAATATGACCCATGTTTGAACAGGAAGCCCCCAAATGACCTTAAGAATTGTTTAACGACGCTGATTCGAATACGATCCACGTCGGTTCCCAAAGGGGGTTGAGCTATGATTCAAATATGATCAAAGAAAACTCCCCAATGAGCTCGGCACTTTGCCAATCAAGTGGGTATCGACAGCTATGTTCTCTTTGGTTCGAATACGACCTATGTTTGAACAGGAAGCCCCCAAGTGATTATATTGCGTACGACTAGATTCGAATACGATCATAAGCCGGATTCACCTCCAAGTTACCATATGATCTTGTAATGGAAACAACACATTTACCTTTGGAGGAGAAAAAGGACAGAGGTCCTGCTTTATTGCTTATCATAATATATACATGGCTTATAGAAATATGTACATTATGAGAGCTGGTGGCTCCAGTGTAATAAGGCCAAAGCTGAGCTATGTTCCACGGCCGACGGGTCTCCTCCTCCTACTTGCGTGAATCTTTGTGCTCCTGAATGTCAATGAGGTAATATGACCCGTTGTGCAAGTTCTTGCTGACCACAAAGGGTCCTTCCCAAGGCGGGGATAGCTTGTGTGCATCTGTTTGATCTTGGATGAGCCGGAGCACCAGATCACCTTCCTGGAAGACCCGGGACTTAACCCGGCGACTGTGATAACGGTGCTGGTCTTGTTGGTAAATTGCTGAGCGAGCTGTTGCCATGTCACGCTGCTCGTCCAACAAATCAAGAGCATCTTGGCGCTCCTGTTCATTATCCGCCTCAATATAAGCCGCCACTCGAGGCGAGTCATGACGGATGTCACTGGGGAGGACTGCTTCCGCTCCACAAACCATGAAGAAAGGCGTGTAACCCGTAGACCTGTTAGGAGTAGTATTGATGCTCCATAACACGGAGGGTAACTCCTCCACCCAACAACCCGGCGTTCATTGCAAAGGGACTAAAAGCCGGGGCTTAATGCCCTTCAAGATTTCCTGATTAGCTCTCTCAGCTTGACCATTGGATTGAGGATGAGCCACTGATGAAACATCAAGTCGAATATGCTCTCGTTGACAAAACTCCTCCATAGCGCCCTTAGATAGATTGGTGCCATTGTCAGTTATAATGTTGTGTGGAAAGCCAAAGCGAAATATCACCCTTTTCATGAACTGAACCGCCGTGGCTGCGTCACACTTACTAACTGGCTCTGCTTCAACCCACTTTGTGAACTTGTCAACTGCCACCAAGAGGTGGGTCTTTTTATCCTTGGACCTTTTAAAAGGCCCAACCATATCAAGCCCCCAGACCGCAAATGGCCAAGTGATTGGTATCATCCTCAGCTCCTGAGCCGGCACATGAGCCCGTCGCGAGAACCTCTGGCAACCATCACATTTACTGACCAAGTCCTCCGCATCAGCATGAGCCGTCAGCCAATAAAAACCATGACGAAAAGCCTTGGCCACAAGGGATTTTGAGCCGGCATGATGGCCACAATCCCCTTCGTGAATCTCACGCAAGATTTCTTGACCCTCCTCAGGGGAAACACAACGCTGGAACGCTCCCGTAACACTGCGGCGATGCAGCTCACCATTGATAACAACCATTGACTTAGACCGCCGGGTTATTTGTCTGGCCAAAGTTTCATCCTCAGGCAAATCTCCCCGGGTCATGTAAGCCAAGTATGGCACCGTCCAGTCCGGGGTGATGTGGAGAGCCGCCACCAACTGTGCCTCCGGGTCAGGGACAGCCAAATCTTCCTCTGTAGGTACCTTAACAGAAGGGTTATGCAAGATGTCCAGGAAAGTATTAGGCGGCACCGGTTTTCGCTGAGAGCCCAGCCGGCTTAATGCATCAGCCGCCTCGTTCTTCCTGCGATCGATGTGCTCTACTTGGTAACCCTGAAAGTGTCCAGCAATGGCATCAACTTCACGGCGATAAGCCGCCATGAGAGGGTCCTTGGAATCCCACTTGCCTGATACTTGTTGAGCCACTAAGTCTGAGTCGCCGAAGCACCTTACCCGGCTCAAGCTCATCTCCTTAGCCATCCGAAGACCATGGAGCAAGGCCTCGTACTCAGCCGCATTGTTAGTGCAAGGAAACATCAACCGTAGCACATAATGAAACTTGTCACCTTTAGGGGAAGCCAATACAACTCCAGCCCCCGAGCCCTCCAATTGCCTGGACCCATCGAAGTGAATAGTCCAATATGTGTTATCCGGCTTTTCTTCGGGCACTTGTAGCTCTGTCCAATCGTTGATGAAATCCACCAAGGCTTGAGATTTAACAGCAGTGCGTGGTACGTATTTCAGACCATGAGGCCCGAGCTCTATAGCCCACTTAGCCACTCTTCCTGTGGCTTCTCTGTTTTGGATGATATCTCCAAGGGGAGCAGAACTAACCACAGTGATAGGGTGACCCTGGAAATAATGCTTAAGCTTCCGGCTTGCCATGAACACACCATAAACAAGCTTCTGCCAATGTGGATACCGCTGTTTGGACTCGATGAGCACTTCACTGACGTAATAAACCGGCCGCTGAACCGGATGCTCCTTACCCTCTTCCTTGCGCTCCACCACCACAGCCACACTGACGGCCCGTGTGTTAGCAGCTACATACAGTAATAAAGGCTCCTTGTCAACCGGAGCAGCAAGGACTGGGGGCTCCGCCAGCTGTCTCTTCAAATCCTCAAAAGCAGTATTAGCAGCATCATTCCAGACAAAGTCATCAGTTTTCTTCATCAACTGGTACAATGGCATGGCCTTCTCACCCAAACGGCTTATAAACCGGCTTAAAGCAGCGATACGACCCGCCAGGCGCTGGACGTCGTTTATACACGCCGGCTTAGCCAGAGAGGTGATTGCCTTGATCTTCTCCGGGTTAGCTTCAATGCCTCTATGAGAAACCAGAAACCCAAGAGCTTGCCTGCAGGAACACCAAAAACACACTTGGCCGGGTTAAGCATCATCTTGTAGACCCGGAGATTATCAAAGGTTTCCCTCAGGTCATCTATCAAGGTTTCCTTCTCCCTGGACTTAACCACAATATCATCCACATAGGCATGAACATTGCGCCCAATCTGGTTATGAAGACAGTTCTGCACGCAACGCTGATAAGTCGCCTATGCACTCTTGAGTCCAAAAGGCATAGACACATAACAGAAGGCTCCAAAGGGAGTGATGAACGCCGTCTTCTCCTGGTCCTTAACTGCCATTTTAATCTGATGGTATCCAGAATAAGCATCCAAGAAACTTAAGCGCTCGCAACCCGCTGTAGCATCAATGATTGGATCAATACGGGGAAGGGCAAAAGGATCAGCCGGACATGCCTTGTTTAAGTCCGTGTAGTCCACACACATCCGCCAGGTGCCATTCTTCTTGAGCACGAGCATCGGGTTAGCTAACCACTCTGGGTGAAAGACTTCAACAATAAACCCGGCCGCTAAGAGCCGGGCCACCTCTTCTCCAATGGCTTTCCGCCTTTCCTCATTAAACCGCTTAAGGAATTGCCTGACCGGCTTGAATTTCAGATCAACATTGAGTGTGTGCTCAGCGAGTTCTCTAGGTACACCTGGCATGTCAGAAGGTTTCCATGCAAAAATGTCCCTATTCTCACGGATGAACTCGATGAGCACGCTTTCCTATTTTGGATCTAGATTGGCACTGATGCTAAACTGCTGAGATGAATCACCTGGAACGAAATCAACAAGTTTAGTCTCATCGGCCGACTTAAATTTCATTGCCGGCTCATGCTCCGTAGTCGGCTTTTTCAGAGAGGTCATATCTATTGGGTCAACATTGTCCTTATAAAATTTCAACTCCTCTGTTGCACAAACAGATTCTGCATAAGCCGCATCGCCTTCCTCACACTCCAAGGCCACCTTCCGGCTGCCATGAACCGTAATGGTCCCATTGTGACCCGGCATCTTGAGCTGTAAATACACGTAACACGGTCGTGCCATGAACTTGGCGTAAGCCGGCCGCCCAAATATGGCATGATACGGACTTCTTATCTTGACCACCTCAAAGGTCAATTTTTCCACCCTGTAGTTGTACTCGTCTCCAAAGGCCACTTCCAACTCGATCTTACCAACTGGATAAGCCGACTTACCAGGCACCACGCCATGGAAAATAGTATTGGACTGGCTGAGGTTCTTATCAATCAACCCCATACGACGGAAAGTCTCATAATAGAGGATGTTGATGCTGCTGCCTCCATCCATGAGCACCTTAGTGAACTTATATCCTCCCACCTGAGGAGCCACCACTAGGGCCAAGTGACCCGGATTATCAACCCGGGGAGGGTGATCCTCCCTACTCCACACAATAGGCTGCTCAGACCATCTTAAATAGTGTGGAACCGCCGGCGCAACAGCATTCACAGCCCTCTTATGAAGCTTCTGATCTCGCTTACACAGACTGGTGGTAAATACGTGATACTTTCCACCGTTAAGCTGCTTTGGATTGGTCTGATAACCCCCCTGCTGTTGTTGATGACCCTGGCCAGACTGCTGATTAAAGCCCCCTTGACCGTTCTGAGGATTAGAATTTGAGCCGCCGCCCGGGCCATGAAAACCGCCAGCGCCTGAGCCGCCGCCCGAGCCATTGTTGCCATTAAAGGCATTGGAGTTCTTAAAGGCCTTCATGATTGCACAATCTTTCCATAGATGAGTAGCTGGCTTTTCCCTGGAACCATGCCTTGGACAAGGCTCATTCAACAACTGCTCAAGCGTTGGGCCTGAACCGTCGGCCCGGGGAGGTGGCCTCCCTTTACGTCGCTGGTTGTTACCCTGTGAGCTGGCATTGGCCACAAACTCCATGCTGCCATCAGCCTTACGCTTGTTACCTCCTTGGTTTGCCGGGTTATAATGAGGACCCTTGCCATTGTCGTTCCTTTTTACCTTCCCTGTCCTTTCTTCATCTGAAGCGGGGTCCTTGGTACTATCAGAGTCGGCGTACTTGACGAGAGCCGCCATCAGCGTACCCATATCATTGCAGTCGCGCTTAAGCCGCCCGAGTTTCATCTTCAGGGGGAGGAAACGACAATTCTGCTCAAACATTAAGACTGCAGAGCCGGCATCCATCTTATCAGATGAATGTATTATCTCTTTGACCCGGCGAACCCAATGTGTCGTAGACTCACCCTCCTGCTGTTTACAGTTAGTCAAATCCACAATTGACATAGACTGCCTACAGGTATCTTTGAAGTTTTGGATGAACCGGGCTTTCAGCTCAGCCCAAGACCCGATGGAATTCGGTGGTAGCCCTTTCAACCAAGTGCGGGCAGTCCCATCTAACATCATGGTGAAGTACTTGGCCATCGCCGCTTCACTGACCTCCAGCAATTCCATGGCCATCTCATAGCTCTCGATCCAGGCTCCGGGTTGTAAATCAGCTGTGTAATTAGGCACCTTCCTAGGCCCTTTGAAGTCCTTGGGTAGACGTTCATTGCGGAGAGCCGGCACTAAACAAGGGACACCTCCAGTCCTCGTAGGGATACCCACGTCGACGGAAGCCGTCGGATAAGCCGGGGGTGTCTGATAAGCCGTCACCTGAGGCACTTGCTCCGCCTCTTGCCGTGCTCTGTCTTGGTCTGTTGCGTGAAAGGCTCCGTTATGAGCCGGGCCATGGCCAGGGGGCAAGTCATGGCGTTGGACATTACTTGAGCCGGTCACTGAAACCATGTGCCCGCTATAACTCGGGCTCCGACCTGGACGAGGGGTTGAATGGATCCTGTCCCGGCTGTAAGAGTACGCCTCTTGCTGCGCCAGAGCTGTCTGAAGGAGCTCCCTGACCCGGCGGGTTTCAACCGCCGTTGGAGAATCGCCATCAATTGGGAGAGCCGCCAGCCGTGCCGCCGCGGCGACCATGTTTTCCAGCGGGTTGGCATAATGACCCGGTGGTATTGGCACGTACTGAGGCGGGGCAGGGTTCACCCGGGGAGGCCCCATCACTTGGGGCTGAATAGGTGTCCCAGCCCCGGGCACTATGATCTCTGGCGGGTTACTAGACCCTGCACCAGGCGTGTTGAAGAGGTTCCGAGGATCGTAAACCGGAGGGAGTCGAGATTGGGCCTTTTGATGCCTCCTTCTCATGACCTCATTGGACGCGTTCTGATCCATCGTAAGCCGGAAGGACTACGGCTGAATCAACTGAGTCTGGGCGTCGAGAGCCGCCCTCTCCGCAGCCATCCTGATCCCTTCCGTCGCCAGATCCTCCTTGGCTTTCACTAGATCTAACTTTAACTGCGCCACCTCCGCATCATGCCGAGCTTGATCCGCCGGGTCAACCGTGGCGGTCAACAGGGCCGTCATCTTGTCCGTGAGATCCATCAGCACCTGAGCCGGCGAGGGCACCGGGTTTCCTGACCCAGCGGCAGGGTTTTGAACAGGCTGTGCACCGGCCATGAAGATTCCAACCCGGCTCGGCGGCTCAAAAGGGTCCGGAATACTGTCACCATCGGAACAACCACTGAGCCTGGCATCTTGAAGTTGATACAACGAGTTTGACTCATCTGTGGACGACTCGCCGTCAGAGCCGGCGGCCGTCTCATCACCAGATCTAGATCCATCAGAGAGCCCTCCATGAACACATCCCACAAAAGCATGCTTCAAGGCAGGTAGGGCCCGGGCGGGTCGTGCGCGCTGAGCCGTCTCGATGAGATCGGCGCAGAGATCCGGCTCAGGGCCCGGCTCTCCAATCTTGCCAATGAAGACATGAATTCCGCCAAAGGGGGCCCGGTACCCGTACTCAATTGAGCCGGCGTCGGGGCCCCAGTTTGCATCATCGACGTAGAGCTTGCCGCGACGACTCTTGGTCATCCGGCCCACAGCGTATCCCTTGAGCCCTTCGAAGCTACCCTTCAAGAACTCAAATCCACCGTGCGCTGGCCCCACGGTGGGCGCCAACTGTCATGGAATTGTCACGGCAGATGTCCTCGTGCTAGGATTTAGTCGTGGATCCATCGCAACTAGGAATCTTAAAGGGGTTAAACGGGACAAGGAACACGAGGGTTATACTGGTTCGGCCCCTTACGGTGAAGGTAAAAGCCTACGTCCAGTTGAGGTGGTATTACTTATGGTTCCGATGACCAGGGAGCTTAATTGCTATGCCTGGCTCTCGACGAGATCTTCCTCCTTCTTAAACCGCCGCCGGGTCGCCCCTTTATATAGAGAGGTTGACGCCCAGCGGCTCTCAGAGTCCCGGCCGGCTCATAAGAGTGTCCGGCTCGGACTCTCAACTATTCTTGCCTTACACTACAAGTTCTACCATAATGGCGGTTATAACTACGGGCCTTAAGCCATCTCCGGGTCTTGGGCCCGTTATTGACCCGCCGTCTTCATATTTGGTACTGGGCTTCGCGTAGTAACTATCATGGGTAACCCGGCCCCTCCTGGGCGGGTGACTCCAACGGTTATATCCTCAACAGTATCCCAGAGGATTCATGTTTCTATTCTTAATCCTTTCTAGCTATTTCGAGGTCTTACCTTATTCAAGCCATTTAATTGAACCGACGCAATCTCTCTTTTAAATCGTTCAACGGTGTATCTTTTGAGTGGGCCCTAACCCACAGGTCTTTTCCCAGGATCTTACCCGACTCTTCTAATTTTCCCGGAGATATTCCCAAATTCATTTCAAAGTTTGACGTAAGAATGAGTTATCATCAGTCAGATGTCTTTTTCCAAGATCTTCCAAATTCTTTTCATTGTTGGTTCAACCTTTCTTATTTTCATCCCGGAGTATCTCAACAATTCATGGTGGTGTTTCTCATCATCATTCTCAACATTTGAAGACCGAAGAAGAGTTCCTCTTCAATCTAATCCGTTCTCTTGAAGATTCATGGTTCTAACTTGTTGCCATCCTCTCAAATTGTTTCCAATCGCGCAATTCTTTTCTTACCCATCCGGAGCATTTCAGAGTTGTTTTCATTTCTTTATCATTCAAAGGCCATCATTTCAAAAGATTTCTATTCATTCTCAGCATCCAGCTCTCGTTCTCGAATTCTTCCAGTGCATCATTCAAGTATTCTCTAATCAGCTCGTGATCTCTTCATTCACTTGTATCTAAATTCTCTCAAGTATCTTCATTCATTTTCTAATTCTTCCCGGTGTTTCTTGATCTTTTCTTCGTTCATTTTCAATTCTTACGGTGGTTCGTTCAAGAGTTCTCTTCCTTCGTTATCATATAGGTTCATTCGTTCTTTCCAATCCTACCGGTGGTTCCATCAAGACCTTCCCAAGTTTGCGCCATATCTATCTTAATCCTTTCTACGAGAAAAAGTAGTATGACAAATCCATTGCTTGTCATCAATTAATTGGTGAAGGATGAGCATAATGTAATTCTTATTCTTGTTTCATCGAGTAAATTCAATTCCTTATTCCGGAGGTTCATCAAAATTGTTGATTTCATTTGTTCATCTTTCCTTCCGGAGTTCCAAGTTTTCTCGGTTATATCATTTCAAAGCTTCATCTTATCGCTGCAAGGGTTCACCTGGTGTTTTCAACTTCTCTTTCTTTCTATCATCCTTTTATTACCGGAGTTCTTCATGGAGTTTTTTTTTCATGGTGGTTCATCAAGGATTTAATTCCTTCTCGAAGTGTTCATCGAGATTCTTTTCAGAGGAGCTCAAGTATTCTTCATCTTGCAGTCCGAAGTGTAATTCGTTCTACCTTATCATTTGAGGTGGTGTTATGTCATTCTTGACAATTTGAGTTCGCTTTTCATGATTCCCATGTTGCCAAGAATGAGATATTTTAAATCCACCAATCTCTTCGTTGGATTTATCTTGTGTCATGTTTCACGTAAAGCCTTCCCTAAGGAATGTTGCTACTATGGTGCTTATCAACGATCCAAGTTTTTCTCCTATCCTCTTGGTGAAAGAAGTTTTGCATCGCCTTGGTGCTCTCACTCAGATCAATGGCTTCCTTTAGTGGCCGTTTGTCACCTCATAATGTTGAGATGTTTCCATAAGTCCACTCCAAGCTTATTCTTTTCGTTGTTGGTTTCCAACAACTCCGTTCTTCTCTGTTCTTTTCATTGCATTCTTTCATTTCTACCGGAGGCATTGTGATATCGCTCTCTTCGACCCATCTTCTCGTTTTGTCAGGATCATCTTCTTTCCTGGCTTATCCATTTAACCGGAGTGCTACCAAAATTATTTCATTCTTGTTCCTTGGCTATCTCGTTATATCGGTGTGGTTTCATATTCTTTTGGTTCGTTAAGCCCTTGTTTCATGTCTTTCAACCCACAAGGTTCTCGTAATGTTCCTTGTTCTCCTTTTCTAACGGAGTGTTTGTAATCTCGTTCATCTCCGTTGCATTTTTTTTCTAAAAATTCTTTAACCTCTCAAGGTTATTTGGTTTCACTCGTTTGTCAAAGAAGCAACTTTGTTTTACCTTTTTCTCTTCCGTTTCCCTCCGGTGCCATCCTAGATCTCGGGACGAGATCCTCTCGTAGTGGTGGAGTGTTGTAACACCCCAGATGTAACTTTCCATATTTGTAACTCCAACTCTTGCCATTTCGGCTATGTGTTATGATATTCCCTCCGTGGTTGGGTTTTGTTTTTCGTTTTGCATTTTGTTCTTGTCATGCATCTCATTTCATGTCATCATGAGCATCTCATTTGCATACGTGTTCGTCTCATGCATCCGAGCATTTTCCCCGTTGTCCGTTTTGCAATCCGGCACTCCCACCACCTCCGGCGCACCCCTCTTGTTTCTTTTCGTGAGCGGGTGTTGAACGTTCTCGGAATGGACCGAGGTTTGTCAAGTGGCCTTGGTACACCACCGGTAGACCACCTGTCAAGTTTCGTTCCATTTGGAGGTCGTTTGGTACTCCAACGGTTAACCGGGCAACCGCAAAGTCCTTTTGTGTGTTGCAGCAAAACCCCCCTCCAAATAGCCCAAAACCCCTCTAAGTTCGCTCCATGCTCTAGGTCGTTCGATCACGATCGTGTGGGCGAAAACAGCACTCCATTTGGAACCTCCTAGCTCCCTCTACCTATAAATATGTGTCTCTCCCGGTTTTCTCACGCAGATGAAACCCTAGCCCGCTCCCCTCGCGCCGCCGGACACGTCCGCCTCCGGCCGGACGAAACCCGCCGCCGCGCCCGGCCTCTCACAGCGCGCCACGTGGCCGCCATACACCGCGCCGCCGCCGAGCCCGCGAGGCCCGTGGCCGGCCCCCGCGGCCCACGTCGCCTCCGCCCGCCGCCCGTTGCTCGTTCCCGCGCCGCCCGTCTTCCTCCGGGGCCGCGCGCAGCCGCCCATCCTCTCACCGGCTCCGCCGCGCCCTCGCCGCCGCCGTCGCCGCGCCTCCCACCGCCGTCTCCGTGCGCCTCGCCGTCGTCTTCGGTCGGCCCCCGTCTTCCTCCTCCCCTGCGGCGCCTCCTCCACCTCCTCTCCGTCCCGTCGCCGGCCGCCCCGTCCTCCGTCTCCGGCAGTACCTCCGGCGAGCTCGAGGCCAGATCCCGATCCAGTCAACGGTTGACTTTCTTCTCCCCTTCCCCGAAATTCTAAGTCTTTAAGTTTTTACATTATCTTGCTTTGTTCATTGCATCATAACTCTCTGCATATAGCTCTGTTTCGTGTGTGTAATATATCAAAATGTTCGCCTCGAGATGCTCTTCATTTTGTTCTATTATGTCATGTTCATTTGACTCCATCTTGATGCCCAAATCTCGGGTGCAAGAGGGCTATATGCGGTTACCTGCTGTTACTTATCAGAACATAAGGATTTGTTATTTTTGTTGCATTTAATGTGTGCATCTTATGGGCATGAGCTCTACATGTGTTTTGATGTATGCCATGCCATCTTTACAGAGGTGTATGCCATGTATTTTTGTGATCTCTGTGGTTACTAGCACAAGCATGCAAACTAGGCTTCGTGATGTTTCTGATTTCAGGTACTGAATTTTACTGTCTGACTGCTGTTATTTTGTTGCTATGTATCCATGTGGCTACAGAGAGATCCATGCTCCTTTTGGTGATGTTCAGTAAGGATGTAATGTAGATATAGTTGTGCCCTCTTCATCCATGCCCTTGTTTGCAATTATGGAGTGCCATAGCATGTCTCAATCTTGCTCTACTTTTGCTATAAAATATTTCTGGCAGATTGTTTACGTGTTATTCAATTCTGCCAAGGTTGTTGTAGTTGTTTCATTCATGCTATGACTTTGCACTTGCCATGGATAGCTTCATAAATGCCATCTTGCTGTAGATATGCTTGTTTTTGTCATGCATTTACTTGTGGTGAGTGAATCAAGCTCACCAAGATGCCCTCATATTACTGTTTTCTGCCATGCTCTGTTTTCTGCCAAGTCTGAAACCTGTTAACGAAACTTGCTATATTTACATGGTTGCCATCATAACTTCTGGTCCTTTTTGGCTTATGGTCAGTACGGGACTTTTGTCATATGCATTTAGTAGATTCATTCCATGCCTTGTTTTACCATGTTAAGTTCCTGCAACATGTTGATTTGATGCTCTGAACATTGCTACCTGATGCTGATTCTGCAATGTCCAGTAATTTCACCGTCTGTGAACCTAATATCTTTTGCACTTTTGGCATGCTTGTTTGCACCTGTTATCTTGTGATCTAGTCGTAGCTCAGTGTTCATCTTTTGTCAAGCATCTCCTGTAGATTACTGCCATATGCTTTGTTGCTATGTTGGAGTGCTGTAGCATAGTTTGTTGATGTATTATAATTGCTATCATGCTGTTAATCGCAGATTCGTGTCATTTCTTGTTTTGCTTGCCATTTGCAAACCGTGCATCCGTTTCCGGTGATCTTTATATCGATTTCGACCGAAATCATCTCATCTTTCGAGTGGCATGCTTGGTTTGCGAAGTTACTGGCTTGTTCATCCTTTTTCCTCCGGAGCACGCATATGCATCGCATATCATATCTTGCATATCATTCATGTTTTGCATCATGTTGCTTGTGCATTTCTCGTGATTGATTGTGGTTCCGATGCTTGTGTTCTTATTTTGGGTAGATCCGGGAGATGAGTTCGTGAACGAGGAACCTATTGAGTACGCTTACGAGGATCAAGCTTTCGACAACTCTGAGAACCTTGCAGGCAAGATGACCATACCCTCGAAATCACTTCTATCTTTGCTTTGCTAGTTGTTCGTTCTATTGCCATGCTGCGCTACCTACCACTTGCTATATCATGCCTCCCATATTGCCATGTCAGGCCTCTAACCATCTTTCCTAGCAAACCGTTGTTTGGCTAAGTTACCGCTTTTGCTCAGCCCTTCTTATAGCGTTGCTAGTTGCAGGTCAAGTTGAAGTTTGTTCCATGTTGGAACATGGATATTTTTTTGGATATCACAATATCTCTTATTTAATTAATGCATCTATATATTTGGTAAAGGGTGGAAGGCTCGGCCTTATGCCTGGTGTTTTGTTCCACTCTTGCCGCCCTAGTTTCCGTCATGCCGGTATTATGTTCCTTGAGTTTGCGTTCCTTACGCGGTTGGGTGATTTATGGGACCCCCTTGACAGTTCGCCTTGAATAAAACTCCTCCAGCAAGGCCCAACCATGGTTTTACCATTTGCCACCTAAGCCTTTTCCCTTGGGTTTTCGCGAGCCCGAGGGTCATCTTTATTTAAACCCCCGGGCCAGTGTTCCTCTGAGTGCTGGTCCAAACTAGAGCCCTTTGCAGCGCCACCTCGGGGAAACTTGAGGCCTGGTTTTAGTTGTACGGACTGCTCATCCGGTGTGCCTTGAGAACGAGATATGTGCAGCTCCTATCGGGATTTGTCGGCACATTCGGGCGGCTTTGCTGGTCTTGTTTTACCATTGTCGAAATGTCTTGTAAATCGGGATTCCGGGACTGATCGGGTCTTCCTGGGAGAAGGTTTATCCTTCGTTGACCGTGAGAGCTTATAATGGGCTAAGTTGGGACACCCCTGCAGGTTATTATCTTTCAAAAGCCGTGCCCGCGGTTATGAGGCAGATGGGAATTTTTTAATGTCCGGTTGTAGAGAACTTGTCACTTGACTTAATTAAAATACATCAACTGTGTGTGTAGCCGTGATGGTCTCTTCTCGGCGGAGTCCGGGAAGTGAACACGGTTTGAGTTATGCATGAACGTAAGTAGTTTCAGGATCACTTCTTGATCATCTCTAGCTTCGCGACTGTTGCGTTGCTTCTCTTCTCGCTCTCACTTGCGTATGCTAGCCACCATATATGCTTATTGCTTGCTGCAGCTCGACCTCATTACACCATCCTTTCCTATAAGCTTAAATAGTCTTGATCTTGCGGGTGTGAGATTGCTGAGTCCTCGTGACTCACAGATTCTACCAAAACAGTTGCAGGTGCCGACGATGCCAGTGCAGATGACGCAACCGAGCTCAAGTGGGAGTTCGACTAGGAACGTGGTCGTTACTATGTTTCTTTTCCGGATGATCAGTAGTGGAGCCCAGTTGGGACGATCGGGGATCTAGCATTTGGGGTTATCTTATTTTCATTTGGATTTGACCGTAGTCGGTCTATGTGTGGTTTTTGGATGGTGTATGAATTATATTTATGTATTGTGTGAAGTGGCGATTGTAAGCCAACTTTTTATCCTGTTCTTGTTCATTACATGGGATTGTGTGAAGATGACCCTTCTTGCGACAAAACCACAATGCGGTTATGCATCTAAGTCGTGCCTCGACACGTCGGAGATATAGCCGCATCGTGGGCGTTACACAAGTCTGGGGACCCCCATTCCCAGAATGCCGACAGTAGCCCCCGGGCCCAAGGCGCGCTTGGGCTTGGCTTCAAGGCGAAGCCAAAGGTCAAGTACGGAGTGCCGCGGGCCCCAAAAGCCTGCGGCCTTCATCGACGCGTGGCGGTTGATTGGACGTGGGCGTCCCCGCTTCCCCATGCTGCCTCGGCTACTGCCCGACTTGACAAGTCCCTGCGACATGCAAGGGAAAACCATCATTACCTGTGATCGTGGGAGGCGCCGGTTGGCCTTCTCTTGCTATAAATGGGGAGGGGGGCAAAGCCCCCGTCGCCCATCTCTTCCCAGTCCGCTTGCTTCTTCCTCCTTACTCCTCTGCTAGTAGCAATGGCGCTGTCGAAGAGGTTCTCTACCGCGGAGAAGGGGAAGGCCCCCGCGAGGGGCCCAGCTCCCCTGTGCCCAAGCGTGGACGCGGCCGTCCCCGTAAGCACACCCCGACCCCCGCCGCGGCCCCCCGCTCCCGGGGTGGCGCCGTCGCGCGTGGCAGGGGTCGCTCTGGTCGCGGCATCCCCGTCGATGAAGGGAGACGCATCGTGGTTGCGCGGCCTCCCCGGCCGCGCTTCCACTCGGCTGAGGTGCTACCGGAGTTCGTTGTCTGGTCGGAGGATCCGGCCGGCAACTGGCTTCAGCTTCCGCGCTTTTTTGCTGACGAGCTGCCGGCCTCCGGTCCAGGTGGGCTCTGGCTACAAGCGGACGGTTGCTGCAGCAGGGCTTCTTGGGTTGTGGTCGAGGTCTCCGTCGCGGGCAACATAGCTCTGGCCCGCGGTTGGCAGACGTTCGCCCGCGCGCGCGGCCTGAGCAGGCGGTGCACCCTCCATTTCAGGTACGATGGTGATGCGACCCTCTACGTGAGGGTGTTTGGGGAAGATGGTCGCCGCGCCGGGTGCTTCCCCGAGGTGAACGACGGCGAGGAGGTGCTCGGCCTCGGCGACGGCCGCGACGAGGGCGAGGGCGAGCCCGCCGGCCGCGCCTCGTCCAACTATGGTGGCTCTTCTCTCGGCGACAGCTCCAGCAGCGGCGGCTACGACCAGCCGCCGTGCCGTCGTGCTCGCTTTGAAGGTGGTAGCGGGTCGTCTCGTCACCGCGCCTCCGTGAAGCGCGAGGAGCGGTCCGGCTAGGCTCGGTACGTCGCCAGGGGCCTGCCCCCGTGGACCGCTGCAGGGGTGAGCGCCGCTTTTGTTTTGTTCTTCTTTTCCTTCCTGCATCAAAAATGAAACCAGTATGGGCCCGGAGGGGCATGTATCAAACTATGATTCCTCAATCATTATGCTATGCTTGTTGTTTCCATGTTGTGTCGTTATTTTGTGCAGAGATAACTTAGCTTGGCGCGTTCGGGGCAGCCTCCTCTTCACGAGGCACTCGTTTCCTCGTGCCCGTCTTGACTTAGTGGTCGCTCAGGAACTGCAGAAAATTCGTTAGGAAGATCGCTAGGAGACTTATCGTTCACCCAAGCCTTGACCCAGCGCTTCATATCGCGGTACCTGAGGGGCACGGATTAGGAGAGATGCGCCAGCTTGTGGGCTCGAACGGGGGTGCCTTGCAAGAAAGCAGACGGAAGGCAGAGAGAAGGAAAAACGCTCGCGAGGGCTCCTGCCTAGCCCCTTCGCGAGGTATGCGAGAGAGAGAACACAGGTGAACTAGAGTCGGAAATAGCGGCAAAAGGCGACGGAACCAAATCGGCAAGGAACACCAGAAGCAAACTTCAATTAAAAGAAGGCGAGCCAACTACGGAAAGCAAATGAAAAGCCGCGTCCGGCACCTAGTCTAGTCTTCAAGTCTTCTCACTAGCGCGGAGCTGAGTGCTGCCACTAGGACGTGGGAGGGAGCCCCCGAGGCTCGAGGGCGGCACTCCTGAGACTCCGGGTCGTGTACAACCCCACTCATTATTACGTGAGAGTGTCACGGGCGGCGATTCTTCACAGGCACCAGTTCTTCTTCACAGGCACTGGGCCTTCCAGAGGTGCTGGAGACATGGACGACCTTGAACGGGCCCTCCCACATGGGTGAGAGCTTGTGCAACCCTTCCCTGGAGAGGACCCGCCTCAGGACGAGGTCGCCCGCCTCGAGCGTCCTGGAGCGGATGTTGCGGCAGTGGTATAGTCGCAGTGCCTGCTGGTACCTTGCCGCCCTCAGTGCAGCTTTGCGGCGACGTTCCTCCCCCAGCATGAGGTCCATCCCCCGCGTGGCGTCCTGCTGCGTTTCATCAAACGCCGGGACCGCTTCGGCTCCATAGACGAGGAAGAACGGGGTCACGCCCGTCGGCGTGGTAGTGGTGGTGCGGATGGACCACAGCACGGACTGGAGCTCGTCGTGCCAGCCCGTGCCGCAGGCCTCGAGCTTCTTCTTGAAGGTCCTGGTCTTGAGGCCCCTCAGGACCTCTGTGTTGGCGCATTCGGCCTGACCATTGCTCCTGGGGTGCGCCACCGAAGCGTAGCAGATCTGCATTCCAAGGTTAGCACAGTATGTTTTGAAGAGGTTACTAGTGAACAGCGAGCCATTGTCGGTGATGATGCGGTTGGGGACCCCGAAGCGGCTCACGAGACCCTTGATGAATTTGACCGCGGAACCAGCTGGGATGGTGCGGACGGCTTCCACCTCCGCCCACTTGGTGAACTTGTCAATGGCAACGTAGAGGTAGCGGTAGCCCCCAGGCACTCGAGGGAACGGGCCCAAGATATCCAGCCCCCAGACCACGAACGGCCATGTGAGTGGGATGGTCTAAAGGCCCTGAGCCGGTTGGTGGATCTGCTTGGCGTGAAACTGGCAGGCTTCACAGGACTTCACCAGCTCGGCTGCGTCGTTGAGTGCCGTGGGCCAGTAGAATCCGCTGCGGAATGCCTTGCCGACGAGGGTTCGCGACGACGAGTGGTGCGCCCAGTCCCCACCTTGTATGTTGGTCAGCAACTCATTCCCCTGGTCTCTAGAGATGCAACGCAGTGAAATGTTATTTGGTCGCTTCCTGTAGAACTCGCCATCCCGGATGCAGTATGTCGTGGCTTGCCGGGCCACGCACTCTGCGTCCTCCTCCTTCTCCGGCAGCGCCCCTTGCTTCAGGTATTCCTTGAATTCCTTGGTCCAGCATCCCTCTTGGGGCTCAAGCGCCAAGAGCAGGCGCGCTCCTAAGGTCGGGCCATAGGCTGGGGCTTCTGTGGCAGGCGGCTGCGGGAGCTCCTCCCGAGGCTGAGCTGTTCTTGAAAGTGGTGGTGTCGCTGATGGCTTGAAGAGCCGTTCCTCAAAGATGTCGGGCTCTTGGGGCTGCCGCTTGGATGCCCTCTTGGCGATGTCGTTAGCTTCCTTGTTGGTGCCCTGGGGCACGTGCTGCAACTCCAGGCCCAAGAACTGCTTCTCCATCTTGCGCACCTTCGGCTCGTATACCTTGTTGGAGAAGTTGACGAGGAGCTGCGAGTCGCCCCTAACGGTGAGGCGCTTCACCCCCAGAGCTGCCGCAGCCTTCAGGCCAGTTATGAGGCCTTCGTATTCTGCAATGTTGTTGGAGACCTTCTCGCCTTGCTGAAAGCAGAGCTACACGGTGTAGTAGAGTTTGTCTTGAGCGGGGGAGACGAGTAATGCTCCAGCCGCCGCGCCCTGGTGCCCGAAGGCGCCATCGAAATACATGACCCAGCCGTGTGGCGCCTCACTCCCCGGCGAGGTGGCCCTGTCCTCGCCTACTTCAAGCGTCGGGGCATCCGTCCATTCCACCACAAAGTCAGCGAGCGCGGCTCCCTTGATGACCCTGGTAGTGCTGAACTCCAATTGGAATGCCTGTAGCTCGATGTTCCACTCAGCAACCCTTCCAGCAGAGTTGGGGCTCCTGAGAACTCTTTCCAATGGGTAGGTTGAGACGACCTTGATGGGGTGGCCCTGGAAGTAGGGCCGCAACTTGCGCGAGGCCACCAAGAGCGCGAGCAAGAGCTTCTGAGGCATGGGATATCGTGCTCTCGCATCCCGCAACACCGTGCTGACGAAATACACCGGGTGCTCAACGAGGGCTGGCGCGTTGGTGAGGCTCGTGTCTTGCAGAAGTTGGGGCGTCTCCTGAGGTGGTGGAACTCCTGATGCCCGATCGCTTGCGGGAATCTCGGCGATGTCATCCTGCCGAGCTTGGTCTTCTATTGATGCCACTACGGCTCTCGCTGCGCCTTCCTGATCTCGCGTTATCCCGGCTGGCGGTGTAGCCTGGCGCGACGCGCCCTTGGCTTGGTGCTCTTCCCGAACCACCACCAGCGTCGGCTGGCGGAGTACGGGGTGGCGGCAAGATAGAGTACTAGAGGCTCGAGAGGTCGTGGCGCCACCATCACCGGAGGGCTGGTCAGGTATCTCTTGAGGTCTTGAAAAGCTCGGTCGGCCTCCGGGGTCCACTCGAATGGCCCCTTCTTCTTCATCAGCTTGAAGAAGGGTAGGGCATGCTCTCCCAGCTAGGAGATGAAGCGTCCCAACGTAGTTACCCGACCAACCAGCTTCTCCATTTCCTTGAGGGTCTGCGGTGGGCTCATGTCCTTGATGGCCTTGATCTTCTCTGGGTTCGCCTCGATCCCTCTGTGGGACACGAGGAATCCCAGCAGCTTGCCGGAAGGGACACCAAACATGCACTTCTCTGGGTTAAGTCGCAAGTTCACCTGGCGCAGGCTCGCGAAGGTCTCCTCCAGATCTTGGATCAAGGTTCTTGCCTCCTGAGACTTCACCACAATGTCGCCGACGTAGGCCTCCGTGTTTCTCCCGAGCTGCCGCCCTAAGGCGATGTGCATCAACCACTGAAAGGTCGCGCCCGCGTTGCGCAGTCCGAAGGGCATGCAGGTGTAGCAGTACACCCCACACGGGGTCAGGAAGGCTGTCTTCTCTACATCTTCCACCGCCATCTTGATCTGGTGATACCCTGAGAATGCATCCAGGAAGCACAGCAGGTCGCACTCGGCGGTGGAGTCGACGATCTGGTCAATGCGTGGAAGCGGGAACGGATCTTGGGGGCAGGCCTTGTTGAGGTTGGTGAAGTCGACGCACATTCGCTCCTTCCCGCCTTTCTTCGGCACAACAACAGGGTTTGCCAGCCATTCGGGGTACTGCACCTCGCGAATGGCACCCGCCGCCTCCAACTTGCGGGTTTCTTGGACAATGAAGGCCTGCTTCTCCACGGACTGCCGCCTCGCCCGCTGCTTCACAGGGCGTACATTGGGGCACACCCTTAAGTGATGCTGAATCACCTCTCTCGGGACCCCCACCAGCTACTTGGGTTCCCACGTGAATATTTCCTTGTTTGCGTGCAAGAACTTCACCAATGCTTCCTCTTGGCTTGGGTCGAGGCCGGCACCTATGGTAAAGGTGGCTCCTGAGGTCCCGTCCTCATCGGCCGGCACTTGCTTGGTTTCCTCCTTGTCTTGGGTGAACAGCTGCTTCTTCTTGGTTGGCGCGGCTTCCTTGGCCTCGGGGGTGCCCGCACCGGCGGGCTGTGCCGCCGCGGCGGTCTTGAGGGCGAGCTTAAGCGCCGCGAGGGCCTTCTTGGAGTCCCCTTGACGATGAGGATGCCCTTGCTCCCGGGCATCTTCATGAGGTTGTAGGCCGGATGGGTCACTGCCATGAACTGGGCCAATGCTGGGTACCCGAGGATGGCGTTGTATGGGAGGCCAATGCGGGCGATGTCGAAGTCGACCAGCTCGGTGCGGTAGTTGTCGCGCGTGCCGAAGGTGAAGGGGAGGCGGATCTGCCCCAGGGAGCGGGCGGTGCCGCCACCAACTCCTGAGAAGGGCTTGCTGAGGCTGAGCCGCTCGAGCGGCGCGTGTAGAAGGCTGAAGGCCTCCACGGGGAGCAAGTTGAGGCCGCCGCCGTCGATGAGGATCTTGGTGACGGCCATGTTGCAGATGGTGGGCGTGCAGAGAATCGGAAGCATGCCTGAGCCGGTGGTGGTGACGGGGTGGTCTTCTGAGTTGAAGGTGAGATCGGCCTCAGGCGCAGCCCGGCCCGGCGGAGTCCCCGAGCGCTTGGAAGCGGCACCGATCTGGTGAAGGAATGGCTTGATATGGCGATCTGAAGGCGGTGCTTGAGAGCCGCCTAGCAGGGTCGCGGCCGCGTGATGCGCCGGTGCCGCGTAGAGCAGTGAAGAGGCCGCGCGGCTCCTCCCAAGATGTCACCGTGGATCAGGGGAGGTTGAGCAGCCAGGCGCGCGGCTCGCCAGTGAGGGCCATGGGAAGCCAGTTGGCCATGACCTTGTCGTCCCCTCCGGCCTCGAGAACGGCCTCCTCGTATGACAGCAGAAAGCTGACAGGTCTGTCGCGTCGTCGTAGCGCGGCGGCATCTCCGGCTTGAACTTGGGTGGCCACCGCACTTGTCGCAAAGCGGGGGCCAGGGCTCGGAGTCCCCTGGCCCCGTCATCGGCGCCTGCCGTCAGAGCTGGGGGTGAGACGCCTGCCATGCGGGCGGAGCGCGGCGGCGATGAAGCGCAGATCCACGGAAGGAAAGCTACGGCGCACCCCTACCTGGCGTGCCAAATGTCGGATCATGGGTTCCGGCAAAACCCTTAAAGTTTGAACTTTGGGGTGCGCGCGAAGTTCTTTCCCCCTACCGGTCCACGCCCTAGCTTGTTAAGATCTCGCGGACGAACTCAACAAACTCACAACACAAAAGACACAAGATTTATACTGGTTCAGGCCACCGTTGTGGTGTAATACCCTACTCCAGTGTGGTGGTGGTGGATTGCCTCTCGGGCTGATGATGAACAGTACAAAGGGGGAAGAACAGCCTCTAGAGGTTGAGGTGTTCTTGTGCTTGGTGTGTGGCTAAGGATCAGCTAAAGATCAGATGCCTCCGAATGAGTTGGCTCTCAATCAGTTGCCCCCTACAGTGGTGGCTAGTTCTACCTATATAGGCCCTGGTCCTCTCCCCAAATATTGAGCGGGAAGGGAGCCAACAATCGGCCAATTTGAAAGGGGACAGCAAGTACAGCTTATCCTGACAAAAGCGGTCTTCGCCTGCAAAAGGCTTTGGTGGTGACGCCGCCTTGGGCTCCATGGTGACCTCCGTCTTGTCGTCCTGCTGGTCTTGGTCTCGTTGCACCGATATGGAAACCTTTGCTTGACGCCTCGGTACTCCGCGCCTGCGCTTGCTTCCTTAGCACCAAAGAGGAAACAAGGACACTGCATGCACTGGAGCCCGCCTGGCGCCTGCCTGATCTTGATTGTCGTGGCTCACGTCACGAGAACCTCGTGAGGTTTGCTTCGCCTTGATCTCTCCGCTCCTCGCGAGCCAACCTGGTGAGGCCGCTCCTGAGGAGGTCTTGTGTCGTCCGCCTCGCGAGGGTCTTGAACGCCTTGTTGATGAAGATGGGCCGTGCGGGCCCGCGCGCAGAGCCACACCATGGGCCGCAGGCAGGCAAGCCTAGGGACCCCCGTTCCCATAACGCCGACAATCCTAGCAATAAAAAATACCCCGAAAATAAAAGTTCTCCAAATGCCGTGAAAATGAAATAGGATTTTTTCTAGAATATTTAAGAATTTTTGGCACTGAGAACACATCAGGTGGAGCCAGTACCTGGCCACGAGGGTCCAGGGCATGCCCACCCCCTTGGGCACGCCCCCTGCCTCGTGGGCCCCTCGTGGCCCGTCTCCACTTATTCCAGCACCCACACACTTCATCTTCCTCCAGAAAAAATCACCACACAGCTCAAGCACGAGTTCTAGCTCATCTTACTGCCATTTTCGATCTCCTTGCTCAAAGCTCCACTCACAAAACTGCTTTGGGGGATTGTTCTTCGGTATGTGACTCCTCCAATGGTCCAATTAGTTTTTGTTCTAGTGCTTTATTCATTGCAAATTTTTGCTGCTTAGGTGACACTGTTCTTGAGCTTGCATGTCAAATTTATATGGTCCCAAGTAGTTCTAATGCATGATATAGTCTCTAGGCACTTGTGGGAGTGGTTGCTATCAATCTTGTTGAGTTTGGTTCACTTTTATTTTGAGTCACTAAAAAATTCAGAAATTTTTCAGAGGAAGAAATATGTTTAGGAAAATGTACCAAGGTGGTTCTTCAAGGAAGCAAGGACCCAGTCCCGTAATGAGTGAGCCGGACTATGAACTACCAAGAGAAGCTCAAGTGCGGCCTTGTGAATGGCCGTCAGAAAATTTCATGGTCCAATCAGGAATTAAGGAGGAATTTGACGCATATGTGCGTAATGCTGAACTCGAGGGCTTCATGCTAGATAAGTGCCCTCAGTATTATTACCTAACTGATTCCTTTGTGAGAAGGTTCAAATTTTCATCCTCGCGCAATACTGCTTGTAAACTCCCGCAATGGGGTAGTGCTAGTGATCCTTGCAAATCTGAGTTTAAAGATTTTTTTTCTAGTATTACTGTGGGGGAATTTAGAGAAATAACACAAGCTACCATAGGGAGCATTCATTTTCCTGCTATACATTATTTTGCTCTCTTTATAGGTAGATGCATTAACGGCAAGGACGAGGCATGTCACATGTGTGTTCCCGATCTAAGTGTTCTCAAGAGTGTTGTATTAGGAGATAAACAATACAACTTGGGGGCCATCGTTGCACGAAGGTTGCATCTTAATAGTTTAAGTGGAGATTTGTTTGGTGGAATTTGTGCAACCTGTTTAGCTAATTATCTTGAGATACCCATACATGAAAATGATATGGAATTGCCTCCTGCTTATTTAGATTATAATGCTATGGTTCGCCATCAGTTTGTTGAGAGGAATGAACAGTTCCTCCAGTACCGACTAATCTTTGACAAACGTCGCACTATCCATGTTGCTCTCCCTGCTCCTGGTTTCTTTGACTTTCAGGCAAAAAGGAGATATATTATAACCAAGGAAGAGGCGAACGAGTATGAGAGGAGGACAGAGGCCGCTCGCCTCCAAGCTGCAGCTGATGAGGCAATAGCTGATGCATCTCGGTACGACCCCAGCTACAACTTTGATCCATGGGCATAGACCAACTTAGGCCAAAAGCCTAAGCTTGGGGGAGTACGTATTTCTCACTGACATTACATTCATGTTCACACACTCATGCCAGTTGTCGGTGCTCATACTTTTTCATTGTACTATCCATGTTAGTTTATTTTCCTTTTTCTCGCTTTCTTCTTGTATGTTTGAAAAACTGTCAGTGTGGAACGACACCTATGGGATCACAAGAATCCCTACTACGGTTGCCGGGCGCAGGGTTGTGAGAAGAGCGGGATTAGTAATCAGCACAAGGATCGTTTACCCAGGTTCGGGCCGCGAGGATGCGTAAAACCCTAGTCCTGCTTTGGTGGCTGTATTTCAGAGAGTGCTTGAGCTCTTGGACTTGCTATGGTGGATGCGTGGTTTCCAAGATCTGAATCCCTCTCCAGTATGCCATGGGCCTCCTTTTCTAGTCGAAAGGGGCTACCACAGTGGCACCCAGGAGGTGGAAACGCCTACAGTGTTATGAGCTTATCGCTCGTACTACAGGACAAGATGCATTTAATGCGTAGCTTAGGTGTCCCCTTGCTTTATCAGGGACAGGAACGAGGCCTGTCCCGTCCGTCGCCGCTCCTCCTTGCTTCAACACGCGCCCTGGCCAGCGATGCATGCGGCGCCATGTAGGCAGGCATGCAGCTGAGGTGGCGCGGTGGTAGGGTCTTCACGAAGATCTGCATGCCGCCACGCAGGTGCTTGCCGAGTTGGCCTAGGAGCTGCATGTTGCCACGCAGGTGCCTGCCCAGCTGGTTGGGCTGGCAGCTGCATGCGAACGGCGGTGGAGACTTGGCTGGTGCGGGCCTGGAGGTGGCCCTGCTGGCGCCCTTGGCGAGGGCCTTGCCGGGTGGCCCGGCAAGGGTCTTGCCGTGGCGTGCTGTCGTCCCCGGCAAGGATCTTGCCGGGGGTCTTGTGGCTCTCCTTGGCAAGGATTTTGTCGAGGATCGTTGTCTTTTAGTCCTCATCTGATCTTGAATATTCCTTGTCTTCACAAAGATCTGCATGCTACCACGGAGGTGCCTCCCGAGCCCTAGTTCCAACGTGGTTGGTCGAGTTGGAACCCGTGGGCTCAAGGGTGGCTCACTCTGTTGGTGGGGACGAGCCGCCCCAGCAAGGGTCTTGCCGGGGCTGCTGAGGCTGCCCCCGGCAAGGATCTTGCCGGGGGAGCCTGCTTCGCCTCTCTGCTTCTTTGTGTTCTTGGCCATGGCGCTGCTCTGGCTGTCTTGGGATTCGATTTTACCTTGGTTCACCTCCCCTGTTCTGCTTGGTGCGGCCGTGGGTGCGGCTACGACTGTCCGTGCACAGGTAAAAGGGGTACGAAGGTGTGCCCCTTCTTTTGTACACCGACGGGAGCCCCCGGGCCTGGGCCACACATAAGCGCGACATGTTGTTGGGCCTGGGCCACACATAAGCGCGACATGTTGTTGGGCCAGGCCCAAGACGGTGCGCGGGCAGGAGGGGCGGATTTTACCTCGGTAACTTTCCGTCTGCTGCGCTTCCCCACGACCCGCGTCGAACGCGCGACATGGGGGGTGTGACATGGGCGGCATGCGTGGGGCGGTTCCCGCACGCATGCGTCACATTGCAGTTAATGGGGAAGGAGGCGGCCCGTGCCTTCCCCGTAAAAAGGAATAACCGCGGGCGCGCTGCTCACTTTACCCCTTCCGTGCCTCCTTCCAATCTCAGAGCCGCCGCCCCCTTTCTCCTTCCTCCCTAAGCTTCGCTCTTGCTCGCCATCGTTGTGTCCCTGTCGCCTTCTGTCTCTTGCTCCCCCTAGCCGCCATGGCACCTAAATCCACCAAGGGCAAGGCCAAGGACGCCGGAGCGTCGGAGCCGCCGAAGAGTGCGCTGGTGATGCAGCAGACGTAGCTCGCCTACTTCCCCTCGACCGTCGACGTGTTCGAGCTCCGGGAGGCCTTCAAACCCCTGTGGGGGTGAAGACGGGGGGAGAAAAGACGGGGCATCCAGCCACGCGCGTCATCCCCGCCAACTGCGTCGAGGCCGCCTCAAATCGGTATCCTTTCTTCGTCGAGTACTTCTCCTGCGGGCTCAGTCCCCCCTTCTCTGATTTCTTCAATGATGTCATGCACTCCTACGGCTTCCACCTTTTGGAGTTTACTCCAAACGCCGTGGCGTGCATGGCTCTTTTTGCGCACCTCTGTGAAGGCTTCGCCGGGGTGCATCCAAACACGACGCTCTTCCGCCACTACTTCTCCCCTTGGATCCAACCGCGGGGCGCCATCTCCGGCTGTATCACCTGGATCCCACAGTCCAAGGGGACATACCCGGAGGGCACCATGAAGGAGATGTGGGAAGAGTGGCGGGGCCGGTGGTGCTGGATCAAAGAGGAGGACCCGCCGGCGTTCTGCGAGGTTCGTCGGGCGCCGCCGGTCCGCAGAAGCGACTGGAGCGACGTCGATGCCGACGACGAGAAGCTCACGATCGCCACCACCAGGATCCTTCGGCTTACTAAGGCCGGGCTCACCCTTGAGATGATCGGGGCGGACTTCATCCGCCGCCGGATCGCTCCCCTACACAACAAGGGGAGGCCGGCCTGGCTCTTCACGAATGCCGCTGACATCATGCGGCTTCGCCCCGGCCTCAACCACAATTTCACGGTGATGGGGCATGCCCATTTCTGCCAACGACTCTTCCAGCTCGATGTGGGCCGCGGCAGCGAGGTCGAGCGGACCGGCAAGGTCGCGAGGGCCGCCGCGAAGGCCGGCAAGGTCGTCAAGGGGCCTTTGTTCAAGTTGCCGGCAGGAGTGGTCCCGCTGTGCAATAATTCGCACAAGGCCGACATCATCGCCATGATGCCGGACTGCAATGCGCATGGCCCCGACCCGAGGTGGGTCGAGCCGGAGGACATCCAGGTGTAGCAGTTCTTCGATACTCTGCACTAGGGATACGTCAACACCAACACTGAGCGGCAGCTCGTCCAGGACACCTCCCAGGTGGAGCTGGACTACATCGCCGCCAGAGCGAGGGAGGCGCAGCTTGCCAAGAAGCCAACAGCACTGGTGGTGTGGAGGACAAGGCTGCAACGGCCGTGGAGGAGGAGGAGCTAGCCCGGTGGGCGGCAGCCGCTAGGGGGGCCAGCAGCGCCGGCACAGAGGCTCCTCTGGTCGAGGATGCGGCCGACCAGTCGTCGTTGGAGGAGGCCGGGGCTATTGATCCTCCGGCCACGGGGAGAGGGCGAGTCCTGCGGCGGGCCACTTCTGGCGAGCCGGTACCGCCCGTCAGGGTCGCACGGCGGCCAAAGTCTCCGGAGGAGTCCGCGCGTCAGACGAGGACCGCGGCGGCGAAGAAAGTGGTGAAGGCCGCGGCGGCGAAGAAGAGAGCATCTGCCTCCTCTTCGTCCAAGCGCGCCCAGACTCCACCCTCCTCTCCTCCTCCGGCGGACGCCGACGCGGGGGTCACCTTCGACTTCGGATCCCTCAGCCCGAGGAGGAAGAGGAAAACAACAGAGGAGGAGGTGGACGACGAGTAAGTATCTTGCTCTTTCCCGTCATCTCTGTCTCCTCAACCTGTGTCGCTTGTCTTGACTCGTTTTCATCTTTGCAGGGACGCGGAGACGCTGGCCCAGAGGGTGAAGAGGGCCAAGACCTCGGCGGGCGGCCAGCCCCCGGCTGGTACTTCAAGGGCGCCACTGGTGGTGTTGAGCAGCCCGGACAGCAGCCCCCGGTGCAGCCCCCAGCGTAAGTTCCTCACCCACCCCTCGTCGACATGTGTCAGGGGTATGATGCTTCGGTGCTGACCTTGCCGTGTATGCAGGAGGAGAACAGCAGCAGGAGGAGCCACAGAGGGCTACTCCCAACACGCCGCCCCCATCGACCACGCCGCCCCGAGGGGCGTCCCTGGCAAGGGCGCCAAGCACCGAGCCCACACGCATGGAGCAGGAGGAGGAGAACTTGGGCGCTGGTGGCTTCGCCCCGGCGCCAAATGTTGGCGAAGAGGGGACCTCTGCCTCCCAGCCTGGCACGGGTAAGCCGCTCGCCTTTCCTCTCTGTTCCTTTTCTTTTCTTGCTGATTCTTGGTCTTGGCTTCGTCTCATCCCCTCCTTGGTGTCCAGATCGTCCATCGGCGGACCAGAAGGACATAGACGCCATTATTGAGGACGTCGCCAAGGACGCCGCGGCAGAAGCCGAGAAGGTCGATGCCGAGGAATCCGTCAAGGGTGCTGCGGAGGACGTCGCCAAGGGGCCTGCCGGGGAGTCCGGCAAGGCTACTGCCGAGGAGGCCGGCAAGGGGCCTGCCGGAGACTCTGGCAAAGCCGCCGCCGAGGAGGAGGTGGTCGATGACCAGCCTTCCTCCTCTGCTGCCTCCTGCTCCGGCAAGTACCTGAGGGTGGGCGACGATCTGTTCGTCCACCTTCCAGGCGCGTCGAGCACCAGGGCGCCCGTCGAGGGAGAGGTATTTGATGATGAAGTGCTTGCCGCCGCCGGGCTTGAGGTTGTCGATGAGCCGGGCGGTGGTGGCGACGACTCTCAGGAGGAGCGGCTCCTCCAGGCCATGGGTGCCAGCTTCCGGAAGCTCCAGGTGCTCCACCGCGCCCGCCTGGACAAGGCCAAGTCCAGGATGGCGGTGGCGGAGAAGGCGGAGGCCGACCTCAAGGCGCGCGTCGCCGAGACGCAGACCTGGTTCCGCCAAGCCTATGAAGAGCTGAAGACCGCCCAGGGTGAGCTGGCCAAGCGCGAGGTGGAGCTCACCATGCAGCGGGCCGACATCGGGAAGGCCCAAGAGACGGCGAAGAACTTGGCCGCCGCCGCCGAGGCCGCCCGGACCCAGCATGAGGCCGCGCTGAACTCCCAGGAGGAGGATCTCGCCAAGCGCGAGGCGGACATCAGTGCCAAACTCCACACCAAGGATGAGGTGGAGAAACTTGTCTGGCAGCGGACCCAAGAGCTGGAGCAGAGGCACAGGGAGGCGCTCGATGCCCAGGCTCTAGTTCACGCCGGCAAGGTGAAGGAGCTGGAGGTGGAGCGGGACGGGCTGAAAGACTAGGCCCTGAAGCTGACCCAGGAGAAGGACACGCTCAACGGCGCCCTGACGGAGGCGAAGGGCGCGTCCGTCAGCAGGGCCGGGGAACTCTCCGAGGCCAACAAATCCATCAAGGACCTCAAGCTGAAGCTGGAGGGCCTTGAGGGAACGCTCACGGTGGCCAAGGCCTGGGAAGGGACCCTGGCCAAGGAGCTGGAGACCGAGAAGCAGCTGCGGAAGAACGAGGCCGCAGAGCACAAGAATTCTGTGGAGGGCGTGAACCGCTGGATCTGCCGTCTCAAGGACGTCGCCGACAGGATCACTGTGCAGCTAGCCGCTATGGGAATGCCAAATGTGAGGTACACCCCAGAGCGCAGCGGGACCACCAATGCCAAGCTGACCCTGTTCTTCGAGTGTGTTCTCGGGGCCCTGGAGCAGCTTCACGCCAACCGGGCGGCCTAGCTGGCCGACGAGGCCCGGAGGCTTTGCCAGGGCGCCATGACCAAGGTTCTCACCAAGGTGGCATACTGGTACCCTGACCTCGACTCTGATGCCGCGCTGGACAGCTTGCCGGAGGATACTGACCTCGCGCCGCTCAGGGAGCGCATCAAGCCCATCATCAGCGGTGTCGGCGGAGTTCTGAGGGTGGAGGGCCAGCGCCGAGATTAGGCACCTCGTTTCTTATCGTCGCTGCAGGTTCATGGCCAAGACAATTTCTATCTTTAGTTGAACCGCGGCGGCAATTGATGTAACATAACTCTGCAATACTTCTGACGTTATGCACGTTATTTTCATGTTTGATTTTCCCTTGTATGTCCACCCTACGTAACTTGGTAGGCCTGCCGGTGCGTAAACCCAGGGCGCCGTCTTGGGGACGGGTCCCCATTGGCCTGCCGGGTGTGCTTGCTGCCGGTCGAACCACCTTACCGCCCTTAGCGTGGCCGCCCTAACTGTCGAGCTTGACTCGAGTCAGAATCGAGAGCGTTGCTAAGTGTGGGAGGCTACCCTACCACTCTCGACGCGGCCGCTTGAGCTGTTGAGCAGACTCGAAACAGAACAAGGGCGTTGCCAATTGCGGGAGGGCCCCTTTGCGTGCAGGTTTTTCATACATAGGCAAGATCTCCGAGGACGATAACCTTATGTATAAAAGGAAATAACTCAAGGCTCTGAATGACTTAGCTTTTCTATTGCCGCACTGGCGTCCTTCGCGTTCGCAGGCGGCACCCTTTTCTCCTGGTCGTCTCCTTCTTGGGAGCCATGGCGATGAAGAACTACTAGGCCAACCACTAGACCATATTCTCACAATTGCGCCCCCTACCTGGCGCGCCAAAGATGTCGGTGTGGAACGACACCTATGGGATCACAAGAATCCCTACTACGGTTGCCGGGGCGCAGGGTTGTGAGAAGAGCAGGATTAGTAATCAGCACAAGGATCGTTTACCCAGGTTCGGGCTGCGAGGATGCGTAAAACCCTAGTCCTGCTTTGGTGGCTATATTTCAGAGAGTGCTTGAGCTCTCGCACTAGCTATGGTGGATGCGTGGTTTCCAAGAGCCGAATCCCTCTCTAGTATGCCATGGGCCTCCTTTTATAGTCGAAAGGGGCTGCCACAGTGGCACACATGAGGTGGAAAGGCCTACAGTGTTATGAGCTTATCGCTCGTATTACAGGACAAGACACATTTAATGTGTAGCTTAGGTGTCCCCTTGCTTTATTAGGAACGGGAACGAGGCCCGTCCCATCCATCGCTGCTCCTCCTCGCTTCGACATGCGCCCTGGCCAACGACGCATGCGGCGCCATGTAGGCTGGCAGGCAGCTTAAGTGGCGCGGTGGTAGGGTCTTCACGAAGATCTGCATGCCGCCACGTAGGTGCTTGCCGAGTTGGCCTGGGAGCTGCATGTTGCCACGCAGGTGCCTGCCCAGCTGGTTGGGCTGGCAGCTGCATGCGAACGGCGGTGGAGACTTGGCTGGTGCGGGCCTGGAGGTGGCCCTGCTGGCGCCCTTGGCGAGGGCCTTGCCGGGTGGCCCGGCAAGGGTCTTGCCGTGGCGTGCTGTCGTCCCCGGCAAGGATCTTGCCGGGGGCCTTGTGGCTCTCCTCGGCATGGATTTTGTCGAGGATCGTTGTCTTTTAGTCCTCATCTGATCTTAAATATTCCTTGTCTTCACAAAGATCTGCATGCTACCACGGAGGTGGCTCCCGAGCCCTAGTTCCAACATGGTTGGTCGAGTTGGAACCCGTGGGCTCAAGGGTGGCTCACTCTATTGGTGGGGACGAGCCACCCCAGCAAGGGTCTTGCCGGGGCTGCTGAGGCTGCCCCCGGCAAGGATCTTGCCGGGGGAGCCTGCTTCGCCTCTCTGCTTCTTTGTGTTCTTGGCCTTGGCGCTGCTCTGGCTGTCTTGCGCTTTGGTTTTACCTTGGTTCACCTCCCCTGTTCTGCTTGGTGCGGCCGTGGGTGCGGCTACGACTGTCCGTGCACAGGTAAAAGGGGTACGAAGGTGTGCCCCTTCTTTTGTACACCGACAGGAGCCCCCGGGCCTGGGCCACACATAAGGGCGACACGTTGTTGGGCCAGGCCCAAGACGGTGCGCGGGCAGGAGGGGCGGATTTTACCGCGGTAATTTTTTGTCTGCTGCGCTTCCCTACGACCCGCGTCGAACGCGCGACATGGGGGGGTGTGACATGGGCGGCATGCATGGGGCTGTTCCCGCACGCATGCGTCACATTGCAATTAATGGGGAAGGAGGCGGCCCGCGCCTTCCCCGTAAAAAGGAATAACCGCGGGCGCGCTGCTCACTTTACCCCTTCCGTGCCTCCTTCCAATCTCAGAGCCGCCGCCCCCTTTCTCCTTCCTCCCTAAGCTTCGCTCTTGCTCGCCATCGCTGTGTCCCTATCGCCTTCTGTCTCTTGCTCCCCCTAGCCACCATGGCACCTAAATCCACCAAGGGCAAGGCCAAGGACGCCGGAGCGTCGGAGCCGCCGGAGAGTGCGGTGGCGACGCAGCGGACGTAGCTCGCCTACTTCCCCTCGACCGTCAACGTGTTCGAGCTCCGGGAGGCCTTCAGACCCCTGTGGGGGTGAAGACGGGGGGAGAAAAGACGGGGCATCCAGCCACGCGCGTCATCCCCGCCAACTGCGCCGAGGCCGCCTCAAATCGGTATCCTTTCTTCGTCGACTACTTCTCCTGCGGGCTCAGTCCCTCCTTCTCTGATTTCTTCAATGATGTCATGCACTCCTACGGCTTCCACCTTTTGGATTTTACTCCAAACGCCGTGGCGTGCATGGCTCTTTTTGCGCACCTCTGTGAAGGCTTCGCCGGGGTGCATCCAAACACGGCGCTCTTCCGCCACTACTTCTCCCCTTGGATCCAACCGGGGGGCGCCATCTCTGGTTGTATCACCTGGATCCCACAGTCCAAGGGGACATACCCGGAGGGCACCATGAAGGAGACGTGGGAAGAGTGGCGGGGCCGGTGGTGCTGGATCGAAGAGAAGGACCCGCCGGCATTCTGCGAGGTTCGCCGGGCGCCGCCGGTCCGCAGAACCGACTGGAGCGACGTCGATGCCGACAACGAGAAGCTCACGATCGCCACCACCAGGATCCTTCACCATGTAGGCAGGCATGCAGCTGAGGTGGCGCGGTGGTAGGGTCTTCACGAAGATCTGCATGCCGCCACGCAGGTGCTTGCCGAGTTGGCCTAGGAGCTGCATGTTGCCACGCAGGTGCTTGCCCAGCTGGTTGGGCTGGCAGCTGCATGCGAACGGCGGTGGAGACTTGGCTGGTGCGGGCCTGGAGGTGGCCCTGCTGGCGCCCTTGGCGAGGGCCTTGCTGGGTGGCCCGGCAAGGGTCTTGCCGTGGCGTGCTGTCGTCCCCGACAAGGATCTTGCCGGGGGTCTTGTGGCTCTCCTCGACAAGGATTTTGTCGAGGATCGTTGTCTTTTAGTCCTCATCTGATCTTGAATATTCCTTGTCTTCACAAAGATCTGCATGCTACCACGGAGGTGCCTCCCGAGCCCTAGTTCCAACGTGGTTGGTCGAGTTGGAACCCGCGGGTTCAAGGGTGGCTCACTCTGTTGGTGGGGACGAGCCGCCCCGGCAAGAATATTGCCGGGGGAGCCTGCTTCGCCTCTCTACTTCTTTGTGTTCTTGGCCTTGGCGCTGCTCTGGTTGTCTTGGGCTTCGGTTTTACCTTGGTTCACCTCCCCTGTTCTGCTTGGTGCGGCCATGGTTGCGGCTTCGACTGTCCGTGCACAGGTAAAAGGGGTACAAAGGTGCGCCCCTTCTTTTGTACACCGACAAAAACCTTAAGAAAAACAAAAAAAAATTAGTTGTAGCTTTTAGCTAGTTTACTTTCCATGCCTGTTGTAGTAATAATTAAAAAAACCCAAAAAGATTTCTCGTTCTTGTTTTGCTTGTTGGGAGCTTTCCTGTGTAAATAGTTTTATTTCCTTTCTTTTCTTTAGGGGTCGAGAGGAGAAGACCATAATGAAAATGTTGAAGTGGCTCTTATATGCATTATTGTTGATTTAACAAAGAGCTCATATTACCTTGTCTTCTCCTGTGTAATGCCTGCAGATTCCAGCTTAGTCCAATTGCACGTGCACTATTATTATTATCCACACCGTTCGGTCGTGCAAGTGAAAGGCAATAATGACGATATATGATGGACTCATTGAGATGAGAAAAGCTGGTATGAACTCGGCCTCTCTTGTTTTTGTAAATATGATTAGTTCATCATTCTTGATTCAGCCTATTATGAATGAAACATGTTTGCAATGACAATTAGAGATTATAGTTGCTCATGCCATGCTTAATTAGGTAGGAGTTTATAATGGTTTACCTTGCGTGCCAACATGCTATTAAAATGGTTGTGATGTGGTATGATAGGGTGGTATCCTCCTTTGAACGATTTGAGTGACTTGACTTGGCACATGTTCACGCATGTAATTGAAACAAAATCAACATAGCCTCCACGACATTTATGTTCATGGTGGATTATATCCTACTCATGCTTGCACTCAATGTTTATTAATTTTAATGCATGTTCATGACTATTGTCGCTCTCTAGATGGTTGCTTCCCAGTCTTTTTCAAGCCTTCACTTGTACTAAGCGGGAATACTGCTTGTGCATCCACTTCCATAAACCCCAAAGTTATTCCATATGGGTCCACCATAACTTCCTATATGCGGTATCTACCTGCCGTTCCAAGTAAATTTGTATGTGCCAAACTCTAAACCTTCAAATGAAATTCTGTTTTGTATGCTCGAATAGCTCATGTATCAACTAGGGCTGTTTGTATCTTCCATGCTAGGTGACTTATTCTCAAGAGGAGTGGACTCCGCTCCTCACTCACGAGAAAATGGCTGGTCACCGGGATGCCCAGTCCCATGCTCAAATCAAATCAAAATCATTGCAAACAAAACTCCCCCAGGACTGTTGTTAGTTGGAGGCACCCGTTGTTTCGGGCAAGCCATGGATTGATGCTTGTTGGTGGTGGGGAGTATAAACTTTACCATTCGGCTTGGGAACCGCCTATAATGTGTGTAGCATGGAAGATATTGAGATCTCTCGGTTGTTATTGTCAGCGTTCTGGGAACGGGGGTCCCCAGACTTGCTGCATGTGGCCCACAGCATGGCTTCACTCGCGGCCCAGTACGGCATGTCTTCACCAGCAAACGCCCAAGACCCTCGCGAGGGGGCAAGCCTCGTGAGCCGGACGACACAAGACCTCCTCGGGAGTGGCCTCACCAGGATGGCTCGCGAGGGGCGGAGAGATCAAGGCAAGGCGAACCTGGCGAGGTTCCAATGACGTAAGCCATGACGATCAAGGCCAGGCGGGCGCCAGCGCGCACAGTGTCCTTGTTTCCTCTTTGGTGCTAAGGAGGCAAGCGCAGGCGATGAGTACCGAGGCATCAGGAAAAGGTTTCCATATCGGTGCAACGAGACCAAGACCAACAGGACTGCAGGACGGAGGTCACCGTGGAGCCCAAGACGGCGTCATCACCAGAGCCTTTGGCAGGCGAAGACCACCTTTAGTCAGGATAGGTTGTACTAGTTGTCCCCCTTCAAACTGGCCGTTGTGGCATCCCTTCCCGCTCAATATCTGGGAAGAGGACCAGGGCCTCTATAAATAGGACTAGCCACCACAGTAGGAAGGGAGAGGGTTCTCACCTAAGATATCGTTCTCACCATGGACTAGATCCATCCTCACCCACACAAGTTCACCAAGCACAAGAACACCTCTCCTCAGGAGGCTGTTCTTCCCCTTGTACTGCTCATCCTCAGCCCAAGAGGCAATCCACCACACCACACTGGAGTAGGGTATTACACCACAACGGTGGCCCGAACCAGTATAAATCTTGTGTCTCTTGTGTTGCGAGTTCGTCGAGCTAGGCTTTGAGATTGCGGCGAGGTTGTGGGCATCATTAGGTAGGGGAAATCTTCGTGCGCACCCCAGTGTTCGAACCTCAAGGGTTTTGCCGGAACCCAAAATCCGACATTTGGCGCGCCAGGTAAGGGTGCGCCGGAGCTTTCCTTCCGTCGATCTGCGCTTCGCCACCAAAGCGCTTCGCCCCCATGGCAGGAGCCGCGCTTCCCGCTCCGAAGACTGATGCCAGCAGCGGGGCCAGGGGGATCTGAGCCTTGGCCCCCGCCTTGCGGTAGGTGCGGTGGCCGCCCAAGTTCAAGACGGTGATGCCACCGCGCTACGACGGCGCGGCAGACCCGGTGGCTTTCCTGCTGGCGTACGAGGAGGCCGTCCTTCAGGCCGGGGGTGACGACAAGGTCATGGCCAACTGGCTTCCCATGGCCCTCACTGGCGTGCCACGCGCCTGGCTTTTCAACCTCCCCAGATCCATGGTAGCGTCTTGGGAGGAGCTGCTCGGCCTCTTCGCCGCGCGCTTCGCGGCACCGGCGCCCCACGCGGTCGCAGCCCTCCTCGGCGGCTCGCAAGCGCCACCCTCGGACCGCCACGCCAAGTCATTCTTTCACCAGATCAGCACCGCTTTCGTGCGGCAGGGAGCTCCCCCTGGTGGGTGGCGCCCAAGGCCGATCTGACATTCGACTCGGAAGATCATGCCGTCACTACCGTCGGCTCGGGCGTGCTCCCTATGCTTTGCATGCCCACCATGTGCCACGTAGCTGTCACCAAGACCCTCATCAACAGCGGTGCCGGCCTCAACATGCTCTCAGTGGAGGCCTTCAGCCACCTTCACGTGCCACTCGAGTGGCTCCGCCCCAGCAAGCCCTTCTCCGGCGTCGGAGGCGGCTCCTCCAGCCCCCTGGGGCAGATCCGTCTTCCTGTGACCTTCGGCACCCGCGACAACTACCGCACTGAGCTGATCGACTTTGATGTCGCCCACATCAGCCTCCCGTACAACGCTATTCTCGGGTACCCAGCTCTAGCCCAGTTCATGGCGGCGACCCATCCGGCCTACAACCTCATGAAGATGCCTGGGAGCAAGGACATCCTCACTATAGTGGGAGATACCAAGGAGGCTCTGGCGGCACTCAAGCTTGCCCTCAAGACCGCCGCGGCGGCGCAACCAGCCGACACGGGCACCTCCGGAGCTAAGGCGGCCGCGCCGACCAAGAAGAAGCAGTTGTTCACCCAAGACCGGGCAGAAACCAAGCAGGTGTCAGTCGAGGAAGACGGGTCCTCAGGAGCCGCTTTCACCATAGGCGCCAACCTCGACCCCGACCAAGAGGAGGCACTGGTGAAGGTCTTGCGTGCAAACAAGGAAGTATTCGCCTGGGAACCCGATCAGCTGGTAGGGGTCCCAAGAGGAGTGATTGAGCATCACTTGAAGGTGTGCCCCAATGTACGCCCTGTGAAGCAGAGGGCGCGCCGGCAGTCCACGGAGAAGCAGTCCTTCATCGTCCAAGAAACTCGCAAGCTGGAGGCGGTAGGCGTCATTCGTGAGGTCCGGTACCCTGAATGGTTGGCAAACCCCGTCGTTGTGCCCAAGAAAGGCGGAAAGGAGCGCATGTGTGTCGACTTCACCAACCTCAACAAGGCCTGTCCCCAAGATCCGTTCCCGCTTCCACGCATCGACCAGATCGTCGACTCCACCGCCGAGTGTGACCTATTGTGCTTCCTAGACGCGTTCTCAGGCTACCACCAGATCAAGATGGCGGTAGAAGATGTCGAGAAGACGGCCTTCCTGACCCCGTGCGGGGTATACTGCTACACTTGCATGCCGATCGGGCTGCACAGCACGGGCGCGACCTTCCAACGGCTGATGCACATTGCCCTGGGTCAGCAGCTTGGGAGGAACGTTGAAGCCTACGTCGACGACATTGTGGTGAAGTCTCGGGAGGCGAGAACTGTAATTCAGGACCTAGAGGAGACCTTCGAAGGCCTGCGCCGGGTGGACTTGTGGCTTAACCCAGAGAAATGCGTGTTCGGCGTCCCTTCCGGCAAGCTGCTGGGTTTCCTTGTGTCCCATAGAGGGATCGAGGTGAACCTAGAGTAGGTCAAGGCAATCAAAGACATGAGTCCACCACAAACCCTCAAGGAGATGTAGAAGCTCGCCGGTCGCGTGACCGCGTTGCGGCATTTTATCTCCAAGCTGGGAGAGTGCTCCCTGCCGTTCTTCAAGCTGATGAAGAAAAAGGGCCCATTCGAGTGGACCCCAGAGGCCGACCAAGCGTTTCAAGACCTCAAGAGATACCTGACCAGCCCACCAGTGATGGTGGCGCCCCGACCTCTCGAGCCCCTGGTGTTGTACCTTGCCGCCACCCCTTACTCCGCCAGCGCAGCTCTGGTGGCGGTCCGGGAGGAGCGTCGGGTTAGGGATGTGTCGCGCCAAGCCGCTCCCTCAGCTGGGCGGTGCAAGACCCAGAGGACTCCGCGAGGGCTGCGGCGACGCCGGCAAAGGACCAGGCTCCACAAAACGGCGCACTCGGGCATGTGGAAGCCCCAACGAGCGACCAGGCTTTGGGGGCTTCGTCGTCTCAGGAGACGCCCCAACCTCCAGAAGCTGTGGACCTCGCCAACGCACCCGCCCTCGTCGAGCACCCCGTGTATTTTGTCAGCACGGTGTTGCGGGACGCGAGGGCACGGTACCCCATGCCTCAGAAGCTCCTGCTCGCACTCTTGGTGGCCTCACGCAAGCTGCGGCACTACTTTCAAGGTCAGCCCATCGAGGTCGTCTCGGCCTACCCGTTGGAGAGGGTGCTTAGGAGCCCCAACTCCACCGGGAGAGTCGCCGAGTGGAACATCGAGTTGCAGGAATTTCAGTTGGAGTTCAGCACAACCAGGGTTATCAAGGGAGCCATGCTCACTGATTTTGTGGCAGAATGGACGGACGCCCCGGGGCTCGAAGAAGGCAAGGATCGGTCCTCTCGCTGGGGAGTGAAGCGCCAGACGGCTGCGTTATGTATTTCAATGGCTCCTTTGCGCGCCTGGGCGCGGGGGCTGGAGCAGTGCTCATCTCACCCACTCTGGACAAGCTTTACTACGCCGTGCAGCTCTGCTTCCAGCAGGGCGAGAAGGTCTCCAACAACATAGCAGAGTATGAAGGCCTCATAGCTGCCTCAAGGCCGCAGTGGCCCTGGGGGTGAAGCGCCTCACCATCAATGGCGACTCGCAGCTCCTTGTCAACTTCTCCAAGAAAGTGTACGAGCCGAAGTACGAGCACATGGAGGCGTACCTCGCGGAGGTCCGCAAGATGGAGAAGCAGTTCTTGGGCCTGGAATTGCAGCATGTGCCCCGTGGCACCAACAAGGAAGCCGATGACATCGCCAGGAGAGCATCCAAGCGACTACCCCAAGAGCCTGGCATCTTCAAGGAGCGGCTCTTCAAGCCATTGGCAACACCGCCACTTTCAAGAACCGCGCTGCCTCGGGAGGAGCTCCCTCAACCACCTGCCTCGGGAGCCCCGGCTTGCTGCCCGACCTCGGGAACACGCTTACTCTTGGCGCTCGAGCCTCAGGAGGGGTGCTGGACCAGGGAATTCAAGGAATACCTGATGCAAGGGACGCTGCCGAAGAAGGAGGAGGACGCGGAGCGTGTGGCCCGATAGGCCACGGCATACTGCGTCAAGGACGGTGAGTTATACAGGAAATGACCAAATGACGTTTCCCTGCGTTGCATCTCGAGGGAGCAGGGGAAAGAGCTGCTGGCCGACATGAACGGCGGGGACTGCGGGCACCAGTCGTCGTCACGGACCCTCGTTAGCAAGGTGTTTCGCAGTGGATTCTACTGGCCTACGACACTCAACGGCGCGGCTGAGCTGGTGGGGTCCTGCGAGGCCTGCCAGTTCCACGCCAAGCAGATCCATCAGCCGGCTCAGGGCCTCCAGACCATCCCACTCTTGTGGCCATTCGCGGTCTAGAGGCTGGATATCTTGGGACCGTTCCCTCGAGCGCCTGGGGGCTACCTCTACCTCTATGTTGCCATCGACAAGTTCACCAAGTGGGAGGAGGTAGAAGCCGTCCGCACCATCCCGGCCGGTTCCGCGGTCAAGTTCATCAAAGTTTTCGTGAGCCGGTTTGGGGTCCCCAACCGCATCATCACCGACAACGGCTCGCAGTTCACTAGCAATCTCTTCAAGACGTATTGTGCTAACCTTGGAACGCAGATCTGCTACACTTCGGTGGCGCACCCCCGGAGCAATGGCCAGGCCGAACGCGCCAACGCAGAGTTCCTGAGAGGCCTCAAGACCAGGACCTTCAAGAAGAAGATCGAGGCCTATGGCAGGGGCTGGTACGACGAGCTCCAGTCCGTGCCGTGGTCCATCCGCACCACCGCCACCAAGCCAATGAGCGAGACCCCATTCTTCCTCGTCTACGGAGCAGAGGCGGTTCTCCCTCACGAGGTCAGGCATCGCTCCGCGCGGGTCCTGGCGTTTGATGAGACGCAGCAGGATGCCATGCGGGGGATGGACCTCGTGCTGGGGGAGGAACGCCACCGTGAAGCCACGCTACGGGCGGCAAGATATCAGCAGGCGCTGCGACGGTACCACTGTCGCAGCGTCCGCTCTAAGACGCTCGAGGTGGGTGACCTCGTCCTACGGCGGGTGCTCTCCAGGGAAGGGCTGCATAAGCTCTCTCCCATGTGGGAGGGCCCGTTTAGGGTCGCCCACGTCTCCAGGCCTGGCGCCTGGAGACGCGGGATGGGGTACCCATCTAGAACGCCTGGAACATCTAGCACCTCCGGAAGTTCTACCCATGAAGAAAGGCCCAGCGCCTGTGAAGAAGGCCCCGTGCCTGTGAAGGTCTCTGCTCGTGACACTCACGTAATAATGAGTGGGGCTGTACACACCCCGGAGTCTCAGGAGCGCCGCCCTCGGGCCTCTGGGGCTCCCTCCCACGTCCTAGTGGCAGCACTTAGCTCCGCGCTGGTGAGAAGACAAGACTAGACTAGGTGCCGGACACGGCTTTTCATTTGCTTTCCGTAGTTGGCTTGCCCCTCTTTAATCAAAATTTGCTTTCTAGTGTCGCTTGCTGGTCATGTTTCGTCGACTTCTGCCTCTGCTTCTGCCTTTGGTTCTTTGTTTGACCTGTACCCTCTCTCTCGTCCCTCGCGAGGGGGCTGGACAGGTGCCCTCGTGCCCTCATGAGCATCTTGTCTGTTTTTCGCGAGGCACCCTCGTTCGAGCCTCAAGCTGGCGCGCCTCTGTCAATTCGTGCCTCTCGGGTACCGCAATACGAGGCGCTGTGTCGTGGCCAAAGGGATCTCCTAACAAATTTTTGCAGTTCCTCCTCGCCAGGTATTGGAAAACGCGCGCCTCGTGAGGCGGAAACTACTTCAAAGCGCGTCAAGCTAAGTTATTCCTACGTGCCTATATAGAACATTGATGTTGCGACGCGGCACAGGAATGATAAACACGGCATAACAGCTTGGAAATCATAGTTTGTTGCACGCCCCCACGGGGCCCCGTACTTGTCTCTCTCAATGCAGGAAGGAAAAGAAGAACAAAACAAAAGCGGCGCGTGCCCTACAGCAGTTCGCGAGGAGGGATCCATGACGCCCTCCGGGGCTCAGCCAGACCCCACCTAACGCTTCACCGGAGCGCGACGGCGAGATGACCCGCTGCCGCCCTCGAAGCGGGTGATGACCCACAAGTATAGGGGATCTATAGTAGTCCTTTCGATAAGTAAGAGTGTCGAACCCAACGAGGAGCAGAAGGAAATGATAAGCGGTTTTCAGCAAGGTATTCTCTGCAAGCACTGATATAACAGGTAACAGATAGTTTTGTGATAGGATAATTGGTAACGAGCAACAAATAAGAAAAGTAAATAAAGTGCAGCAAGGTGGCCCAATCCTTTTTGTAGCAAAGGACAAGCCTGGACAAACTCTTATATAGAGAAAAGCGCTCCCGAGGACACATGGGAATTATCGTCAAGCTAGTTTTCATCATGTTCATATGATTCACGTTCGGTACTTTGATAATTTGATATGTGGGAGGACCGGTGCTTGGGTGCTATTCTTACTTGAACAAGCATCCCACTTATGATTAACCTCTATTGCAAGCATCCGCAACTACAACAAAAGTATTAAGGTAAACCTAGCCATAGCATGAAACATATGGATCCAAATCAGCCCCTTACGAAGCAACGCATAAACTAGGGTTTAAGCTTCTGTCACTCTAGCAACCCATCATCTACTTATTACTTCCCAATGCCTTCCTCTAGACCCAAATAATGGTGAAGTGTCATGTAGTCGACGTTCAAATAACACCACTAGAGGATAGACAACATACATCTCATCAAAATATCGAACGAATACCAAATTCACATGACTACTAATAGCAAGACTTCTCCCATGTCCTCAGGAACAAACGTAACTACTCACAAAGCATATTCATGTTCATAATCAGAGGGGTATTAATATGCATAAAGGATCTGAACATATGATCTTCCACCAAATAAACCAACTAGCATCAACTACAAGGAGTAATCAACACTACTAGCAACCTACAGGTACCAATCCCAGACTTGGAGACAAGAATTGGATACAAGAGATGAACTAGGGTTTGAGAGGAGATGGTGCTGGTGAAGATGTTGATGGAGATTGCCCTCTCCCGATGAGAGGAGCGTTGGTGATGACGATGGCGATGATTTCCCCCTCCCGGAGGGAAGTGTCCCCGGCAGAACAGCTCTGCCGGAGCCCTAGATTGGTTCCCAAGGTTCCGCCTCGTGGCGGCGGAGTCTCGTCCCGAAAGGTTGCTTATGATTTTTCTTCGGACGAAAGACTTCATATAGCAGAAGATGTCCACCGAAGGACCAACAGGGGGCCCACGAGGCAGGGGGCGCGCCCAGGGGGGTAGGGCGCGCCCCCACCCTCGTGTACAGGTGGTGGCCCCCCTTACGTATTTCTTCCGCTCAGTATTTTTTATTATTTCCAAAAATAACTTTCGTGGAGTTTCAGGACTTTTGGAGTTGTGCAGAATAGGTCTCTAATATTTGCTCCTTTTCCAGCCCAGAATTCCAGCTGCCGGCATTCTCCCTCCTTATGTAAACCTTGTAAAATAAGAGAGAATAGGCATAAGTATTGTGACATAATGTGTAATAACAGCCCATAATGCAATAAATATCGATATAAAAGCATGATGCAAAATGGACGTATCAACTCCCCCAAGCTTAGACCTCGCTTGTCCTCAAGCGGAAGCCGATAACGATAAATATGTCCACATGTTTAGAGGTAGAGGTGTCGATAAAATAAAATACGGACATGAGGGCATCATGATTATTCTCATAACAGCAACATATATGGATATTGTCATATGATTTCTTATGCTCAAGTAATAATCTATTCACAATGCAAAGTATGAATCAGAAACTTTATTGAGAACCAACAAACTATAATCTCAGTCATTGAAGCAATTGCAATTTATCATAACATCAGAAAGAGTCTATGTCAGAGCTTTCTAGCAAGTCCACATACTCAACTATCATTTAGTCTTTCATAATTGCTAACACTCACGCAATACTTGTGGTTACGGAGTTTTAATCGGACACAGAGAAAGATAGGGGCTTATAGTTTCGCCTCCCAACCTTTTACCTCAAGGGTAATGTTAACAATAATAACTCATGCTCCCCTACATCCAATTAGATATATATATCAGGATCTTTCCAACACACTGTGCTTGCCAAAGGATAAAATATAAAAAGGAAAGGTGAAGATCACCATGACTCTTGCATAAGGTAGAAGATAATAATAAAAGATAGGCCCTTCGCAGAGGGAAGCAGAGGTTGCCATGCGCTTTCAGGGTTGGATGCACAAAATCTTAATGCGAAAGAACGTCACTTTATATTGCCACTTGTGATATGAACCTTTATTATGCAGTCCGTCGCTTTTATTTCTTCCACATCACAAGATCGTACAAAGCTTATTTCCTCCACACCAATCAATCATACATATTTAGAGAGCAATTTTTATTGCTTGCACCGATGACAACTTACTTGAAGGATCTTACTCAATCCATAGGTAGATATGGTGGACTCTCATGGCAAAACTGGTTTAAGGGTTTTGGAAGCACAAGTAGTATCTCTACTTGGTGCAAAGAATTTGGCTAGCATGAGGGGGAAAGGCAAGCTCAACATGTTGGATGATCCATGACAATATACTTTATCTCAGATATAAGAAAACATAACCCATTACGTTGTCTTCCTTGTCCAACATCAACTCTTTAGCATGTCATATTTTAATGAGTGCTCCCAATCATAAAAGATGTCCAAGATAGTATATTTATATGTGAAACCTCTCTTTCTTTATTACTTCCTATTAATTGCAACGATGACCAAAGCTATGTTTGTCAACTCTCAACAATTTTTAATCATCATACTCTTTCTATGTGAAGTCATTGCTCTCAATAAGATCAATATGATCTCTTTGTTTCTTTTTATTCTTTTCTCTTTTCTTTTATTCACTCAAGATCATAGCAAGATAATCAAGCCCTTGACTCAACACTAATCTTTATTATATAGCTCACGGACTCGATTACATAGAGAGATCATAAAGCAAAACTCAAAACTAGATCATACCAAAACTTTATTCTACTAGATCAAGATACTACTAATAGGATCGAACTAAGAAAAACGGTAAAGATAGGAGATGGTGATACGATACCGGGGCACCTCCCCCAAGCTTGGCAGTTGCCAAGGGGAGTGCCCATACCCATGTGATTATATCTCCTTTGCTGGTGAAGGGATTGTTGATGATGTAGGCTTGTCGTCCATCTTCCAAGGCATAGGCTCACCATCATAGAAGGATGATCGAGTCTCCGGGATCCTTAAATCTGCAGCCAAACTCATCCTTTTGAATCTATATTCATACTCACAGTTTTGGTTTTGCAGGTCATAGATTTGGGCTTGGAGGTGCTCGATTTTCTCGTGGAGCTTGAAGATGGCCTCCCCAATGTCCTTGGCATCCAGCTTGTGGTTGTTGGTGAACTCCGTGATCATTATGTGATTGGAGTCAAGTCCACGCTCCACCATCTCTAGGCACTTGAAAACTTGTTGCTCCATTGCTTCAAGCCTTGTCTCCACGCTTCCGGTCCTCCGTGGTCCCTCAACATCGCGGATGTGCAGCAACCCATCATGCATCTCAATGGTTTGAGGGTGTTGCAGCACCTCCGCGAGGTAGGGGTTGATGACCTTCTCGAAGAACTTGTCCTTGGGGGCACTTGGAGACGTCATGATGATCTAGATCTGTCAGAAAAACAGCTCGAAACAAGAACAGAGGATAATTGCGTGATAGGGAGGTCAAAACCTTCGGGAGATTATATAATGAATTTTTACCGACCAAAATACGTATCGTGCAAGAAAACGGAGTCCGGAGAGCACACGAGGTGCCCACGAGGTAGGGGGCGCGCCCAGTAGGGTAGGGCGCGCCCTCCACCCTCGTGGAGGCCCTCGTGTCCTTCCCGGACTGCTTCTTATTTTTCTATTTTTCTAAATATTCCAAAACGGAGAAATATTGCCATAAAAACTGTTTTGGAGTCGGTTTACTTACCGTACCACATACCTATTCCTTTTCGGAGTCTGAAACGTTCCGGAAAGTGTCCCTTATGTATTCCTCCGGGGTTACGGTTTCAATAACATTGGTTTCAACATTTATGGGATTACCTGAGATATAATGTTTGATTCTTTGACCGTTCACCACCTTCGGATTTGTGCCTTCGAAGTTGTTGATTTTTATGGCACCGGAACGATAGACCTCCTCGATAACGTAAGGGCCTTCCCATTTAGAGAGAAGTTTTCCTGCAAAAAATCTTAAACGAGAGTTGTATAGCAATACATAATCACCTACATTAAACTCACGCTTTTGTATCCTTTTGTCATGCCATCTTTTAACTTTTTCTTTAAACAACTTGGCATTTTCATAAGCTTGGGTTCTCCATTCATCAAGTGAGCTAATATCAAATAACCTCTTCTCACCGGCAAGTTTGAAATCATAATTGAGCTCTTTAATAGCCCAATATGCCTTATGTTCTAGTTCGAGAGGTAAGTGACATGCTTTTCCATAAACCATTTTATACGGAGACATACCCATAGGATTTTTATATGCAGTTCTATAGGCCCATAATGCATCATCAAGTTTCTTGGACCAATTCTTTCTAGATCTATTAACAGTCTTTTGCAAAATTAATTTGAGCTCTCTATTACTCAATTCTACTTGACCACTAGACTGTGGGTGATAAGGAGATGCAATTCTATGATTAACATCATACTTAGCAAGCATTTTACGGAAAGCACCATGAATAAAATGTGAACCACCATCAGTCATTAAATATCTAGGGACTCCAAACCTCGGAAAAATAACTTCTTTAAGCATTTTAATAGAAGTGTTATGATCAGCACTACTAGTTGGAATAGCTTCTACCCACTTAGTAACGTAATCAACAGCAACTAAAATATGTGTATATCCATTAGAGGCAGGAAAAGGTCCCATATAATCAAAGCCCCAAACATCAAATGGTTCAATAACAAGTGAATAATTCATAGGCATTTCTTGACGTCTACTAATATTACCAATTCTTTGACATTCATCACAAGATAAGACAAACTTACGGGCATCCTTGAAGAGAGTAGGCCAATAAAAACCGGATTGCAATACCTTATGTGCAGTTCTATCTCCAGCGTGGTGTCCTCCATAAGCCTCGGAGTGACACTTGCGTAGGATCTGTTCCTGTTCATGCTCAGGTACACAACGTCTAATAACACCATCTACTCCTTCTTTATAAAGATGTGGGTCATCCCAAAAGTAATGTCTCAAATCATAGAAAAACTTTTTCTTTTGCTGGTATGTGAAACTAGGTGGTATAAATTTAGCAACAATATAATTAGCATAATCAGCATACCATGGAGCAGTACGAGAAGCATTTATGACATTTAATTGCTCATCAGGAAAGCTATCATCAATAGGTAGTGGGTCATCAAGAACATTTTCTAACCTAGACAAGTTGTCTGCAACGGGGTTCTCAGCTCCCTTTCTATCAACAATATGCAAATCAAATTCTTGTAGCAAGAGAACCCATCTAATAAGTCTAGGTTTAGCATCTTTCTTTTCCATAAGATATTTAATAGCAGCATGATCCGTGTGAATAGTTACTTTAGAATCAACAATATAAGGTCTGAACTTATCACAAGCAAATACAACTGCTAAGAATTCTTTTTCAGTAGTAGCATAATTTCTCTGAGCATTGTCTAGAGTTTTACTAGCATATTGAATAACATTTAATTTCTTATCAACTCTTTGCCCTAGAACAGCACCTACAGCATAATCACTAGCATCACACATAATTTCAAAGGGTAAATTCCAATCAGGTGGCTGAACAATAGGTGCAGAGATCAATGCTTTCTTAAGTATTTCAAATGCTTCTACACAATCATCATCAAAGACAAATGGTATATCTTTTTGTAATAAATTAGTCAGAGGCCGAGAAATTTTTGAGAAGTCCTTAATGAACCTCCTATAAAAACCGGCGTGACCAAGGAAACTTCTTATACCTTTGATGTCCTTGGGACATGGCATCTTTTCAATAGCATCAACCTTGGCTTTATCAACCTCAATACCTCTTTCAGAAACTTTATGCCCCAAGACAATACCTTCATTAACCATAAAGTGGCACTTTTCCCAATTCAAGACAAGATTAGTTTCTTCACATCTCTGCAAAACTCGATCAAGGTTGCTCAAGCAATCATCAAAAGAGGATCCATAGACGGAGAAAGTCGTCCATGAAAACCTCACAAATCTTTTCACAAAAGTCAGAGAATATAGCCATCATGCATCTTTGAAAGGTAGCAGGTGCATTACATAAACCAAAAGGCATACGTCTATAAGCAAAAGTACCAAAAGGGCAAGTAAAAGTAGTCTTTGATTGATCATTGGCTGACACAGGTATTTGAGAGAAACCAGAATAACCATCTAGAAAGCAAAAATGTGTATGTTTGGATAATCTTTCTAGCATTTGATCGATAAAAGGTAAGGGGTAATGATCCTTTTTAGTAGCCTTATTTAATTTGCGGAAATCAATTACCATCCTATAACCTGTAATAATTCTTTGCGGAATCAATTCATCTTTATCATTAGGAACGACAGTAATACCTCCCTTCTCAGGGACACAATGGACAGGACTTACCCACTGACTATCAGCAACGGGATAAATTATACCTGCCTCAAGAAGCTTTAGTATTTCTTTCTTACCACTTCTTTCATCTTAGGATTCAGCCGTCGTTGATGATCACGAACTGGTTTGGCATCTTCTTCCAAATTTATTTTATGTTGACATAGAGTGGGACTAATGCCCTTAAGATCATCAATACTATACCCAATAGAAGCACGGTGCTTCTTCAGAGTTTTCAATAATCTCTCTTCTTCATGCTCTGAAAGGTTAGCACTAATAATAACAGGATATATCTTTTTCTCATCAAGATAAGCATATTTAAGAGTATCAGGCAATGGTTTAAGCTCAAACACATGATCACCCTTGGGTGGAGGAGGATCCCCTAGGATTTCAACAGGCAAATTGTGTTTCAGGATGGGTTCCTGTTTAAAGAATACTTCATCTATTTCCCTTCTTTCATTCATAAACATATCATTTTCATGGTCTAGCAAATATTGTTCTAAAGGATCACTAGGAGGTACGGCAATAGAAACAAGACCAATAATTTCATCCTTACTAGGTAATTCCTCTTCGCGGTGTTGTCTACGAAATTTAAAGAAATTGAACTCATGAGACATATCACCTAGACCAATAGTAACAACATCCTTTTCGCAGTCTATTCTAGCATTAACGGTGTTCAAGAAGGGTCTGGCGAATATAATGGGACAAAAGCTATCTTGTGGGGAACCAAGAACAAGAAAATCAGCAGGATATTTAGTTTTCCCACACAAGACTTCAGCATCTCTAACAATTCCCATTGGTGAAATAGTATCTCTATTGGCAAGCTTAATTGTGCATCAATATCTTCTAACTCAGCAGTCGCAATATCATGCTTAACTTCTTTGTATAAGTCAATAGGTATTGCACTAGCACTAGCACCCATATCACATAAGCCATGATAACAATGATCTCCTATTTTAACAGAAATAACAGGCATGCCTACCACAGGTCTATGTTTATCTTTAGCACAAGGTTTGGCAATTCTAGCAGTTTCCTCACAGAAATAAATAACATGCCCATCAATATTATCAGACAAGAGATCTTTAACAATAGCAATATTAGGTTCAACTTTAATTTGCTCAGGAGGTGTATAAGTTCTAATATTGCTTTTACGAACCACAGTTGAAGCTTTAGCATGATCCTTTATTCTAACAGGGAAAGGTGGTTTCTCAACATAAGAAGTAGGAACAATAGGATCATTATAAGTGATAGTCTTTTCTTCAACTTTAATAGGTGCAGCTACTTTTACTTCTATGGGAGGATGATATTTAAACCACTTCTCCTTAGGGAGATCAACATAAGTAGCAAAAGATTCACAGAAAGAAGCTACTATCTCAGAGTCAAGTCCATATTTAGTGCTAAACTTACGGAAAACATCGGTATCCATAAAAGATTTAACACAATCAAACTTAGGTGTCATACCTGACTCCTTACCTTCGTCGAGATCCCAATCTTCAGAGTTGCGTTTAATTCTATCCAATAAATCCCATTTGAATTCAATAGTCTTCATCATAAAAGAGCCAGCACAAGAAGTATCGAGCATGGTGCGATTGTTATCAGAAAGCCGAGCATAAAAACTTTGAATAATTATTTCTCTTGGGAGCTCATGATTGGGGCATGAATATAACATTGATTTAAGCCTCCCCCAAGCTTGAGCGATGCTTTCTCCTTCGCGAGGCCAAAAATTATATATATAATTGCGATCATGATGAACAAGATGCATAGGATAAAATTTCTGATGAAATTCCAATTTCAACCGTTTGTAGTTCCATGACCACGTATCATCACATAGCCTATACCATGTCGATGCATCTCCCTTCAAAGATAAAGGGAAGACCTTCCTCTTAATAACATCACTGGGTATACCTGCAAGATTAAATAATCCACAAACGTCATCCACATATATTAGGTGCTCATCAGGATGCTTTGTTCCATCTCCTGCAAATGGATTAGCTAGCAGTTTTTCTAACATGCCCGAAGGAATCTCAAAGTGAACATTTACATTTTCAGTAGGTTCAGTAGGTTGAGGAGCAACTCTTTGCACTACTGGTCGGGGTGAAGATACCCCGAACAAGCCCCTCAGAGGATTACTTTCCATAGTAACAAGTGACAGTAAATTTCAGCACACTATATAAATTTTTCCTTACCAAATTCCACCTACCAAAGGCGAGTCACTCCCCGGCAACGGCGCCAGAAAAGAGTCTTGATGACCCACAAGTATAGGGGATCTATCGTAGTCTTTCGATAAGTAAGAGTGTCGAACCCAACGACGAGCAGAAGGAAATGATAAGCGGTTTTCAGCGAGGTATTCTCTCCAAGCACTGAAATAATAGGTAACAGATAGTTTTGTGATAGGATAATTGGTAACGAGCAACAAGTAAAAAAAGTAAATAAAGTTCAGCAAGGTGGCCCAATCCTTTTTGTAGCAAAGGGCAAGCCTGGACAAACTCTTATATAGAGAAAAGCGCTCCCGAGGACACATGGGAATTATCGTCAAGCTAGTTTTCATCACGTTCATATGATTCGCGTTCGGTACTTTGATAATTTGATATGTGGGTGGACCGGTGCTTGGGTGCTGTTCTTACTTGAACAAGCATCCCACTTATGATTAACCTCTATTGCAAGCATCCGCAACTACAACAAAAGTATTAAGGTAAACCTAACCATAGCATGAAACATATGGATCCAAATCAGCCCCTTACGAAGCAACGCATAAACTAGGGTTTAAGCTTCTATCACTCTAGCAACCCATCATCTACTTACTACTTCCCAATGCCTTCCTCTAGGCCCAAATAATGGTGAAGTGTCATGTAGTCGACGTTCACATAACACCACTAGAGGATAGACAACATACATCTCATCAAAATATCGAACGAATACCAAATTCACATGACTACTAATAGCAAGACTTCTCTCATGTCCTCAGGAACAAACGTAACTACTCACAAAGCATATTCATGTTCATAATCAGAGGGTTATTAATATGCATAAAGGATCTAAACATATGATCTTCCACCAAATAAACCAATTAGTATCAACTATAAGGAGTAATCAACACTACTAGCAACCTACAGGTACCAATCCCTGACTTGGAGACAAGAATTGGATACAATAGATGAACTAGGGTTTGAGAGGAGATGGTGCTGGTGAAAATGTTGATGGAGATTGCCCTCTCCCGATGAGAGGAGCGTTGGTGATGACGATGGCGATGATTTCCCCCTCCCGGAGGGAAGTGTCCCCGGCAGAACAGCTCCGCCGGAGCCCTAGATTGATTCCGCCAAGGTTCCGCCTCGTGGCGGCGGAGTCTCGCTCCGAAAGGTTGCTTCTGATTTTTCTTCGGACGAAAGACTTCATATAGCAAAAGATGGCCACCGGAGGACCAACAGGGGGCCCACGAGGCAGGGGGCGCGCCCAGGGGGGTAGGGCGCGCCCCCCACCCTCGTGGACAGGTGGTGGCCTCCCTGACGTATTTCTTCCGCTCAGTATTTTTTATTATTTCCAAAACTAACTTTCGTGGAGTTTCAGGACTTTTGGAGTTGTGCAGAATAGGTCTCTAATATTTGCTCCTTTTCCAGCCCAGAATTCCAGCTGCCGGCATTCTCCCTCCTTATGTTAACCTTGTAAAATAAGAGAGAATAGGCATAAGTATTGTGACATAATGTGTAATAACAGCCCATAATGCAATAAATATCGATATAAAAGCATGATGCAAAATGGACGTATCAGCGGGCGCGGCAGCGTGGCGGCTGGTCATAGCCGCCGCTCGTGGAGCTGTCACCGGAGGAAGAGCCGTCGTAGCTTGACGAGTTGCAGTCGGCACCGAGAGCGGGTCCGCCTTCGTCCTCATCACGACCGTCGCCAAGACCGAGCACCTCGTCGCCATCGTTGTCCTCAGGGCAGCACCCGACGCGGCGGCCATCTTCTCCGAACACCCTCATGTAGAGGGTCGCCTTGTCGTCATACTTGAAGTGGAGGGTGCACCGCCTGCCCAGGCTGCGCATGCAGGCAAACGTCTGCCAGCCGCGGGCCAGGGCAGCGTTGCCCGTGACGGAGGTCTCGACCGCAACCCAGGAAGCTTTGCTGCAGCAGTCGTCCGCCTGCAGCCAGAGTCCGCCTGGACCTGCGGCCGGCAGCTCGTCGGCGAAGAAGCGCGGGAGCTGAAGCCAGTTGCCGGCAGGGTTCTCCGACCACACCACGAACTCCGGCAACACCTCTGTCGAGTGGAAGCACGGCCGGGGAGGCCGCGCGACCATGGCGCGCCTCCCTTCATCAACGGGGCTGCTTCGACATGGGAGGCTCCCACCACGCGAAGGGGCACCGTCGCGGCCGCGAGGGGCCGCGGCGGGGGTAGCGGAGTGCTTGCGAGGACGACTGCGTCCACGCTTGCGCGGCGGAGAGCCGGGCCCCTCCTGACGAGCCTTCCCCTTCTCCGTGGCCGAAAACCTCTTCGCAGGAGCCATGGGAGTCGCTACTGGCAACGGAGCAAGGGAGGAGAAGCGAGCAGAATGGGAAGAGATGGGCGACGGGGGCTCTGCCCCCCCTCCTCATTTATAGCAGGAGAAGGCCAACCGGCGATCTCCACGATCGAAGGTAATGATAACCCTTTCTCTGCATGCAGCAGGGACTCGTCAAGTCGGGCAATTGCTGAGGCAGCATGGGGAAGCGGAGACGCCCACGTCCAATCAATCACCACGCGTCGACCAAGGCTGCAGGCTGTTGGGGCCCGCGGCGCCCCGCACTTGCCCTTTGGCTTCGCCTCGAAGCCAAGTCCGAGCACGCCTTGGGCCCGGGGGCTATTGTCGGCGTTCTGGGAACGGGGGTCCCCAGACTTGCCTGCCTGCGGCCCACGGCGTGGCTCGACTCGCGGCCCAGTACGGCCCGTCTTCACCAGCAAACGCCCAAGACCCTCGCGAGGGGCCAAGCCTCGCGAGGCGGACGGCACAAGACCTCCTCAGGAGTGGCCTCACCAGGCTGGCTCGCGAGGGGCGCTCGCAAGGGGCGGAGAGATCAAGGCAAGGCAAACCTCGCGAGGGTCCAATGACGTAAGCCATGACGATCAAGGCCAGGCGGGCGCCAGCGCGCAAAGTGTCCTCATTTCCTCTTTGGTGCTAAGGAGGCAAGCGCAGGCGATGAGTACCGAGGCATCAGGCAAAGGTTTCCATATCGGTGCAACGAGACCAAGACCAACAGGACGGCAGGACGGAGGTCACCGTGGAGCCCAAGACGGCGTCACCACCAGAGCCTTTGGCAGGCGAAGACCACCTTTAGTCAGGATAGCTTGTACTAGTTGTCCCCCTTCAAACTGGCCGTTGTGGCATCCCTTCCCGCTCAATATTTGGGAAGAGGACCAGGGCGTCTATAAATAGGACTAGCCACCACAGTAGGAAGGGAGAGGGTTCTCACCTAAGATATCGTTCTCACCATGGACTAGATCCATCCTCACCCACACAAGTTCACCAAGCACAAGAACACCTCTCCTCAGGAGGCTGTTCTTCCCCTTGTACTGCTCATCCTCAGCCCAAGAGGCAATCCACCACACCACACTGGAGTAGGGTATTACACCACAACGGTGGCCCAAACCAGTATAAATCTTGTGTCTCTTGTGTTGCGAGTTCTTCGAGCTAGGCTTTGAGATTGCGGCGAGGTTGTGGGCGTGATTAGGTAGGGGGAAATCTTCGTGCGCACCCCAGTGTTCGAACCTCAAGGGTTTTGCCGGAACCCGAAATCCGACAGTTATGTTGACAATGAAAGTATGCCGCTCAAAATATTATTTATCTCTATTTCAAAATCGAGCTCTGGCACCTCTACAAATCCCTGCTTCCCTCTGCGAAGGGCCTATCTATTTACTTTTATGTTGAGGCATCACCCTCTTATTAAAAAGCACCAGTTGGAGAGCAACGCTGTCATTTGCATCCGTTACTATTAATTTATATTGAGTATGACTATGACTGGATCTCTTTTACCATGAATTACAATGTTTAGTCAGTCCTTTATCTTCAGAGGTGCTCTGCATTTATGCTTTACGGTCTCAGAAAGGGCTAGCGATACCATCTTGTTATATCATATTATGATTGTTTTGAGAAAGTGTTGTCATCCGAGATTTATTATTATTGCTCGCTAGTTGATTATGACATTGATATGAGTAAACATGAGACCTAAATGTTATTGTGAATATGGTTAGTTCATAATCTTTACTGAAAACTTGAATGCTGGCTTACATATTTACAACAACAAGAGCAAATAGAGTTTGTAATGTTTTTCTTTATCACTTTCAGTTTATCAACTGAATTGCTTGAGGACAAGCAAAGGTTTAAGCTTGGGGGAGTTGATACGTCTCCATCGTATCTACTTTTCCAAACATTTTTGACCTTGTTTTGGACTCTAACTTGCATGATTTGAATGGAACTAACCCGGACTGGCGCTGTTTTCAGCAGAATTGCCATGGTGTTATTTTTGTGCAGAAATAAAAGTTCTCGAAATGACCTGAAACTTCACGAAGAATATTTTTGGAATATATAAAAAATACTAGCGAAAGAATCAAGGCCAGGGGGCCCACACTCTGTCCACGAGGGTGGGGGGCGCGCCCACCCCCTGGGTGCGCCCCCTGCCTCGTGGGCCCCCTGGTGCTCCACCGACCTCAACTCCAACTCCATATATTCACGTTCGGGGAGAAAAAATCAGAGAGAAGGATTCATCGCGTTTTACGATACGGAGCCACCGCCAAGCCCTAATCTCTCTCGGGAGGGTTGATCTGGAGTCCGTTCGGGGCTCCGGAGAGGGGAATCCATCGCCATCGTCATCATCAACCTTCCTCCATCACCAATTTAATGATGCTCACCGCCGTGCGTGAGTAATCCCATCGTAGGCTTGCTGCACGGTGATGGGTTGGATGAGATTTATCATGTAATCGAGTTAGTTTTGATCCCTAGTATCCATTATGTTCTAAGATTGATGTTGCTATGACTGTTATGCTTAATGCTTGTCACTAGGGCCCGAGTGCTATGATTTCAGACCTTAACCTATTATGTTTTCATGAATATATGTGAGTTCTTGATCCTATCTTGCAAGTCAATAGTCACCTACTATGTGCTATGATCCGGCAACCCCGAAGTGACAATAATCGGGACCCCTCCCGGTGATGACCGTAGTTTGAGGAGTTCATGTATTCACTAAGTGTTAATGCTTTGGTCTGGTACTCTATTAAAAGGAGGCCTTAATATCCCATAGTTTCCAATAGGACCCCGCTGCCACGGGAGGGTAGGACAAAAGATGTCATGCAAGTTCTTTTCCATAAGCACGTATGATTATATTTGGAATACATGCCTACATTACATTGATGAACTGGAGCTAGTTCTGTGTCACCCTATGTTATAACCTTTGCATGAGGAGTCGCATCTGACATAGTTATCCATCACTGATCCAATGCCTACGAGCTTTTCACATATTGCTCTTTGCTTAGTTACTTTTTCGTTGCCACTGTTACAATTACTACAAAACTGCTACCGTTACTTTTTCCACCGTTACCGTTACTTCCATACTACTTTGCTACTAAATACTTTGCTGCGGATATTAATTTATCCAGGTGTGGTTGAATTGACAACTCAACTGCTAATACTTGAGAATATTCTTTGGCTCACCTTGTGTCGAATCAATAAATTTGGGTTGAATACTCTACCCTCAAAAACTGTTGCGATACCCTATACTTGTGGGTTATCATGATGTCACGCTACAAAATTTGTCAGCAGATTGGACTCGTGAAATATTATACTCTCTGCGGTTGTGTGTGGTACTTGTTTTGCAGAGCCGGACATGTCCGAAGGATACTTTGGAGTAATCGGAGGAGGAACCCACCTTGCAATGCCGAAGACAATCTGCGCGTCGGACACCTCATCATTGAAGCCTGGTTCAGGGGCTACTGAGGGAGTCCTGATTAAGGGGTCCTCGGGCGTCCGACCTGTTGGACATGGGCCGGATTGATGGGCCGTGAAGATACAAGATAGAAGACTCTCTCCCATGTCTGGATGGGACTCTCCTTGGCATGGATGGCAAGCTTGGCGTTTGGATGTGAAGATTCCTTTCTCTGTAACCGACTTTGTACAACCCTAGTCCCCTCCGGTGTCTATATAAACCGGAGGGTTTAGTCCATAGAGGCAATCATAATCATACATGCTAGACTTCTAGGGTTTTGGCCATTACGATCTCATGGTAGATCAACTCTTGTAATACTCATATTCATCAAGATCAATCAAGCAGGAAGTAGGATATTACCTCCATAGAGAGGGCCCGAACCTGGGTAAACATCGTGTCCCCTGTCTCCTGTTACCATCGACCTTAGGCGCATAGTTCGGGACCCCCTACCCAAGATGCACCGGTTTTGACACCGACAGGCCTGCCGCGAGCCAGAGCTCGACCGCTCAGATTTGTCGGCGCTGTAGGGACGGACTCGGGCACAAGCGCCGTGCCAGCATGAGTAGCCCCCGTTGCGGGATGAGCAAGGGGCTGATCGGCGATGTGGGCGGCCTCGGTGAATGACAATCAAGCAAGTGATGACTATAAACAACTCATGCATGGGAACCAGCTAGCTTAGATAGATGCGACAACGATACATGCCACTGGGACGGACCCGAGCGGCCTGGGGATGATGCAGCCCGAGGGGCGCCCCCAGTAGAGTAGGCTAGAAATGCAAAAGGATACATGCCGCAGGGACAGGCCCACGCGACCTGGGAATGATGCAGCCCGAGTGCGCTCCCAGCTGAGTAAACTTGGAAAATGTGACCTGGTTCCGTTGTTGAAGGAGCGTTGGGGTAGCTGAAGGTGCGCGCTGAAGAGGCCGCTCCTCATGAGCCGCCAAGACCCTGAGCCTCGGGAGGCTCTGGGGGCTCAGGTGGTTCCTTGAGGAGCGTCTCCATCTCCGCCAGGACCGCGTGATGCCTGGCCTTCTGAGCTGCCAGGATGCTCTGTAGGTTGCGCTGGGAGGCGGCTGCCACGCTCGGCGGGCCAAACGGCATGCGTACATAGTTGTGAGGTGGACCCTCGCACTGCCCAACGCGCGAAGGCCAGAAGCGCTCCTGAGATGCGGCCCTGTTGAGCCCTGGGATGTCAATGCAGACACGCAGCCCGCCATCCTCGCCAGGATGGGGAGCTGCACCAGGTGGGCGGCGGTCGCCGCACATGGTCCTTGCTTCTTGAAGCTCCTGTGTGGCATTGACGATGAACTCCTGAGCCCTGGAAACGTGCCGCAAAGCACGCCTCCACATTGTGCCCGAGCGCCTCCCTAGTGATGTTGGCTAGGTCTGAGGCCCTCCAAAAGAGAGCCCCCGAGCCTCGCCCGAGGAGGGTGCCAGGCGCGCCTTCCTATGCGAGGGAGGGAGGCGCCCCAGGTGCGGGCGTTGATCCTGAGGCGGCACCGCCGGAGACGCTGCTCTCCTGAGGCCCTGTGCGGAGTAGTTTCTTCTTCTTCTTGGGGATGGCCTCAGGAGGGTACTGGACGCCCTCGCTGTCGGGGTCTTCGATTGCTGCGGCTTGGAAGGCGCACTCCTGGGAGCACACCGCATCTCTTTCTTCGTAGGGGGCCATGATGATTCCGCCGCTTCCTGGCATCTTAAGGATGTTAGAGCCGTGGTCGGTCACTGCCATGAATTTGGCTAATGCTGGGTACCCAAGGATGGCGTTGTACGGCAGATGGATGTGGGCGACGTCGAATTCGATGAGATCGGTGCGGTAGTTGTCGCGCTGGCCGAAGGTGACAGGGAGGCGGACTTTCCCTATTGGGGTGGTGGAGCCGTCGGTCACTCCTGAGAAGGGCTTGGTAGGCTGTAGCTGATCGTATGGCACTTGGAGGCTGCCGAATGTCTCGACGGACAGGACGTTAAGCCCTGCGCCGCCGTCGATGAGGGTCTTGGTGACTTGGACGTTGCTGATGACGGGCGAGCACAACATTGGGAGGGTGCCGGCGGTCGCCGCGCACTTGAGTTGGTCTGACGAGCTGAAGGTGATGGCGCACTTGGACCACCTGAGCGGGCGCGTGGCCTCGAGCCTGGGAAGAGCCGCGTTCACCTCGCGAGCAAACTGCTTGAAGACGAGCTGGGATGCTGGGGCCTGAGCTCCGCCCAAGATGAAGGCGATAGCGCGTGGCTCCTGGAAGCCCCCAGCCCCCTCATCCTGATGGTGGTCGTCGACTGGGCGGTAGCGCAGGAGCTCGCGTGCCATGAGCAGCGCGGCCTGCGCGTCTGTGGGTGCGCGACGAGCGTGAGACGATGAGCCAGCCAGAATTAGCGATGGAGTGGCGGTGCGGCCGTCCCGCCGCAAGGAGGGGTGCAGCGAGGACGCTTGCTGCTCGTTTCCCGCCGGGCCGGTGGCGGTGTTGGCGGCGGGCGATGGAGAACGACGGGGAGGCCCGCCGACAGGGGCCATCTGAGCGACATGGGCGGCGAGGGCGGCCCGGCGCTCAGCGCAGGCTCGATGCGCGTCTGCCATGGATGCGGTGGAGCGGTGGAACATGGATCGACGGAAAGAAAGCTTCAGCGCACCCCTACCTGGCGCGCAAATGTCGGATTTCAGGTTCCAGCAAAACCCTCGAGGTTCGAACACTGGGGTGCGCACGAAGATCTCTCTCTTCCCTAGGTCACCCACTCCCCACGATCCCAAGGCTCAGCACATCGAACTCGCAGAACAAAGGACACAGGGTTTATACTGGTTCGGGCCACCTATGTGGTGTAATACCCTACTCCAGTGTGGTGTGGTGGATTGCCTCTTGGACTGAGGATGAACAAGTACAAGGGAAGAACAGCCTCCTGAGGAGAGGTGTTCTTGGGCTCGATGAACTTGTGTGGTTGAGGATGATCTGAATGGTCCAAGATCAATTGCCTCCTACTATGGTGGCTAGTCCTATTTATAGAGGCCGTGGTCCTCTTCCCAAATATAGGCGGGAAGGGATCCAACAACGGCCAAATTTGAAGGGAGACAACCAGTACAAGTTATCCTGACTAAAGGTGGTCTTCGCCTGCCAAAGGCTCTGGTGGTGACGCCATCCTGGGCTCCATAGTGACCTCCATCCTGCCGTCCTGCTAGTCTTGGTCTTGTTGCACCGATATGGAAACCTTTGCCTGATGCCTCGGGACTCCTCGCCTGCGCTTGCCTCTTTAGCACCAAAGAGGAAACGAGTACACTACGCGCGCTGGCGCCCGCCTGGCCTTGGTCGTCATGGCTTGCGTCACACGGACCTCGCGAGATGCCCTTTGCCTTGATCTCTGCGCCCCTCGCGAGCCAGCCTAGTGAGGCCGCCCCCGAGGAGGTCTTGCGTCGTCCGCCTCGCGAGGCTTGGCCCCTCGCGAGGGTCTTGAGTGTTCGCTGATGAAGATGGGCCATACAGGGCCGCTGGTGGAGCCACGTAGTGGGCCGCAGGCAGGCAAGTCTGGGGATACGTCTCCAACGTATCTATAATTTTTGATTGTTCCATGCTATTATATTATCCATCTAGGATGTTTTATATGCATTTATATGCTATTTTATATGATGTTTGGGACTAACCTATTAACCTAGAACCCAGTGCAAGTTTCTGTGTTTTCCTTGTTTTTCAGTATCGCAGAAAAGGAAAACCAAACGGAGTCCAATTGACCTAAAAATTGACGGAGATTATTTTTGGACCAGAAGAAGCCCACGGAGTATTGGAGATGGGCTAGAAGAGTCCCGAGGCACCCACGAGGGTGGCGGCACGCCTACCCCCCTGGGCGCGCCCCCCTACCTTGTGGCCGCCTCGGAGACTCCCCTGACTTGTTCCCGACGCCAAAACCTCTTATATATACCCAAACTTCCAGAACATAAGCTAGATCGGGAGTTCCGCCGCCGCAAGCCTCTGTAGCAACCAAAAACCAATCGGGATCCTGTTCCGGCACCCTGCCGGAGGGGGGATCCCTCACCGGTGGCCATCTTCATCATCCCGATGCTCTCCATGACGAGGAGGGAGTATTTCACCCTCGGGGCTGAGGGTATGTACCAGTAGCTATGTGTTTGATCTCTCTCTCTCTCTCGTGTTCTTGGTTTGGCACGATCTTGATGTACCGCGAGCATTGCTATTATAGTTGGATCTTATGATGTTTCTCCCCCTCTACTCTCTTGTAATGGATTGAGTTTTCCCTTTGAACTTATCTTATCGGATTGAGTCTTTAAGGATTTGACAACACTTGATGTATGTCTTGCATGTGCTTATCTGTGGAGACAACGGGATATTCACGTGATCTACTTGATGTATGTTTTGGTTATCAACTTGCGGGTTCTGTGACCTCGTGAACTTATGCATAGGGGTTGGCACACGTTTTCGTCTTGACTCTCCGGTAGAAACTTTGGGGCACTCTTTGAAGTTCTTTGTGTTGGTTGAATAGATGAATCTGAGATTGTGTGATGCATATCGTATAATCATACCCACCGATACTTGAGGTGACATTGGAGTATCTAGGTGACATTAGGGTTTTGGTTAATTTGTGTCTTAAGGTGTTATTCTAGTACGAACTCTATGATAGATCGAATGGAAAGAATAGCTTCGTGTTATTTTACTACGGACTCTTGAATAGATTGATCAGAAAGGATAACTTTGAGGTGGTTTCGTACCCTACAATAATCTCTTTGTTTGTTCTCCGCTATTAGTGACTTTGGAGTGACTCTTTGTTGCATGTTGAGGGATAGTTATATGATCCTATTATGTTGTTATTGTTGAGAGAACTTGCACTAGTGAAAGTATGAACCCTAGGCCTTGTTTCAACGCATTGCAATACCGTTTGTGCTCACTTTTATCATTAGTTACCTTGATGTTTTTATATTTTCAGATTACAAAAACCTATATCTACCATCCATATTGCACTTGTATCACCATCTCTTCGCCGAACTAGTGCACCTATACAATTTACCATTGTATTGGGTGTGTTGGGGACACAAGAGACTCTTTGTTATTTGGTTACAGGGTCATTTGAGAGAGACCATCTTCATCCTATGCCTCCCACGGATTGATAAACCTTAGGTCATCCACTTGAGGGAAATTTTCTACTGTCCTACAAACCTCTGCACTTGGAGGCCCAACAATGTCTACAAGAAGAAGGTTGCGTAGTAGACATCAAGCAGTTCTGGCGCCGTTGCCGGGGAGGTGAGTGATTGAAGGTATATCTTTAGATCTTGCAATCGAATCTTTTAGTTTCTTGTTTTATCACTAGTTTAGTCTATAAAAGAAAACTACAAAACAATGGAATTAAGGGTGCCTCATATGCTTCATCTTTTTAATGTCTTTCGTAAAAATGATGGGAAGGAAAATTGTGCTCAAGTACTAGAAGAAGAATTACATAGAATGCTTGGCATAAAATATGTGAATGATGATCATGATTCCAATGTTGTTAGTATGAATTCTTTGAATACCCATGATGCTAATGATATGCAAAGCTACAAGCTTGGGGAAGCTATGTTTGACGAAGATTATATTTTTTGCCCCCCAAGTTTTGATGAGCAAATTTATTATGATGAAAGCATGCCTCCTATCTATGATGATTATTGTGATGACACGTATGCTATAAAGAATAATGATAACCATGAAACTTGTCATCTTGATTTTAATTTTCAATCACATGATAGTTATTTTGTTGAGTTTGCTCCCACCACTATTCATGAGAAGAAATTTGCTTATGTGGAGAGTAATAAATTTTCTATGCTTGTAGATCATGAAAATAATGCTTTATGTGCTGGTTATATTGTTGAATTCATTCATGATGCTACTGAAAATTATTATGAGGGAGTAACATATGCTTGTAGGAATTGCAATAATCTCAAGTTTCCTCTCTATGTGCTTAAAGTTTTGAAGTTATGCTCGTTTTGCCTTCCTATGCTAGTTGATTATTGTTTCCATAAGTTGTTTGCTCACAAAATCCCTATGCATAGGAAGTGGGTTAGACTTAAATGTGCTAGTCATATTCTTCATGATTCTCTTTTTATGTTTCAATTCTTATCTTCTATGTGAGCATCCTTGAAATCATCATGCCTAGCTAGGGGTGTTAAACGTTAGCGCTTGTTGGGAGGCAACCCAAATTTATTTTTGTTATCTGCTTTTTGCTCCTGTTTAGTAATAAATAATTCATCTAGCCTCTGTTTAGATGTGGTTTTGTGTTTTAATTAGTGTTTGTGCCAAGTAGAACCTTTGGGAATACTTGGGTGAAGTCTTTGCGATCTTGATGTAAAAAACAGAAACCTTTGCGCTCACGAGATTAGCTGCCATTTTTTACTGGAGAGTGATTTTAGGTTGATTCTTTTTGCAAATGATTAATAGACAAATTACTCAGGTCCACCAATTTATTTCAGAATTGTTGGAGTTACAGAAGCCTTCGAATCATACAGATTACTACAGACTATTCTTTTTTTGATAGATTCTGTTTTCTATGTGTTGTTTGCTTATTTTGATGAATCTATGAGTAGTATCGGAGGGTATGAACCATAGAGAAGTTGGAATACAGTATATATTACACCAATATGAATTTAGAATGAGTTCACAACAGTATCTAAGTGGTGATTTATTTTGTTATACTAACGGAGCTTACGAGTTTTCTGTTAAGTTTTGTGTTGTGAAGTTTTCAAGTTTTGGGTAAAGATTCGATGGACTATGGTATAAGGAGTGGAAAGAGCCTAAGCATGGGGATGCCCAAGGCACCCCAAGGTAAATTCAAGGACAACCAAGAGCCTAAGCTTGGGGATGCCCCGGATGGCATCCCATCTTTCGTCTTCATTCATCGGTAACTTCACTTGGAGCTATATTTTTATTCACCACATGATATGTGTTTTGCTTGGAGCGTCATTTTATTTTATTTTGTTTTGCTTGCTGTTTGAATAAAATACCAAGATATGAAATTCTTAAATGTTAGAGAGTCTTCACATAGTTACGTAATTATTCAACTACTCATTGATCTTCACTTATATCTTTTGGAGTAGTTTGTCGTTTGCTCTAGTGCTTCACTTATATCTTCCTAGAGCATGGCGGTAGTTTTATTTTGAAGAAATAGATGAACTCTCATGCTTCACTTATATTATTTTGAGAGTCTTTAGAACAGCATGGTAATTTTCTTTGGTTATGAATTTAGTCCTAATATGATGGGCATCCAAGAGGGATATAATAAAAACTTTCATATAAAGTGCATTGAATACTATGAGAAGTTTGATTCCTTATGATTGTTTTGAGATATGAAGATGGTGATATTAGAGTCATGCTAGTTGAGTAGTTGTGAATTTGAGAGATACTTGTGTTAAAGTTTGTGATTCATGTAGCATGCACGTATGGTGAACCGTTATGTGATGAAGTCAGAGCATGATTTATTTATTGATTGTCTTCCTTATGAGTGGCGGTCGGGGACGAGCGATGGTATTTTCCTACCAATCTATCCCCCTAGGAGCACGCGCGTAGTAATTCGTTTCGATAACTAATAGATTTTTGCAATAAGTATGTGAGTTCTTTATGACTAATGTTGAGTCCATGGATTATACGCACTCTCACCCTTCCACCATTGCTAGCCTCTCTAATACCGTGCACCTTTCGCCGGTATCATACACCCACCATATACCTTCCTCAAAACAGCCACCATACCTACCTATTATGGCATTTCCATAGCCATTCGGAGATATATTGCCATGCAACTTTCCACCGTTCTGTTTATTATGACATGCTTCATCATTGTCATATTGCTTTGCATGATCATGTAGTTGACATCGTATTTGTGGAAAAGCCACCGTTCATGATTTTCATACATGTCACTCTTGATTCATTGCACATCCCGGTACACCGCCAGAGGCATTCACATAGAGTCATATTTTGCTCTAATTCTTGAGTTGTAAGTAAATAAAAGTGTGATGATCATCATTATTAGAGCATTGTCCCAAGTGAGGAAAGGATGATGGAGACTATGATTCCCCCACAAGTCGGGATGAGACTCCGGATGAAAAAAAAGGCCATAAAAAAGGGAAAAAAGCCCCAAAAAAGAGAGAAAAAGAGAGAAGGGACAATGTTACTATCCTTTTACCACACTTGTGCTTCAAAGTAGCACCATGATCTTCATGATAGAGAGTCTCCTATGTTGTCATTTTCATATACTAGTGGGAATCTTTCATTATAGAACTTGGCTTGTATATTCCAATGATGGGCTTCCTCAAAATTCCCTAGGTCTTCGTGAGCAAGCGAGTTGGATGTAGACCCACTTAGTTTCTTTTTGAGCTTTCATACACTTATAGCTCTAGTGCATCTGTTGCATGGCAATCCCTACTCACTCACATTGATATCTATTGATGGGCATCTCCATAGCCCGTTGATACGCCTAGTTGATGTGAGACTATCTCCTCCTTTTTGTCTTCTCCACAACGACCATTCTATTCCACCTATAGTGCTATGTCCATGGCTCACGCTCATGTATTGCATGAAGATTGAAAAAGTTTGAGAACATCAAAAGTATGAAACAATTGCCTAGGATGTTTTTGATTGTTCCATGCTATCATATTATCCATCTAGGATGTTTTATATGCATTTATATGCTATTTTATATGATTTTTTGGGACTAACCTATTAACCTAGAGCCCAGTGCCAGTTTCTGTTTTTCCTTGTTTTTGAGTATCGTAGAAAAGGAAAACCAAACGGAGTCCAATTGACCTGAAAATTGACGGAGATTATTTTTGGACTAGAAGAAGCCCACGGAGTATCGGAGATGGGCCAGAAGAGTCCCGAGGCACCCATGAGGGTGGGGGCGCGCCCTACCCCCCTGGGCGCACCCCCCTACCTCGTGGCCCCCTCAGAGACCCCCCTGACTTGTTCCCGACGCCAAAATATCTTATATATACCCAAACTTCTAGAACATAAGCTAGATCGGGAGTTCCGCCACCGCAAGCCTCTGTAGCCACCAAAAACCAATCGGCACCCTGTTCCGGCACCCTGCCAGAGGGGGATCCCTCACTGGTGGCCATCTTCATCATCCCGACGCTCTCCATGATGAGGAGGGAGTAGTTCACCCTCGGGCTGAGGGTATGTACCAGTAGCTATGTGTTTGATCTCTCTCTCTCGTGTTCTTGATTTGGCACGATCTTGATGTATCGCGAGCTTTGCTATTATAGTTGGATCTTATGATGTTTCTCCCCCTCTACTCTCTTGTAATGGATTGAGTTTTCCCTTTGAAGTTATCTTATCGGATTGAGTCTTTAAGGATTTGAGAACACTTGATGTATGTCTTGCATGTGCTTATCTGTGGTGACAATGCGATATTCATGTGATCTACTTGATGTATGTTTTGGTGATCAACTTGCAGGTTCCGTGACCTCGTGAACTTATGCATAGGGGTTGGCACACGTTTTCGTCTTGACTCTCTGGTAGAAACTTTGGGGCGCTCTTTGAAGTTCTTTGTGTTGGTTGAATAGATGAATCTGAGATTGTGTGATGCATATCGTATAATCATACCCACGGATACTTGAGGTGACATTGGAGTATCTAGGTGACATTAGGGTTTTGGTTGATTTGTGTCTTAAGGTTTTATTCTAGTACGAACTCTATGATAGATCGAACGGAATGAATAACTTCGTGTTATTTTATTACGGACTCTTGAATAGATTGATCAGAAAGGATAACTTTGAGGTGGTTTCGTACCCTACAATAATCTCTTCGTTTGTTCTCCGCTATTAGTGACTTTGGAGTGACTCTTTGTTGCATGTTGAGGGATAGTTATATTATCCAATTATGTTATTATTGTTGAGAGAACTTGCACTAGTGAAAGTATGAACCCTATGCCTTGTTTCAACGCATTGCAATACCGTTTGTGCTCAATTTTATCATTAGTTACCTTGCTTTTTTTATATTTTCATATTACAAAAACCTATATCTACCATCCATATTGCACTTGTATCACCATCTCTTCGCCGAACTAGTGCACCTATACAATTTACCATTGTATTGGGTGTGTTGGGGACACAAGAGACTCTTTGTTATTTGGTTGCAGGGTTGTTTGAGAGAGACCATCTTCATCCTACGCCTCCCACGGATTGATAAACCTTAGGTCATCCACTTGAGGGAAATTTGCTACTGTCCTACAAACCTCTGCACTTGGAGGCCCAACAACGTCTACAAGAAGAAGGTTGTGTAGTAGACATCAAGAGGCTACACCGCGGCGGCGGCGCAGTCCCCGGCGTAGTGTGTGCGCGTGGTGTCCCTGTTGGGTGTGCGCGGAACACCCACCACATGCTTCGCCGCCGGTGCCCGTCGGCAGCTGTTGTCAGCCGCCATTACCGCCACAGCACCGTCGAAAGCCAGGGCCATCGCCCGCTCCGCCGTCGCGGCCCGAAGGCGGGAGGTGGTGGTCGTGGCCGCCACCCCGTCGTCGGCCGCCGTGGCCGCCAGCCCACCGTCGACCGCCGGGGTCATCACCTGCTCCGCCATCGCCGCCCGAAGGCGGGAAACGGAGGTGGATGCCCGCACGTGCGTCAGTGACCTTGCGCGCTACACCGAGTCCCTGCGGGAGGAGGAGGAGCGCCTTATTGAGCACGCAAAGAGCCTTACCGCCGCCGTGGCCGCGGCACACACCACCTCAGAGGCGAGGAATCAGGAGATCTACGAGGAGAACCACTGCTTCGAGAGGGGTCGACTGGAGCGGCAGAGGGCGTTCGAGGTGAGCGTCGCTGAAGCTGCAACAGCGGCAGGCACCGTATTGCGGTTGCCCAGCTCGTCGGTAGGCTCCTCCTCCTCCGCCTCTTACTGAGCGCACTCGGCAGAGGAGAGGCAGCCGGAAGTAGTACAAAGCCCCTCCGCAGTAGTGGTAGTAGTATTTAGGGGCTATTTTGTTCAGTTCATCTGACTATAGATGTGGTGGAACTGTACAACGTACTTAAAATTAGCTAGTATATATAGTTGAACTAGCTATTTCAGTACGTGGTTGACAACAATTGGGGAAAAGTTTGGTCGGTTCAGCTGTCGAGTTGAACTGTTTGTATAAATTAAGATCGACTGTGTAATCTATTAATGAAATCTATGCTTAATTACTGAATTTTAGTTACAAAAATTAGATACTGCTGGTGATTTTTAGCTTCATATTTTGACAAATCGCAGTGTTACAAGGTTGACAAATGGCAATGTTACTAGATCAACAAATGTCAATCTTTCCAGTTTGACAAATGGTATGACAGATGCAAATCGCACCAAATTGTTTGTAAGTGGTTGCACACGGGTCATCCAAAAGAACCATTTGCGTTGAAGAGATGCACAAATCCTGCTCCCACTTTGCATCATGTCATCCCGGGGTTGACGGGCGGGGGGCGGGAGGACGGCAGCTGGCGGCGCCGAGAGGTAGCATTCGACGGCGGTGTCCCATGCCGCTAAGGGGGGTGCGCGCACGAAGAGGAAGGCGGATGTCCATGGAAGTCAAAGGGTTCGGTTCCCAGTGAGCCTGTGCAGCGTACAGCTCGCACGCTTCCTGGTGAGCATGCGCATTCGTGGACAGCTTGCACGCCTCTCAGTCAACCTGCGCACCGGACTGCGCTCGCACGCCTCCCGTTCAGTCAAGGTCAAGCAGCTATCCGCACGACACCTCCTACAGCCATTAAAACCAAGACACGTGGCCTCACGTGAATGGTTAACAAAACGCACACGGTTTGAATTATACAAACGTTTGAGATATTAAAGTGGTAGCTATTTTTTCAAAATGCCTTTGTTGGCTGTCATTCCAAGATAGCATGCCAAGTTTCATGAATATCAGACGAGTTTTGGATTTACTAGAATTTAAAAATAAAGTATCTCAACGTTTTGCTGGCAATCAACGGTGCCCTAGTGTTTGAAATTCATTCCCATTTCCTGCATGGGACCTAAGCATGCACCCAAGGACACAGATTTGATTTTTCAACCAATTTATATGCACTAGAGCATGTGCATGTAGTTCAAATTTGAATTATGCACATAAATGCATTGAAAACTCAGTTAATGCATTGAAATGTCCAAACGAACCCCGAATAATCACAAAAATTGACACAACACTCCTGTTGTTCTATGTTGACACGAGAAAAAATTAAAGCAATAAAAGGCAATGGATATCGTTTTGTCCCAAAGGTGGGACGTTCCCAACCGAAACCATCATGCTTGTTGTGAGAAGCCCTGGTTTGTGAGAAGCATATACCCAAAATTGCCCCAAATGGGACAAAACTTTTACCACGGCATGTTGATGCCGCTCCATGATAGCATGCCAAGTTTCATGAATTTCAGACGAGTTTTGGATTTACTAGAATTTAAAAACCAGGTATCTCAATGTTTGCGGCCGAGTGACGGTGGCAGGGTGTTCATTCCGTAGTAGTACTCTTTGTTTTGTTTAATTAAGAGCGTCGGTCTTTAATTTGTTAGAGTAATGTTTAGGTCAGCTAGCTCTGTTTGATTGCTGAACTTGCTCGACTAGGAAGTGTGGGTTGCTGTAGTCTCCTTTGTGTACCCAAATTATGCAATGACGTGGATAACCACTGTAACCATGGAAATTCAAACCAAAAAATTTCACGTTCAAACTCATCACACACAGGTTAAGCTATCTGAATCATTTGTGACGTTCACATATCATACACAGTTCTGAATAAGGGACCGTGTCTGATGACACTTAGCGCGCCAGTTTTTTCGCTGAAGCAATTCCAAATTTTCGGCTTCCGCGAAAATATCTACCTCCCCGCGCCCTCCCCTTACCAAAGCCACATTTCCCCTGTTTCCGCCTTCCTTTCCAAGTTGAAACCTTTACTCCTTGCTTGCAGTGCCGCCTGCTCGTCGGTGACCCTCCTTCACGCTGCTCGGCCTCGTCTATCCAGGCAGGTAATCCACACCCGACCCCCATCCTCCTCCTCCTTCCACATCCCACATGCCCCGACTGCCAGCGCGAGCGCGACAACTTCCACCCAAATCACCAACCCCTCCACCAAATAAGCGCGGCCCTAAGTCATAGTGCACGTAGTATAGCCAGGATCTCAAGGAGCATTTGGCAGCGGAGAAGCAAATCGTGTCCGCACACGCAGATGAGGTCGCGATGGCTGCCATTCATGCCGACCCCCAGATCTTGGAGGAGCACCTTGCCATTTGCTAGCTACGCCGGTTAAGCATGCTCGGTTTACCCATTGCATGTGCTGCTCCTGCCTTTCCTTCACAAATTCTAGTGAATTGTGCTATCTAATTTTACCATGCCATATGTTGCTCTAGTGTATATGTTCTATATGTCGTGTAGTGTGGTGCTCACTTATTAACTGTTTTGTTAATTAGTTGTCGTCTTCAGTTAACTGTTTGGTTCAATTCTGCAAATGTGATGTTCAATTCTTCAGGCTGCAATTTTGTATTGTCTTCCATGTGAGAAATAAATCGAATTTATCTTTACAAAATACATGAGAAACGAATACAATTGCTATATTTCCAAGTTGTCAAGCGTGCTTTGTTTGGTTATACATTTTGCAATGTGGTGCTCAGTTAATGTTTGGTTCATTTGTGTTGTGGTGTTTAGTTAACTGTTTGGTTCAATTCTGCAATGCGATGTTCAATAGTTGTGGGTGCATTCTGTTATTGTATACCATGTGAGTAATAAATTGAATTTGGCTGTAGTAAATACATGAGAAACAGATACAATTGCTACAATTGGCTATAGTTAACTGTTTGGTTAACTGTCTGATCTTCTATTAGGAGTATGTTATATTGTGCAATGTGGTGCTCAACTAATGTTGGTTCATTTGTTGTGGTGTTTAGTTAAATGCTTGGTTCAATTCTGCAATGCGATGTCCAATTGTCGTGGGTAGAATTTTGTATTGTTATGCATGTGAGTAATAAATCGAATTTGGTTGCACTTAATACATGAGAAACATATACAAGTGCTATATTTCCTAGTTCTTAATCATGCTTGGTTTGGATAAATGGGTTTTCCATGTGGCTTGAATTAATCTGATGAATCTGCAATGTGCTTATTTTTCATCAACACATTTTATTGATAGCATGCGAACCCTTACTTAACCTGATGAGTAACTACCTTATATGTGTTGCAGGGAAACAATGGGAAGCACTGAGGTTTACAATCACGGTTAGCACGTGCATGGTTCGTTGTCTAATAGCACATTATTATGCAATTGCAGGAACCATTCTAATATTTTGGTTTTTAACAATTTGGTCTTGCACATGTAGGTCCTGCTGTCAGAGGTTTTGACCCACTGTTCGACCCTTTTTGCATATGGGGAAATAAGTTGTCCATGAATATCAATCAAATCAAGAAACTCAGAAAGATTGTTAGGATAAAGAAATTAGCAACAAAAAACAACAAGATCTTTATCTGCACAATGAAGAAGACATCAGTTCACTACAAGATGGTACTAACTATTATACCTTGCCTTTTCTTTATTCCTTTGCCCCATTTTCAATATAGAGAAGATATTTATGCACATCCTTGTTTTCAGGCCTTTCCAAAGCAGTTCACTGATGATTACCTCTCAAACCACCTCTATGGTCAGGAGGCGAGGAAGGTTTTCATACAACACCCACGGTTCAATATTGAAGTGTTCCTGAAGAGGACGAACGACAGACGGTCAATCATCCACAGGCACTGGCCTAAAGTTGCAAAGACCTTCAACATGAATGAAGGCTCAATATTCACCTTCCGCTTCAGCAGTTTTCCGGATGAGATGCATCTGTCTATATACCTTCTATGATGCTAATTTCGAAAGGTTCTACATGTTGCATGTGAAACTTGGTGCTGGTGCAGTTGTGTAATGGGGTAGCTGAGTGCTGAAGCTATATCATGTTGTACTCTGATGTATTTCAATTATGAAATTCTGTTTCCTTAATATGGAAATGAAATGTATTATGTGCTTAATATGAATGTCAATTAGATTAATAAATGGATTATCAATAATAGGGCAATTAGCCTGCTAATTGGGTTTTGTTATTGCAAACGGTTGTTGAAAAAATACCGTGGGCGATGACCTCAGGCAACGCATACAGTTTCTAGGAATAAACCGTGTTGGATCAATGAACAATCACACACGACTTTCTCTTGAAAACGGTTTGCATTAGGCCACCTTGCGCAAACGTTTACCACATAAAAAATGTGTGTGATGGACAGCCTTTGCCACACAGTTTCTTCTACGGACCGTGTGTGATACATTCAATAACGCAAATGATTTAACGGGAAAAATTGTGTGCGTACCTGTGAATGGAAACGTTTTCCTTGGAGCGACTGTGTGGGATGTACATACAGACGGAAACGTTTAGCGGGGACTGACTGTGTGGGATGTACTTGCGACCGGAAACAATTTCGTCGTATAATTGTATTTTTTAGCTCTATTGTATGTATTTTCGTATTTGAGCGCTCGCCGGTCGCACACGACCTCATTTTGTCAAGCGTGTGTGCTAGGAGGGCATATCCCCGACGGTTTCTGGGTCGTGTGGGAAGGACCCCCCTATCGCCCACACTCACTAGGCGACGGTTCCAAATGCCGTCACGAAAAGGGGTTAAAACCGTTTGTATAGGACCGACGCGTACTAGTGACACTCGCATATTAGCTACACCCAAAGCTCAAGTACGATCATAGTGCCTCCCAGTTGGTGCTTTATAAGAGAAGATGGAGACTCAAATTAAAAATAAAAATTGCATAAAGTAAAAGAAAGGCCCTTCGCACAGGTCAGTAGGGATTTGTAGAGGTGCGGGAGCTCAAAGCAAAAATTGAGAGATAAAAAACATTTTGAGAGGCATACTTTTCCCACCAACGAAAATGACTCGGAGCTCCCAACACTTTCCATGCTAGATATATATATCATAGGCGGTTCTCAAACAGAAAATAAAGTTTATTCCTTTTTCCACCATACTTTCACTTTCCATGGCTAACCGTATCCACGGGTACCCTCCATACCAACACTTTCTAAGGAATTTATTATTTGACAACATAAAGTAAATTCATTTTTCATTTCGGGAATGGGCGTCCGTAATACCTTTGCCTTACTCTCGTGCAATGACAAGTGAATAAACACTCATCATGAGAATAACACATCTAGCATGGAAAATATTGGCCACCCCTCACCGCCTCGCGAGCTGTACGAGCACACAAAAGAGAAATTTATTTTGAAAAATAGAGATGGCACATACAAATTTGCTTAGAACGGCAAAAGAATACCGCGTATACGTAGGTATGGTGGACTCATGTGGCAAAACTGGTTTAAAGGATTCTGGATGCACAAGTAGTGATCATACTTAGTGCAAAATGAAGGCTAGCAAAAGATTGAGAAGCGACCAACCAAGAAACGAATAATTCCATAAGCGAACATTGAGCATAATTAACACCGAATAATGAACCACAAGTAGGATGTAATTTCATTACATAACTATTGACTTTTGTGCTTGCATAGGGAATCACAAACATTAACATCAATATTCTTACTAAAGCATAATTACTCATCAACATGACTCACATATCACATGATCATATCTCAAAACTATTACAAGGAATCAGCTTTATTTTTTCCAATGATCTTCATGAAAGTTTTTATTATATCCTTCTTGGATATCTATCACTTTGGAACTAATTTTCATGTGTTGCTTTTGATAATATCAAACAAATATAAGTAAAGATCATGAGCATAATATTTCTTTCTCTCAAATTAATTTAAGTGAAGCAAGAGAGAATTTCTACAAAAATATTAAAGCACACCATGCTCAAAAAGATATAAGTGAAGCACTAGAGCAAATGACAAGCTACTCCAAAAAGATATAAGTGAAGCACTCATGTCTACTACACAACCTTCTTCTTGTAGTCGCTGTTGGGCCTCCAAGTGCAGAGGTTTGTAGGAAAGTAGCAAATTTCCCTCAAGTGGATGACCTAAGTTTTATCAATCCGTGGGAGGCGTAGGATGAAGATGGTCTCTCTCAAACAACCCTGCAACCAAATAACAAAGAGTCTCTTGTGTCCCCAACACACCCAATACAATGGTAAATTGTATAGGTGCACTAGTTCGGCGAAGAGATGGTGATACAAGTGCAATATGGATGGTAGATATAGATTTTTATAAAATGCAAATATAAAAACAACAAGGTAACTAATGATAAAAGTGAGCACAAATGGTATTACAATGCTAGGAAATAAGGCCTAAGGTTCATACTTTCACTAGTGCAAGTTCTCTCAACAATAATAACATAATTGGATCATATAACTATCCCTCAACATGCAACAAAGAGTCACTCCAAAGTCAATAAATGCGGAGAACAAACGAAGAGATTATTGTAGGGTACGAGACCACCTCAAAGTTATCCTTTCTGATCAATCTATTCAAGAGTCAGTAGTAAAATAACACGAAGCTATTCTTTCCGTTCGATCTATCCTAGAGTTCATACTAGAATAACACCTTAAGACACAAATCAACCAAAACCCTAATGTCACCTAGATACTCCAATGTCACCTCAAGTATCCGTGGGTATGATTATACGATATGCATCATACAATCTCAGATTCATCTATTCAACCAACACAAAGTACTTCAAAGAGTGCCCCAAAGTTTCTACCAGAGAGTCAAGAAGAAAACATGTGCCAACCCCTATGCATAGATTCCCAAGATCACGGAACCCGCAAGTTGATCATCGAAACATACATCAAGTGAATCAATAGAATACCCCATTGTCACCATGGGTAAGCACATGCAAGACATACATCAAGTGTTCTCAAATCCTTAAGGACTCAATCCGATAAGATAACTTCGAAGGGAAAACTCAATCCATTACAAGAGAGTAGAGGGGGAGAAACATCATAAGATCCAACTAAAATAGCAAAGCTCATGGTACATCAAGATCGTGCCAAATCAAGAACACGAGAGAGAGGGAGAGAGATCAAACACATAGCTACTGGTACATACCCTCAGCCCCGAGGGTGAACTACTCCCTCCTCGTCATGGAGAGCGCCGGGATGATGAAGATGGCCACCGGTGAGGGATCCCCCCTCTGGCAGGGTGCCGGAACAGGGTCCCGATTAGTTTTTGGTGGCTACAGAGGCTTGCGGCGGCGGAACTCCCGATCTAGGTTATTTTCTGGAGGTTTCTGTATTTATTGGAATTTTTAGCGTAGGTCTCACGTCAGGGGGGTGCTACCTCTTTAGCACTGCATTGGTTTTCCCTTGAAGAGGAAAGGGTGATGCAGCAAAGTAGCGTAAGTATTTCCCTCAGTTTTGAGAACCAAGGTATCAATCCAGTAGGAGACTACACTCAAGTCGCCTCGTACCTACACAAACAGATAAGAACCCTTGCAACCAACGCGATAAAGGGGTTGTCAATCCCTTCACGACCACTTGCAAAAGTGAGATCTGGTAGAGATAATAAGATAAATATTTTTGGTATTTTTTATGATATAGATTGAAAGTAAAGATTGCAAAGTAAAATAGATTGGAAACTTATATGATGGAAAATAGACCCGGGGGCCATAGGTTTCACTAGTGGCTTCTCTCAAGAGGTGGGTGAACAAATTACTGTCGAGAAATTGATAGAAAAGTGCATAGTTATGAGAATATATAGGCATGATCATGTATATAGGCATCACGTCCGCGACAAGTAGACCGAAACAATTCTGCATCTACTACTATTACTCCACACATCGACCGCTATCCAGCATGCATCTAGAGTATTAAGTTCATAAGAACAGAGTAACGCATTAGGCAAGATGACATGATGTAGAGGGATAAACTCAAGCAATATGATATAAACCCCATCTTTTTATCCTCGATGGCAACAATACAATGCGTGCCTTGCTGCCCCTGCTGTCACTGGGAAAGGACACTGCAAGATTGAACCCAAAGCTAAGCACTTCTCCCATTGCAAGTAAGATCAATCTAGTGGGCCAAACCAAACTGATAATTCGAAGAGACTTGCAAAGATAACAAATCATACATAAAAGAATTCAGAGAAGATTCAAATATTGTTCATAGATAATCTTGATCATAAACCCACAATTCATCGGATCTCGACAAACACACCGCAAAAAGAATTACATTGAATAGATCTCCAAGAAGATCGAGGAGAACTTTGTATTGAGATCCAAAGAGAGAGAAGATGTGATCTCACGGGTACAGAAGGTTGCGGCGGTGGAAATAGGGTTTCGTGGTGCTCTCGGATGTTTTCGAGGTATATGAGTATATATAGGCGAAAGAAGTCGGTCAAGGGAGCCATGAGGGGCCCACGAGGGTGGGGGGCGTGCCTACCTCCTGGGCGCGCCTCCCTGCCTCATGGCCTCCTTGTTTCTTTCTTGTCGTCCACTCCAAGTCTCTTGGATTGCGTTTGTTCCAGAAATCACTCTCCCAAAGGTTTCATTCCGTTTGGATTCCATTTGATATTCCTTTTCTGCGAAACACTGAAATAGGCAAAAAAACAGCAATTTGCACTAGGCCTTTGGTTAGTAGGTTAGTATCAAAAATAATATAAAATAGCATATAAATGCATGTAAAACATCTAGATGGATAATATAATAGCATGGAACAATAAAAAATTATAGATACGTTGGAGACGTATCAAGCATCCCCAAGCTTAATTCCTGCTCGTCCTCGAGTAGGTAAATGATAAAAACAGAATTTTTTATGTGGAATGCTACCTAGCATATTTTTCAACGTAATTTTCTTTATTGTGGCATGAATGTTCAGATCCATAAGATTCAAGACAAAAGTTTAATATTGACATAAAAATAATAATACTTCAAGCATACTAACTAAGCAATTATGTCTTCTCAAAATAACATAGCCGAAGAAAGCTCATCCCTACAAAATCATATAGTTTGGCCATGCTTCATTTTCGTCACACAAAATGCTCTCATTATGCACAGCCCCGATGACAAGCCAAGCAATTGTTTCATACTTTAGTAATCTCAAACCTTTTTCAACTTTCACGCAGTACATGAGCGTGAGCCATGGACATAGCACTATGGGTGGAATAGAGTATAATGATGGGGGTTATGTGGAGAAGACAAAAAGGAGAAAGTCTCACATTGACGCGGCTAATCAACGGGCTAGGGAGATGCCCATCAATTGATGTCAATGCAAGGAGTAGGTATTGCCATGCAACGGCTGCACTAGAGCTATAAATGTATGAAAGCTCAGCAAAAGAAACTAAGTGGGTGTGCATCCAACTTGCTTGCTCACGAAGACCTAGGGCATTTGAGGAAGCCCATTGTTGGAATATACAAGCCAAGTTCTATAATGAAAAATTCCCACTAGTATATGAAAGTGACAAAACAAGAGACTCTCTATCATAAAGATCATGGTGCTACTTTGAAGCACAAGTGTGGAGAAAGGATAGTAGCATTGTCCCTTTTTATTTCTTTTTTTTGGCCTCTTTTTTTTATTTGGCCTTTCTTCTTCTTTTTTTTGTTTGGGACAATGCTCTATTAATGATGATTATCACACTTCTATTTATTTACAAATCAATGATTACAACTCGATACTAGAACAAAATATGGCTCTATATGAATGCCTCCAACGGTGTACCGGGATGGGCAATGAATCAAGAGTGACATGTATGATAAATTATGCATGGTAGCTTTGCCACAAATACGATGTCAACTACATGATTATGCAAGGCAATATGACAATGATGAAGCGTGTCATAATAAATGAAACGGTGGAAAGTTGCATGGCAATATATCTTGGAATGGCTATGGAAATGCCATAGTAGGTAGGTATGGTGGCTGTTTTGAGGAAGATATAAGGAGGTTTATGTGTGATAGAGTGTATCATATCACGGTATTTGGATGCGCCGGCGAAGTTTGCACCAACTCTCAAGGTGAGAAAGGGCAATGCACGGTACCGAAGAGGCTAGCAATGATGGAAATGTGAGAGTGCGTATAATCCATGGACTCAACATTAGTCATAAAGAACTCACATGCTTATTGCAAAAATCTACAAGTCCTCAAAAACCAAGCATTACACGCATGCTCCTAGGGGGATAGATTGGTAGGAAAAGACCATCGCTCGTCCCCGACCGCCACTCATAAGGATGACAATCAAAGAACACCTCATGTTTCAAATTTGTTACACAATGGTTACCATACGTGCATGCTACGGGACTTGCAAACTTCAACAAAAGTATTTCTCAAATTCACAACTACTCAATTAGAATGACTCTAATATTACCATCTTCATATCTCAAAACAATCATCAAGTATCAAACTTCTCATAGCATTCAATGCACTTTTTATGAAAGTTTTTATTATACCAATCTTGGATGCCTATCATATTAGGACTAATTTTATAGCCAAAGCAAATTACCATGATGTTCTAAAGGACTCTAAAAATAATATAAGTGAAGCATGAGAGATCAATTATTTCTATAAAATAAAACCACCACCATGCTCTACAAGATATAAGTGAAGCACTAGAGCAAAATTATCTAGCTTAAAAGATATAAGTGAAGCACAGAGTATTCTAATAAATTCCGATTCATGTGTGTCTCTCCCAAAAGGTGTGTACAACAAGGATGATTGTGGTAAACGAAAAAGCAAAGACTCAAATCATACAAGACGCTCCAAGCAAAACACATATCATATGGTGAATAAAAATATAGCATCAAGTAAAGTTACCGATGGACGAAGACGAAAGAGGGGATACCTTCCGGGGCATCCCCAATCTTAGGCTTTTGGTTGTCCTTAAATTTTACCTTGGGGTGCCTTGGGAATCCCCAAGCTTAGGCTCTTGCCACTCCTTATTCCATAATCCATAAAATCTTTACCCAAAACTTGAAAACTTCACAACACAAAACTCAACAGAAAATCTCATGAGCTCCGTTAGCGAAAGAAAACAAACCACCACTTCAAGGTACTGTAATGAACTCATTCTTTATTTATATTGGTGTTAAACCTACTGTATTTCAACTTCTCTATGGTTCATAACCTCCGATACTAGCCACAGATTCATCAAAATAAGCAAACAACACACGAAAAACAGAATCTGTCAAAAACAGAACAGTCTGTAGTAATCTGTATCAAACATATACTTCTTGAACTCCAAAAATTCTGAAATAAATTGGTGGACGTGAGGAATTTTTTTATTAATCATATTCAAAAATAATCAACCTAAAATCATTCTCCAGTAAAAAATGGCAGCTAATCTCGTGAGCGCTAAAGTTTCTGTTTTTTACAGCAAGATCATAAAGACTTCACCCAAGTCTTCCCAAAGGTTCTACTTGGCACAAACACTAATTAAAAACATAAAACCACATCTAAACATAGGCTAGATGAATTATTTATTACTAAACAGAACCAAAAAGCAAGAAACAAAAATAAAATTGGGTTGCCTCCCAACAAGCGCTATCGTTTAACGCCCCTAGCTAGGCATAAAGGCAAAGATAGAATATAACCCTTAGGAGTTTCCTTCTTTTTATTAATGATCAAACTCCTAGGCAAGAAATAAAGAAAGTCATTTGTAGCAAAAGGTTCCTTAATGATAGCGAAAAATTTGGGGTGAACACTTATTGATTTGAGATCCGCAATTTCCTTACTAGAAGATTCACCCTTATTTTTAGGAACATACATTAATTTGGCAACTTTAGTAGTAGGAGGATTTGGAGTATTTTTCACGGATGAAAAGACAGACCCTAAGTTGGTAACAATATCCTCAAGTTTACCAATTCTTGTGGAATCTTGATCTATTCTTTCGTTAACTATAGGTTCCTTTCTTTAAAAAAATTCAGAGTAACTCCTACCTTAGATCCATATTGGGTAATTTGGTTGTGGATCTTTTTATCCAAATTTTCAATCAACTCTACAGTGGCAACTTTATTTTCAATAATTTCAAGCCTTTGCATCACATGTTCCAAAGTTAAAATAATTCCATTAACCAAAAGAGGTGGTGGGCCAAGCAAATCTATCATAGCATTATAAGAATCAAAAGTATGGCTACCCAAGAAATTCCCTCCGGTAATGGTATCAAGAATATATCTGTTCCAAGGAGTGATGCCTACATAAAAATTGCGAAGAAGAACGGAAGTAGATTGCTTCCTAGTAGATCTATTCTGAGCATTGCAAATTCTATGCAAGCATCTTTTAGATTTTATCCCTCCCTTTGTTTAAAATTAAGAACTTCATGATCGGGAGTACTAACAATGATAGAAGGACTAGCCATGACGGCACACGGCGACACAAGAAGCAAGCGAAAAAGAGGTGAACGAAAAAAGAGGGCGAATAAAACGTCAAGGGTGAAGTGGGGGAGAGGAAAACGAGAGGCAAATGGCGAATAATGTAATGCGAGGGATAAGAGTTTGTGATGGGTACTTGGTATGTCTTGACTTGACTTGACTTGGCGTAGATCTCCCCGGCAACGGCGCCAGAAATCCTTCTTGCTACCTCTTGAGCACTGCGTTGGTTTTCCCTTGAAGAGGAAAGGGTGATGCAGCAAAGTAGCGTAAGTATTTCCCTCAGTTTTGAGAACCAAGGAATCCAGTAGGAGACTACACGCAAGTCGCCTCGTACCTACACAAACAGATAAGAACCTCGCAACCAACATGATAAAGGGGTTGTCAATCCCTTCACGGCCACTTGCAAAAGTGAGATCTGATAGAGATAATAAGATAAATATTTTTGGTATTTTTTATGATATAGATTGAAAGTAAAGATTGCAAAGTAAAATAGATTGGAAACTTATATGATGGAAAATAGACCCGGGGGCCATAGGTTTCACTAGTGGCTTCTCTCAAGATAGCATAAGTATTACGGTGGATGAACAAACTATTGTCGAGCAATTGATAGAAAAGTGCATAGTTATGAGAATATCTAGGCATGATCATGTATATAGGCATCACGTCCGCGACAAGTAGACCGAAACGATTCTGCATCTACTACTATTACTCCACACATCAACCACTATCTAGCATGCATCTAGAGTATTAAGTTCATAAGAACAGAGTAACGCATTAGGCAAGATGACATGATGTAGAGGGATAAACTCAAGCAATATGATATAAACCCCATCTTTTTATCCTCGATGGCAACAATACAATGCGTGCCTTGCTTCCCCTACTGTCACTGGGAAAGGACACCGCAAGATTGAACACAAAGCTAAGCACTTCTCCCATTGCAAGAAAGATCAATCTAGTAGGCCAAACCAAACTGATAATTCGAAGAGACTTGCAAAGATAACAAATCATACATAAAAGAATTCAGAGAAGATTCAAATATTGTTCATAGATAATCTTGATCATAAACCCACAATTCATCGGATCTCGACAAACACATCGCAAAAAGAATTACATCGCATCGATCTCCAAGAAGATCGAGGAGAACTTCGTATTGAGATCCAAAGAGAGAGAAGAAGCCATCTAGCTAATAACTATGGACCCGAAGGTCTGTGGTAAACTACTCACACATCATCGAAGAGGCTATGGTGTTGATGTAGAAGCCCTCCGTGATCGATTCCCCCTCCGGCGGAGCACCGGAAAAGGCCCCAAGATGGGATCTCATGGGTACAGAAGGTTGCGGCGGTGGAAATAGGGTTTCGTGGTGCTCTCAGATGTTTTCGGGGTATATGAGTATATATAGGCGAAAGAAGTCGGTCAGGGGAGCCACGAGGACCCCACGAGGGTGGGGGTTCGTGGCATGCTCGTTTCTTTCTTGTCGTCCACTCCAGGTTTCCTGGATTGCGTTTGTTCCAAAAATCACTCTCCCGAAGGTTTCATTCCATTTGGATTCCGTTTGATATTCCTTTTCTGCGAAACACTGAAAGAGGCAAAACAGCAATTTGCACTGGGCCTTTGGTTAGTAGGTTAGTCCCAAAAATAATATAAAAGTGTATAATAAAGCCCATTAAACATCCAAAACAGATAATATAATAGCATGGAACAATCAAAAATTATAGATATGTTGGAGACGTATCAGGGGGTCTCCGAGTCGTCCACGAGATAGGGGGACACGCCCAGGGGGGTAGGGCGCGCCCCCCACCCTCGTGGACGGCCCGGGACTCTTCTCGCCCAACTCGTTTACTCCGGGGGCTTCTTTTGGTCCATAAAAAATCATCCAAAATTGGCACGTCAATTGGACTCCGTTTGGTATTCCTTTTCTGCAAAACTCAAAAACAAGGAAAAAACAAAAACTGGCACTGGGCTCTAGGTTAATAGGTTAGTCCCAAAAATCATATAAAATAGCATATAAATGCATGTAAAACATCCTAGATGGATAATATAATAGCATGGAACAATCAAAAATTATAGATACATTGGAGACGTATCAAGCATCCCCAAGCTTAATTCCTGCTCTTCCTCAAGTAGGTAAATGATAAAAACAGAATTTCTGATGTGGAATGCTACCTAGCACAATTGTCAATGTAATTTTCTTTATTGTGGCATGAATGTTCAGATCCAAAAGATTCAAGACAAAAGTTTAATATTGACATAAAAATAATAATAATTCAAGCATACTAACTAAGCAATTATGTCTTCTCAAAATAACATGGCCAAAGAAAGCTTATCCCTACAAAATCATATAGTTTGGCTATGCTTCATTTTTGTCACACAAAAATGCTCTCATCATGCACAACCCCGATGACAAGCCAAGCAATTGTTTCATACTTTAGTATTCTCAAAATTTTCAACTTTCACGCAATACATGAGCGTGAGCCATGGACATAGCACTATGGGTGGAATAGAATATAATGATGGGGGTTGTGTGGAGAAGACAAAAAAGAAGAAAGTATCACATTGACGCGGCTAATCAACGGGCTATGGAGATGCCCATCAATTGATGTCAATGCGAGGAGTAGGGATTACCATGCAACGGATGCACTAGAGCTATAAATGTATGAAAGCTCAACAGAAGAAGCTAAGTGGGTGTGCATCCAACTTGCTTGCTCACGAAGACCTACGGCATTTGAGGAAGCCCATTGTTGGAATATACAAGCCAAGTTCTATAATAAAAATTCCCACTAGTATATGAAAGTGACAATATAAGAGACTCTCTATCATGAAGATCATGGTGCTACTTTGAAGCACAAGTGTGGAAAACGGATAGTAGCATTGTCCCTTTTATTTCTTGCCTTTTTTGGCCTTCCTTTTTTATATTTGGCCTTTCTTTTTTTTCTTTTTTCGGGACAATGCTCTATTAATGATGATCATCACACTTCTATTTATTTACAACTCGATACTAAAACAAAGTATGACTCTATATGAATGCCTCCGGCGGTGTACCGGGATGGATAATGAAATAGGAGTGACATGTATGAAAATATGCATGGTGGCCTTGCCACATATACGATGTCAACTACATGATCATGCAAGGCAATATGACAATGATGAAGCGTGTCATAATAAACGGAACGGTGGGAAGTTGCATGGCAATATATCTCGGAATGGCTATGGAAATGCCATAATAGGTAGGTATGGTGGCTGTTTTGAGGAAGATATAGGGATGTTTATGTGTGATAGACCGTATCATATCACGGGGGTTGGATGCACTGGCGAAGTTGCACCAACTCTTGAGGTGAGAAAGGGCAATGCACGGTACCGAAGAGGCTAGCAATGATGGAAGGGCGAGAGTGCGTATAATCCATGGACTCAACATTAGTCATAAAGAACTCACATACTTATTGCAAAAATCTACAAGTCATCAAAACCAAGCACTACGTGCATGCTCCTAGGGGGAAAGATTGGTAGGAAAATACCATCGCCTGTCCCCGACCTCCACTCATAAGGAGGACAATCAAAGAAACACCTCATGCTTCAAATTTGTTACACAACGGTTACCATACGTGCATGCTACGCGACTTGCAAACCTCAACACGAGTATTTCTCAAATTCACAATTACTCAAATAGCACGACTCTAATATCACCATCTTCATATCTCAAAACAATCATCAAGTATCAAACTTCTCATAGTATTCAATGCACTTTTTATGAAAGTTTTTATTATACCCATCTTGAATGCCCATCATATTAGGACTAATTTTATAACCAAAGCAAATTACCATGATGTTCTAAAAGACTCTCAAAATAATATAAGTGAATCATGAGAGATCAATAATTTCTATAAAATAAAACCACCACCGTGCTCTAAAAAGATATAAGTGAAGCACTAGAGCAAACGACAAACTACTCCGAAAGATATAAGTGAAGACCAATGAGTAGTTGAATAATTATGTAACTATGTGAAGACTCTCTAACATTTAAGAATTTCAGATCTTGGTATTTTATTCAAACAGCAAGCAAAACAAAAGAAAATAAAATGACGCTCCAAGCAAAACACATATCATGTGGTGAATAAAAATATAGCTCCAAGTAAAGTTACCGATGAACAAAGACGAAAGAGGGGATGCCTTCCGGGGCATCTCCAAGCTTAGACTTCTGGTTGTCCTTGAATTTTACCTTGGGGTGCCTTGGGAATCCCCAAGCTTAGGCTCTTGCCACTCCTTATTTCAAAATCCATCAAATCTTTACCCAAAAACTTGAAAACTTCACAACACAAAACTTAAACAGAAAATCTCATGAGCTCCGTTAGTATAAGAAAATAAATCACCACTTAGGTACTATTTTGAACTCATTATAAATTCATATTGGTGTAATATCTACTGTATTCCAACTTCTCTATGGTTCATACCCTCCGATACTACTCATAGATTCATCAAAATAAGCAAACAACACAATGAAAACAGAATCTGTCAAAACAGAACAGTCTGTAGCAATCTGATTTGTTCAAATACTTATGGAACTCCAAAAACTCTGAAATAAATTTTTGTACGTGAGGAATTTGTCTATTAATCATCTGCCAAAAGAATAAACCTAAAATCACTCTCCAGTAAAAAATGGCAGCTAATCTCGTGAGCGCAAAAGTTTCTGTTTTTTACAGCAAGATCGCAAAGACTTCACCCAAGTCTTCCCAAAGGTTCTACTTGGCACAAACACTAATTAAAATATAAAACCACATCTAAACAGAGTCTAGATGAATTATTTATTACTAAACAGGAACAAAAAGCAAAGAACAAAAATAAAATTGGGTTGCCTCCCAACAAGCGCTAACGTTTAACGCCCCTAGCTAGGCATGATGATTTCAATGATGCTCACATAAAAGATAAGAATTGAAACATAAACAGAGCATCATGAAGAATATGACTAGCACATTTAAGTCTAACCCACTTCCTATGCATAGGGATTTTGTGAGCAAACAACTTATGGGAACAATAATCAACTAGCATAGGAAGGCAAAACAAGCATAACTTTAAGCACATAGAGAGGAAACTTGATATTATTGCAATTCCTACAAGCATATATTCCTCCCTCATAATAACTTTCAGTAGCATCATGAATTAATTCAACAATATAACCATCACATAAAGTATTATTTTCATGATCTACAAGCATAGAATTTTTATTACTCTCCACAAAAGCAAATGTCTTCTCATGAATAGTGGTGGGAGCAAACTCAACAAAATAATTATCATGTGAGGCATAATCCAATTGAAAACTAAAATCATGATGACAAGTTTCATGGTTATCATTATTCTTAATAGCATAAAAGTCATCACAATAATCATCAACTTTGTTCTCATAATCAATTGGAACCTCTTCTGAAATAGTGGATTCATCACTAAATGAAGTCATGACCTCTCCAAATCCACTTTCATAATTATCACAATAATATTCAACATCCCCCAAAATAGTGGGATCATTACTTCCTAAAGTTGACACTCTTCCAAACCCACTTTCATCAATATAATCATCATAAATAGGAGGCATGCTTTCATCATAATAAATATTCTCATCAAAACTTGGGGGACTAAACATATCATCTTCATCAAACATAGCATTCCCAAGCTTGTGGCTTTGCATATCATTAGCATCATGGGTATTCAAAGAATTCATACTAAAAATATTGCAATCATGCTCATCATTCACATATTTAATGCCACGCATTCTGTGTAATTCTTCTTCTAGTACTTGAGCACAACTTTCCTTCCCATCATTTTCACGAAAGACATTAAAAAGATGAAGTATATGAGGCAACCTTAATTCATTATTTTTGTAGTTTTCTTTTATAGAATAAACTAGTGATAAAACAAGAAACAAAAATATTCAATTGCAAGATCAAAAGATATACCTTCAAGCACTCACCTCCCCGGCAACGGCGCCAGAAATTGCTTGATGTCTACTACACAACCTTGTTCTTGTAGAAGTTGTTGGGCCTCCAAGTGCAGAGGTTTGTAGGACAGTAGCAAATTTCCCTCAAGTGGATGACCTAAGGTTTCTCAATCCATGGGAGGCGTAGGATGAAGATGGTCTCTCTCAAGCAACCCTGCAACCAAATAACAAAGAGTCTCTTGTGTCCCCAACACACCCAATACAAAGGTAAATTGTATAGGTGCACTAGTTCGGTGAAGAGATGGTGATACAAGTGCAATATGGATGGTAGATATAGGTTTTTGTAATATGAAAATGTAAAAACAGCAAGGTAACTAATGATAAAAGTGAGCACAAACGGTATTGCAATGCTAGGAAACAAGGCCTAAGGTTCACACTTTCACTAGTGCAAGTTCTCTCAACAATAATAACATAATTGGATCATGTAACTATCCCTCAACATGCAACAAAGAGTCACTCCAAAGTCACTAATAGCGGAGAACAAACGAAAAGATTATTGTAGGGTACGAAACCACCTCAAGTTAGCATTTCTGATCGATCTATTCAAGAGTCCGTAGTAAAATAACACGAAGCTATTCTTTCCGTTCGATCTATCCTAGAGTTCGTACTAGAATAACACCTTATGACACAAATCAACCAAAACCCTAATGTCACCAAGATACTCCAATGTCACCTCAAGTATCCGTGGGTATGATTATACAATATGCATCACACAATCTCATATTCATCTATTCAACCAACACAAAGTACTTCAAAGAGTGCCCCAAAGTTTCTACCGGAGAGTCAAGACGAAAACGTGTGCCAACCCCTATGCATAGATTCCTAATATCACGGAACCCGCAAGTTGATCACCAAAACATACATCAAGTGAATCAATAGAATACCCCCATTGTCACCACGGGTAAGCACATGCAAGACATACATCAAGTGTTCTCAAATCCTTAAAGACTCAATCCGATAAGATAACTTCGAAGGGAAAACTCAATCCATTACAAGAGAGTAGAGGGGGAGAAACATCATAAGATCCAACTATAAGAGCAAAGCTCGCAGTACATCAAGATCGTGCCAAATCAAGAACACGAGAGAGAGAGATAGAGAGAGAGAGAGAGAGAGAGATCAAACACATAGCTACTGGTACATACCCTCAGCCCTAAGGGTGAACTACTCCCTCCTCGTTATGGAGAGCGCCGGGATGATGAAGATGGCCACCGGTGAGGGATCCCCCCTCCGGCAGGGTGCCGGAACAGGGTCCCGATAGGTTTTTGGTGGCTACGGAGGCTTGCGGTGGCGGAACTCCCTATCTAGGTTATTTTCTAGAGGTTTCTGTATTTATAGGAATTTTTGGCGTAGGTCTCACGTCAGGGGGGTCTCTGAGTCGTCCACGAGATAGGGGGACGCGCCCAAGGGGGTAGGGCGCGCCCCCACCCTCGTGGATGGCGCGGGACTCTTCTGGCCCAACTCTTATACTCCAGGGGCTTCTTTTGGTCCATAAAAAATCATCAAAAATTGGCACGTCAATTGGACTCCGTTTGGTATTCCTTTTCTGCAAAACTCAAAAACAAGGAAAAAACAGAAACTGGCACTGGGCTCTAGGTTAATAGGTTAGTCCCAAAAATCATATAAAATAGCATATAAATGCATGTAAAACATCCTAGATTGATAATATAATAACATGGAACAATCAAAAATTATAGATACGTTGGAGACGTATCAAGCACTAGAGCAATTCCATAGAAAAGAGCTTCGTTGACGGGATGTGAGTGCCGCTTACCTAGCCTCCCTGGCAACTATTTGAGGACTCTATTTTATTTAAAAACTTTAAGATGTAAGTACTTTTTTAAAACAGCAAGCAAAACAAAATAAAATGACATTCCAAGGATAGCACACATCATGTGAAGAAGCAAAAACTTAGGATCAACCGATACTAACCGATAATTGCCGATGGAGAAAGGTGGGATGCCTACTGGGGCATCCCCAAGCTTAGATGCTTGATACTTCTTGAAATATTATTTTGGGGTGCCTTGGGCATCCAAAATATTGAGCTTTTGTGTCTCCTTAATTCTTCTTATATCACGGTTTTCCTAAATCTCAAAAACTTCATCCACACAAAACTCAACAAGAACCCGTAAGATAAGTTAGTATAAACCAATGCAAAAACCTTATGATTCTATACTGTAGCAATTCACTAAAATTATTATTCAACATTGCATACTAAATGCCTCTGCATATTTAATACCCCTATCCACAAATAGAATCATTAAACAAGCAAACATATGCAAACAATGCAAACATAACAGCAATCTGCCAAACAGTACAGTCTGTAATGAATGCAAGAGTATCAATACTTATTCAACTCCAAAAATTATGAAAAAATTACCACACTGTAGAGAATTTATCAGAGCTTATTTTTCAAAAAGTTTCAACATTTTATCATGTTCTGACTTTTCTAGGGAATTTTTATAACAGCGGTAAACTTTCTGTTTTCAAACAGCACCATGTAGACTTGCAAAATAAGCATGGTAAAGGCTATCCTTGACATTTTTATTGAAATGAAAGATGAAAAACATTATTCCAAATAACAGAAAGCAAACTCTAACAAAATAAAATGATTCTCCAAGCAAAACACATATCATGTGACGAATGAAAACATAGCTCCAAGTGAGGTTACTGATAATGTTGGAGACGAAAGAGGGGATGCCTTCCGGGGCATCCCCAAGCTTAGTTGCTTGGATCTTCATTGAATATTACCTTGGGGTGCCTTGGGCATACCCAAGATTAGGGTCTTGTCATTCCTTATTCTCCTCGTATCGACATCTCACCCAAAACTTGAAAACTTCAATCACACAAAACTTAACGGAACTTTGTGAGATAGGTTAGTATGATAAAGAGCAAACCATTTCACTTTTGGTACTGTCAAAGACAAGATTCATAATTTTTCTCACACAATGCCTACTGTAGCATATCATTTGCACAATTTATATTGAGCAATATAAGCTATAGAAACTAGAAAACAAGCAAGCTATGCATTGAAAATAGAATCTGTCAAAAACAGAACAGTCTGTAAAGATCTGGATATTAGTCATACTTATGTAACTCCAAAACTTCTGAAAAATTAGGAACTCGTAGAAAATGTGTATATCAATCATCTGTAAAAAATCAGAATTTTTTGACGCTCCAGTGAATTTAAATAATTCTGTTTCTGGAAGCAAAAGTTTCTGTTTTTGCAAAGATTCAAGTCAACTATCATCTACACTATCCCAAAGGCTTTACTTGGCACTTTATTGAAACAAAAGCTATAAAACATGATTACTACAGTAGCATAATCATGTGAATACGCAAAAACAGTAGGTAAAAGTGTTGGGTTGTCTCCCAACAAGCGCTTTTCTTTAATGCCTTTTAAGCTAGGCATGATGATTTCAATGACGCTCACATAAAAGATACAGATTGAAACATAACAAGAGCATCATGAATCATAAGTTCTCTCATAATAATTTTCAGTAGCATCATGAATAGATTCATCAATATAACCATCACATAAAGCATTCTTTTCATGATCCAAAAGCATAGAAAAATTATTACTCTCCACATAAGAAAATTTCTTCTCATTCACAATGGTGGGAGTATCATATGAAACTCGAATACTATAAATTGTTCCCACATTAAAAGAGTAATGTTCAGTAAAGGATATTCGAAATTATGACAATAATTATCACTACTTTTTATAACACAAGTATCATCACAATAATCGTCATAAGTGGGAGGCATGCAATCATCATAGCAAATTTGATCATTCAAAGTAAGGGGACTAAAAAGATCATCTTCATTAAGCATAGCATCCCCAAGCTTGGGACAAACATTAATTGCAGCAAATAAATTCTCAAATATGTCATTATCATCAAACATAGCATCCCTAAGCTTGTGGCTTGCCATATCATAAGCATAATCACTCTCATCATTAATAGTATGAATAGCACCAACGGTATAACAATTGCTCCCAAGTTGGTGCCAAAAAGATTTCCAAGATTATAAGAAGTATCATTATCTTCCCAATCATAATCATCACAACAAGCAATGGGCATAACAAAATCATCATCAATAGTGCTCTCGGACATTGTGCCATAAGACATGCAATATCATCATCAAGTGCATCATCCTCCACAATTATTTTTGATTCATTTTCATGAGGCATAACAATAATAGGAGCAACATTATTTGGGAGAGATACCTTTTTACCTCTATTCTTTCTTCTTTTCTTCTTCTTCACCACATCATGTGTGGGTTTAATTAATTTCTTTAAGCTTCTTATTGATGAGATTGGTTGAATAGGGAGCTCCTCCTCATTACCTGATTCATCGTAATAAACACTAGGAGGGTATTGGGAAATATTTTCCCTTTAATTAGTACTCTCTTCATATTCTATTTGTTTTCTTGTCTTTAGATAGTTGGCAATATAAGGATTCTCAATGCAATTTACCACACAAAACATATAAATTTCCTCTAGATCAAAATCAAGAAATCTCTCGAGATTAAATTTTGGAATACCCTTAGTTATACGTTTCATCTCTTCATACCCCAAAAGAAGACTAAGCTCTTTATGATGCTCAAGCGTAATCAAGTTATCACAATTTTTGGACACGATTTGATCATGAAAGAATTTGCATTGGAGATTTAAATGACCACGTTCATTGCAAAGTTCACAAGGATGGCGAAAAAAATTAAATCTTTCAGCACAATCATCTAGCCTCTCTTGCAACTTTTTCATTTCTAAATATTTATGCCTCTTACAAAATCTATCTTCCCTTTTTGATGTGCAATTGCACTCCCAATTCACTCCGCAAAAATTGACATTCTTATAGGAGACATTTTTGTCATGACTTGTGCAATTATCATTAGCATTTTGGATATTCAAAGAATTCATACTAACAACATTGCAATCATGCTCATCATTCAAATATTTTGTGCCAAACATTTTATTGACTTCTTCTTCTAACAGTTGAGCACAATTTTCTGATCCATCATTTTCAAGAAAGATATTATAAAGATGATCAATAATATGATGCAACCTCAATTCCATTTTTATGTAGTTTTCTTTTATAACTCAAACTAGTGATAAAACAAGAAACTAAAAGATTCAATTGCAAGATCTAAAGATATACCTTCAAGCACTCACCTCCCCAGCAACGGCGCGAGAAAAGAGCTTGATGTCTACTACGCAACTTTATTCTTGTAGACTTGTGTTGGGCCTCCAAGCGTAGAGTTTTGTAGCACAGTAGCAATTTTCCCTCAAGTGGATGACCTAAGGTTTATCAATCCATAGGAGGTGTAGGATGAAGATGGTCTCTCTCAAACAACCCTGCAACCACATACAAGAAATCTCTTATGTCCCCAACACGCCCAATACAATGGAAAATTGTATAGGTGCACTAGTTCGGCGAAGAGATGGTGATAAAAGCGTAACATTGATGGTAGAAATATATTTTTATAATCTAAACAAATAAAAATAGCAAGGTAGCAATTGATAAAACAGAGCACAAACGGTATTGCAATGCTTGAAAATGAGGCCTAGGGTCCGTACTTTCGGTAGCGCAATCTCTCAACAGTGCTAATATAATTGGATCATATAACCATCCCTCAACGTGCAACGAAGAATCACTCCAAAGTTCTTATCTAGCGGAGAACATAAGACGGAATTGTTTGTAGGGTACGAAACCACCTCAAAGCTATTCTTTCCGATCAATCTATCCTAGAGTTTGTACTAAAATAACACCAAGCTATTCTTTCCGATCTATCTAACCAAGAGTTCGTACTAAAATAACACCAAAGAAAATTCAGATTTGAAATATTAAATTCAACACAAAGAACTTCAAAGAGTGCCCCAAGATTTCTACCGGAGAAACAAGGACGAAAATGTGCATCAACCCCTATGCATAGATTACCCCAATGTCACCTCGGGAGTCCGCGAGTTGAGTTCCAAAACATATATCAAGTGAAACAATATGATACCCCATTGTCACAACGAGTATTCGTATGCAAGACATATATCAAGTGCTCTCAAATCCATAAAAGTATTCAATCCGATAATAGCGCAATCTCAAAGGAAAAACTCAATTCATCACAACAAGATAGAGAGGGGAAAACACCATATGATCTGACTATATTAACAAAGCCGGCGATACATCAAGATCGTGACATCTCAAGAACACGAGAAGAGAGAGAGAGAGAGAGAGATTAAATACATAGCTACTGGTACAGACCCTCAGCCCCGAGGGTGGACTACTCCCTCCTCATCATGGTGGCCGCCGGGATGATGAAGATGGCCACCGGAGATGATTCCCCCCTCCGGCAGGGTGCCGGAACGGGGTCTAGATTGGTTTTCGGTGGCTACAGAGCCTTGCGGCAGCGGAACTTCTGATCTAGGTTTACTTCTGATGGTTTCTCTATTTATAGGATTTTTTTGTGTCGGTTTCACGCGAAGATGAGCCTCGAGGTGAGCACAACCCACCGGGGCAAGCCAGGCCCACCAGGCGCTCCCTGGTGGGTTGTGCCCTCCTTGTGGCTCTTCTGGCCCTCCCACAAAGCTTCGGGGGTCTCTTATGTTCCAAAAAATCGTCAAAAAGTTTCAGCTCATTTGGAGAACTTTCATTTCTGCACAAAAAACAACACCACGGTAGTTCTGCTGAAAACAGCGTCAGTCCGGATTAGTTCCGTGCAAATCATACCAAAACCATATATAATTGTTGTAAACATGTCATGAATACTTCATAAATTATAGATACGTTGGAGACGTATCAGTTCACGCTGGATGTGATAGAACTCAACTCGGAGTCGATGATCCGGGACATTTCCTAGTTTCTTTGCCCATTGCAGAATATCGGCATCGCCAGATCTAGGTGGCATGCGAAGGTTCTGGTAATCCCGTCTAACCCCGGCATGTGGTGGAGGACATAGAATCCATCACCGAAAGTACCTCTCGGTTGCTGGATGCAGCAGAAGTCGGTCTTATGGCCAAAGCAGGGCGCACGGTTCCTTGTCTTCTTTAGCGTGATCTCTCCACCCCGTTGGCCGTAGCTTAAGATAGCACTGTCGAGAACATACTTGATGTGGGTGTAATCCTTTTTCTTCATGTTCTTCGACGAGTCCAAGTAAAGAGTGTGGGAGAATCGAGGGTAAAGGATGATGAGAACGGCACACCCGTCGCTGCGTAAAATAAGTACTACTCAAATTAGCCTCCACGCGTGCAAATGAATGATTGAAATCGAAGGAAGGATATCCGCAGATGACTTACATGGGATGATAAGGTAGGAGAATCTTCTCCTTGTCCTTATTGCCGACCATGAAATCGGCGATGTAGTTCCTTGCGTATTCACGGTGCTCTTGGCAGACTGCCAAGAAGCCCTCGTGCATAAAGTACGGGCCAGCGACACGGATATAAGGTATTTGCTCAATCATGATGATGTAGTTCATGTACAAGGCAAAAAGGTGGACAAACGTAAAATCTAGCTTTGTCAAGTGAAACATGACGAAGATGTAATCGAATCAAAGGAAGAACTTTTCCGCGGGGAATGTGTCGATGTACAACCTTTGCCGCGGCACGTTAACCACATAGAGAGGGTATCCTGGATTTTTTGAGGTAATAAGGCTTTTCTCTCTCCACAGCACATCATCATGAATTCTCCTTAGATCGCCATATATGGCCTCTACCGCTGCCTTAGGTAGGATCAGATTACTAGGGATATGGTATTTCGCCGCACCTTTGATAGGTATACGGTCTTCAACCCGAGGCTGCGGAGGCGGCTGGCTCATAGAAGCAGCTTTGCCGCCATTTCGGCCTTTCTTCGGTCTCTTCCTATGCTTATTTTCTATCGAAAGTGAGCCTACCATACGTTCATCCTCCGGGAATTTAGGGACCAACTCATCACACTCAAACCCTGAGTCATAATGTTGGGCCATTAATCCTCCATCGTCATAGGCGCCGGTATTGAGATACTGTAGAGGGTCATCATCCTCGTCCATGGCATCATGCATTGCTTCTTCGACGGTGGCGACGTCATCAGCCACTAATGGAGCCTCTTCCTCACGCCGTCCGCTATCACCGGCATGACAGGCGACTCTAATCGAATAGGTGGGGTGTTGGTGTTCATACCTTGCTGAGGCTGCTTGGTCGTGGGTGTGCTCCCGGCCGCCTCCAGACGAAGCAGACTCTTCGGCCACAACAGAACCCAACTCTTGCAATCGCCAAGCCGCCGTGGGGTCTCGTCGTCATCTCCCCCTAGTGCTACCCGAGGAGCCAAATTCCTGTGGCCCTGTTTGCCACTGGCCACGGAAACCTTGAAGACATCAGGGGCGATCGACCGGCTGTGGAACAATTGTTCCTTTGGCTTCACTATCGTCGCCTTTCCCATGTCCACCTTCTGGCCGCTGATGGTGTACAGTATGGTGCACATGGTTACGTCGGCCTGCAAAGACATGTCTGCGACGTGAGACATCTGAAAGGCAACGGAAACGGGAGATTATACATATATTGAAGAGGGTCGGTGTGACAGGTACCGTGAGGGCGTCGAGCTCAGCCAAAGACGAAGCCCCGTTGAGCATGCCGGAGACGGAGGACGGGCTGCTATGAGCAGGTGCAGGAGCGGGTGCAGGTGCGGTTGCGTGAGCAGGTGCTGGTGCAACGCTAAACGAGCTGCTCCCGAAGAAGTTGGAAAGGGGAAAGTCCGCTGCCTCTTTATCTGGAGTTTGCTTGGTCCAATTGATGATAGCCAGAATCAAGGCACTATACGAAGGTGCCATTTCCTCTCTTACGGTAGCTATCGCTACTTTGACTGCCTATTCTTTGGTCTCAGCTGCTTTCTTATGAACCACAATCTCAACCTTCTTGTCGATGTTTTCTTCGTTTAAACTCCGCCTTTGCTTTCTTTCCTCGGCGTTCTCACGGTAGTACTGCTTCCATGTGGCGCCGTCTCCCACGTCATGCACGCGTCCATACAATGGTCGAGTGTCCACTGGGAGTCCTTTCAATATCTTCAAGGCCCGGTTGAATGGGGTGTCCCACTTGGGCATCGCCAATGCCTCAGACGGCGAGTCACTTTTGGCCGCAATCCTGTGCTACTCTTTCTGCAAAAGGAATGTGGATCGTTTACAAATGTGACTAAACGTGCAGTCGAATTGATCAGAAGCTAAAATTAGGGGTTAAATTAATAATTACCAGCAGTCTCATGAACTCCTTCGTGACCGCGTCCGTATCGAAAACCTTGTTTACTGGGTCCCAACGGTACCGGGCCCTGATGACGTCATGCTCCTGCGGGACGGTTGATACGTCTCCAACGTATCTATAATTTTTTATTGTTCCATGCTATTATATTATCTGTTTTGGATGTTTTATATGCATTAATATGCTATTTTATATTATTTTTGGGACTAACTTATTAAACTAGAGCCCAGTGTCAGTTTCTGTTTTTTCCTTGTTTTGAGTTTTACAGAAAAGGAATATCAAACGGAGTCCAAACGGAATAATACTTTCGCGATGATTTTTCTTGGACTAGAAGACACACGTGGGACTTGGAGAGGAAGGCAGAAGAGTCCCAAGGGCTCCACAAGCCCTCAGGGCGCGCCCTAGGGGGGTTGGCTTGTCAGCCCCACGGGAGTCCTCCAACCCTAATCTTTGGCCTATAAATTTAGAAATATTCCCAAACCACCAGAAGCATCCACCAAACTACTTTTCCGCCACCGTAACCTTCTGTACCCATGAGATCCCATCTTGGGGCCTTTTCCGGCACCCTGCCAGAGGGGGATTCGATCACGGAGGGCTTCTACACCTACCCTATTGCCCTTCCGATGAAGCGTGAGTAGTTTGCCTCAGACCTACGGGTCCATAGCTAGTAGCTAGATGGCTTCCTCTCTCTCTTTGATCTTCAATACAATGTTCTCCTCGATGTTCTTGGAGATCTATCCGATGTAATATTCTTTTACGGTGTGTTTGTCGAGATCCGATGAATTGTGGATTTATGATCAGATTATCTATGAATATTATTTGAATCTTCTCTGAATTCTTATATGCATGATTTGATATCTTTGTATTTCTCTTCGAATTATCGGTTTGGTTTGGCCAACTAGATTGGTTTTTCTTGCAATGGGAGAGGAGCTTAGTTTTGGGTTCAATCTTGTGGTGTCCTCACCCAGTGACATAGTAGGGGTAGGGAGGCACGTATTGTATTATTGCCATCAAGGGTAAAAAGATGGGGTTTTCATCATATTGCTTGAGTTTATCCCTCTACATCATGTCATCTTACTTAAGGCCTTACTCCGTTCTTATGAACTTAATACTCTAGATGCATGCTGGATAGCGGTCAATGTGTGGAGTAATAGTAGTAGATGCAGAATCGTTTCGGTCTACTTGACACGGACGTGATGCCTATATTCATTAATCATTGCCTTGGATATCGTCATAACTTTGCGCTTTTCTATCAATTGCTCGACAGTAATTTGTTCACCCACCATGTTGTTTTCTTTCAAGAGAGAAGCCTCTAGTGAAACATATGGCCCCCAGGTCTATTTTACATCATATATTTTCAGATCTATAAACAAAAAATACCTTGCTGCAATTTATTTGTTTTTACTTTGTTTTACGTATTAGTAATCTTTTATATATATGTCTATCAGATCTCATCCTTGCCAGTGACCATGAAGGGATTGACAACCCCTTTATCGCGTTGGCTGCAAGTGTTTGATTGTTTGTGCAGGTGCATAGATTGGAGAGTTGCTTGTACCTCCTACTGGATTGATACCTTAGTTCTCAAAATTGAGGGAAATACTTATCTCTACTTTGCTGCATCACCCTTTCCTCTTCAAGGGAAAAACAAACGCAAGCTCAAGAAGTAGCAGGAAGAATTTCTGGCGCCGTTCACGGGGAGGTTCTACATCAAGCCGACCAAGTACCCATCATAAAATCTCATCTCTTGCATTACATTATTTTCCATTTGCCTCTCGTTTTTCTCTCCCCACTTCTAAAATGATTTTAGAAAAACACAAAAAGATTTTCCTTTTTATTCGTCCTTCTTTCGTTTGTCGTTTCGTTTGCTAGACTAGTTTGTTGCCATCATGTCTGAATCTAGGGAGGTTGTCGTTGAAATTTTTGAGAAAATGGCTATTATAAATCTTGAGGAAAAACTTGATTCTTGTTATTTAGATAGTGAAACCGAAACTCCCCCTAATTATAATGCAAAAACTTTTCATGTGGGAGACGGTAATATTATTGGGAAAGGTATTATTCAAGAATTCTTTGATTGTACGAGAACTTTGCCTATTAATAAGACATATATCCTTCTTGGTACAAATTGTTATGCGGATGCCATTGTCATGCTTATTGATAGATTAGAAAGAAAATTTGTGCACATCCACCCCGCTTTGCAAAAGATGTTCTATGAACTTCCCAATATTCATCATCCTAAGCCTAAAAATATTGCCACTATTATCCTTATGCGGGAATTTGATTTTATAGTACAAGAATCTAGGGAATTTTTTGTCTTCTACAATAAAGATATTGAACATCCTCCGATTGAAGAAATTCTCCATGATAAGGAAACTTTGTGTAGCCTGTATGCTAGAGATTATCAATCTTATAGTGAAAATCTTAGGAGGAGAGTACCTTATTCGGAAATTACTCAAGCCCTTTACCTTGATACTTATGATAAATTTGATTGGGTAACTCGGGGAATTTATGTAGGATTTAATGATGATTGGTTGGAAGATATCACAAGGGAACCAGTTAAAAATGAGATACACATTTTATATGATGATATATATGGTGATGATCCAGACTTTGGGTGTATGAATGTCAAAATCACTAATCAGAGTCCTTTTCATGAATTAAGCTCTCCTACTATAAGGGAAAGAAAAGAAAAGAAAGATTTACTAAGAATTTTTTTAAGGAGTTTATTAAGAAGGACTTGTGTGACAATACCTAGATCTATGTTTTATGCCTAGCTATGGGCGTTAAACAATAGCACTTGTTGGGAGGCAACCCAATTTTATTTTCATGTTTTTATTTTTGTTTTTGTTATTGAATAAATACACATTATTACCTCTATAGTAATTCTGTTTTGGTGTTTTAATTAGTGTTTGAGCCAAGTAAGACCTTTGGGATGGCTTACGGTGATAGTTGATTTGATCTTGCTGAAAAACAGAAACTTCTGCGTTAAACAATCACAGAAACGTGCTTTTGATCTGAATGTTTTACACAAGATTGATATACAAATTCCCCAGGTTGTCCTAATTTTTCAGAATTTTTGGAGTTATAGAAGTATATGAAGTTTATAGATTGCTACAGACTGTTCTGTTTTGGACAGATTCTGTTTTCTATGTGTTGTTTGCTTATTTTGATGAATCTATGTGTAGTATCAGGGGGTATGAACCATGGAGAAGTTGGAATACAGTAGATATTACACCAATATAAATAAAGAATGAGTTCACAACAGTACCATGGGTTTTCTTATACTAACGAATCTCATGGGTTTTCTGTTGAGTTTTGTGTTGTGAAGTTTTCGAGTTTTGGGTAAAGATTTGATGGACTATGGAATAAGGAGTGGCAAGAGCCTAACCTTGGGGATGCCCAAGGCACCCCAAGGTAATATTCAAGGACAACCAAGCATCTAGCTTGGGGATGCCCCGGATGGTATCCCCTCTTTCGTCTTCAATCCATCGGTAAATTTACTTGAGGCTATATTTTTATTCACCACATGATATGTGTTTTACTTGGAGCGTCTTGTATGATATGCGTCTTTGATTTTCAGTTTTCCACAATCATCCTTGCTGTACACACCTTTTGAGAGGGACACACATGAATCATGAATTTATTAGAATTAATACTCTATGTGCTTCACTTATATCTTTTGAGCTAGGCAATTTGCTCTAGTGCTTCACTTATATCTTTTTAGAGCACGGCGGTGGCTTTATTTTATAGAAATTGTTGAACTCTAATGCTTCACTTAGATTATTTTGAGAGTCTCTAAACAGCATAGTAATTTGCTTAGGTTATGAATTTAGTCCTAATATGATGGGCATCCAAGAGGGATATAATAAAAACTTTCATATAAAGAGCGGTTAATACTATGAGAAGTTTGATTCCTTGCATTTGTTTTGAGATATAAAGATGGTGATATTAGAGTCATGTTAGTGAGTAATCATGGATTGGTAGAAATACTTGTGTTAAAGTTTGTGATTCATGTAGCATGCACTTACGGTGAACTGTTATGTGATGAAGTCGGAGCATGATTTATTTATTGATTGTCTTCCTTATGAGTGGCGGTCGGGGACGAGCGATGGTCTTTTCCTACCAATCTATCCCCCTAGGAGCATGCGTGTAGTACTTTGTTTCGATAGCTAATAGAATTTTGCAATAAGTATATGAGTTCTTTATGACTAATGTTGAGTCCATGGATTATACGCACTCTCGCCCTTCCACCATTGCTAGCCTCTCTAGTACCGTGCAACTTTCGTCGGTGCATTAAACCCACCATATACCCTTCCTCAAAATAGCGACCATACCTACCTATTATGGCATTCCATAGCCATTCCGAGATATATTGCCATGCAACTTCGACCGTTCTGTTTATTATGACACGCTTCATCATTGTCATATTGCTTTGCATGATCATGTAGTTGGCATAGTATTTGTGGCAAGGCCACCGTTCATATTTTTTATACATGTCACTCTTGATCATTGCACATCCTGGTATACCGCCGGAGGCATTCATATAGATTCATATTTTGTTCTAAAATCGAGTTGTAAGTAAATAAAAGTGTGATGATCATCATTATTAGAGAATTGTCTCATGTGAGGAAAGGATGATGGAAGCTATGATTCCCTCACAAGTTGGGATGAGTCTTTGGACTTTACAAAAAATAAAAGAGGCCAAAATAAGCCCATACAAAAAAATGAGAGAAAAGAGGGAAGGGGCAATGCTACTATCCTTTTACCACACTTGTGCTTCAAAGTAGCACCATGATCTTCATGATAGAGAGTCTCCTATGTTGTCACTTTCATATACTAGTGGGAATTTTACGTTACAAGAACTTGGCTTGAATATTCCAATGATGGGCTTCTTCAATTTGCCCTAGGTCTTCGTGAGCAAGCAAGTTGGATGCACACCCACTTAGTTTCTTTTTGAGCTTTCATACACTTATAGCGCTAATGCATCCTTTGCATGGCATTCCCTACTCACTCACATTTATATCTATTGATGGACATATCTGTAGCCCGTTAATACACCTAGTTGATGTGAGACTATCTCCTTCTTTTTGTCTTCTCCACAACCACCATATTCTATTCCACCTATAGTGCTATATCCATGGCTCACGCTCATGTATTGCGTGAAAGTTGAACAAGTTTGAGAACATCAAAAGTATGAAACAATTGCTTGGCTTTTCATTGGGGTTGTACATGATTTAATACTTTATGTGATGAAGATGGAGCATAGCTAGACTATATGATTTTGTAGGGATAACTTTCTCTGTCCATGTTATTTTGAGAAGACATGATTGCTGTATTAGTATGCTTGAGTATTATTGTTTTTATGTCAATATTAAACTTTTGTTTTGAATCTTATGGATCTGAATATTCATGCCACAATAAAGAAAATTACAGGGATTAATATGTTAGGTAGCATTCCACATCAAAAATTCTGTTTTTATCATTTACCTACTCGAGGACGAGCGGAAATTAAGCTTGGGGATGCTTGATACGTCTCCAACGAATCTATATTTTTTGATTGTTCCAAGCTATTATATTATCTGTTTTAGATGTTTTATATGCTATTTTATATTATTTTTGGGACTAAATTATTAACGTAGAGCCCAGTGCCAGTTTCTGTTTTTTCCTTGTTTTTTAGTTTTACAGAAAAGGAATATCAAACGGAGTTGACATGGAATAAAACTTTCGCGGTGATTTTTCTTGGACCAGAAGACACACATAGGACTTGGAGAGGAAGGCAGAAGAGTCCCGAGGGCTCCACAAGCCCTCAGGGCGTGCCCCTGGCTTGTGGGCCCCACGAGAGTCCTCCAACCCTAATCTTTGGCCTATAAATTCAGAAATATTCCCTAACCACCAAAAGCGTCCACCAAAATACTTTTCCGCCGTCGTAACCTTTTGTACCTGTGAGATCCCATCTTGGGGCCTTTTCTGGTGCCCTGCCGGAAGGGGATTCGATCACGGAGGGCTTATACATCAACCCTATTACCCTTCCGATGAAGCGTGAGTAGTTTACCTCGGACCTACGGGTCCATAGCTAGTAGCTAGATGGCTTCTTCTCTCTCTTTGATCTTCAATACAATGTTCTCCTCGATGTTCTTGGAGATCTATCTGATGTAATATTCTTCTGCGGTGTGTTTGTCGAGATCTGATGAATTGTGGATTTATGATCAGATTATCTATGAATTTTATTTGAATCTTCTCTGAATTCTTATATGCATGATTTGATATCTTTGTATTTCTCTTCGAATTATCGGTTTGGTTTGGCCAACTAGATTGGTTCTTCTTGCAATGAGAGAGGTGCCTAGTTTTGGGTTCAATCTTGCGATGTCCTCACCCAGTGACATAGTAGGGGTAGCGAGGCACATATTGTATTGTTGCCATCAAGGGTAAAAAGATGGGGTTTTCATCATATTGCTTGAGTTTATCCCTCTACATCATGTCATCTTACTTAAGGCGTTACTCCGTTCTTATGAACTTAATACTCTAGATGCATGCTGGATAGCGGTCGATGTGTGGAGTAATAGTAGTAGATGCAGAATCGTTTCGGTCTACTTGACACGGACGTGATGCCTATATTCAAAATCATTGCCTTGGATATCGTCATAACTTTGCGCTTTTCTATCAATTGCTCGATAGTAATTTTTTCACCCACCTTGTTGTTTTCTTTTTCAAGAGAGAAGCCTCTAGTGTAACCTATGGCCCCCCGGTCTATTTTTCATCATATATTTTCAGGTATATAAACCAGAATACCAAAAATGCCTTGCTGCAATTTATTTGTTTTTTACTTTGTTTTACATTTTAGTAATCTTTTATATCTATCTGTATCAGATCTCATCCTTGCAAGTGACCGTGAAGGGATTGACAACCCCCTTATCGCGTTGCGTGCAAGTGTTTGATTGTTTGTGCAGGTGCATAGATTGGAGACTTACTTGTACCTCCTACTGGATAGATACCTTGGTTCTCAAAACTGAGGGGAATACTTATCTCTAGTTTGCTGCATCACCCTTTCCTCTTCCAGGGAAAAACCAAGGCAAGCTCAAGAAGTAGCAATGGTGAACTCCGCCAAGGGGTTTGGGACCACGAGACTTTCGCGTTCCGCATCTTCCTTGGCCCATATGGGCCTCTTCCCCGCGTAACCACGACTTGCGAGGTGGTGGCACCCCATGTTCCTCTCTTGAAGCCCCTTCATGTACTCCGACTTTTCTTTGGCAGCTTCGGCAACGCAAGCCTTTTTGAATATTTCGAACTGCTCTTCCGTAATTGTCGCCTTTACAATCTCGGAGAAGGGTTCCTCTTTGACGATGATCCAATGTTTCACCCTTACTTTCCAGGTGGACAACGCGCCGCTAAACTTGCCCATGGCGCGTCTGTTTATATTCTTCATTGTCGGGTCTTGCCACGGTCGAGTATATTTGATTTCATCCCGGCCCGGGAACAAGAATCACTGGTGCAGCTTCCTTAGGAGGGAGTGCTCCATATTTGGTATCTTCTTTAATTTCTCATCGTTGATGGTGGCGGTTCCCTGTAGGATGTAGCCTATTTGATTGTCGTAGCACATGCGCGCTTCAGCAGGCTCTTTTGGCTCGAAATTGCTGGGGTCCACCTCCGTGACCACCAGTCTAGTAGTGCCGACCTGGTTTGGGCGCTGTATCCTCTTCGGTTTCGGTTCTATACCGTCTAATTCGCAGTCTCAGCGCTGGTGTCGATCTCAGCACCGGTCTCGATGTCGGTCTCAATCTCGGATGTGACAGGGGGTACTGCAACAACTGTTGCTCCTCGAGATAGTTCAAATAGTTGTCTACCGCCTCGTAGACGTTGCAATAACCAGAACCCTGTCCTTCATTGTTGCTAGCCATGTTTCCTACGATCAAGTCTAGTCAATTAATTCTAGACCTAATAAAATGAATAATGACATGAAAAAAGGCCTATGTTTTGTAGGAATGTTGATTCATTCCCGTTGCGGCAAATCCCGGGCACTCGATATGTCCTAGTTTCTCGCACAAGTCATGCCAAAATTCATGGAAAATTTCGGCATGACCTGTGCTACAAAGTGGACAAATCGAGCGCCTGAAATTTGCCAGAACGGAAATGAATCAATATTCCGACAAAACATAGGCCACTCGGAATCATTCCATGCAAACAACAAAAGGCCACTTGGGCATAATCGAACCACTTCAATGTTGCATATAATAGGACCACTTAAGAACCTGTACATGAGCAACTACAACAGTCGGTATACATGAGCAAACACTATTGAGGAATTTTCATATAACATGACCACTTCAAATTTGCATCTCCTAGTGTTTGACACTTCAAGAAAATCTACACAAATCTCATGCTCTCTCAAACTCAATTCAAAAACCAAATATAGATGGATGAACCCTAGAAACCTAGAACCTTTACATATTTCTGTCCTAAATTGAGGTCCTAATAAAAATTATGAACCTAGAACTCAATTTCTGTCCTAAATTTCAAATTATGAACCCTAGAACTCAATTCAAATTTTGTCCTAAATTTCTGTCATAATGAAAGATTGGTAAAAATTAAGAACCTACTGGACTTGCAGCACTAATAGAAATTTATATTTTTATATTGATTTTTTCTCTAAACTAAACCCTACTGCCCTAATTAATATCTAGTTAAACCCTACTGCCCTAACATTTCTAGTTAAACCCTACTGCCCTAGTACTTAAGCATCTACAAGTACTAGCTAATTTGATGAACCCTGACTAATTAGATGAACCCTAGCTACTTAAGAATCTACAAGTACTTAAGCACCCATTGATGAACCCTAAGAATTATACAACTACTTAAGCATACATTGGGTGCAGAACAACTATACAAGTACTTAAACAACTATACGACCCTAAAATATATTTAGTTAACTACTTAAGCATATACAAATTTGTCCTAAAAATTATATTTAGTTAACTACTTAAGCATATACAAATTTCTCCTAAAAATTATATTTAGTTAACTACATTGGGTGCACAACAACTATACAACTACTTAAGCATCTACAAGTACTAGCTAATTTGATGAACCCTAACTAATTAGATGAACCCTAGCTAATTTGATGAACCCTAGGAACCCTAGCTAGGCAGAGGTAGGGGAGGAGAAGGAGGAGGTGTAGGTGTGCTCACCTCGGGCGCCGGCGGAGTTAGGGAGCAGGAGGAGGCAGAGCGGCCGAGGGAGGGGGCGTGTGGCGTCGAGGATGGGGTCAGGGCTCGGGCGCACGCCGAGGGAGCGCACCAGACGACGACGGAGGGCAACAGAGAGCGTGCGGAGGGCGACGGGAGGATGCGCGAAGGCCGACGGCTATGTAGGGCGGCGGCGGCGACAGCTTTGGTGCGAGTGGGGATTTGGTGGAGAAGTGGCTGAGGGAAAGAAAAACCGCGCGGGGGTTAAGTCAAACATAGCAGTAGCGCTGGTCGGGAAAAAGCTAGGTATAGCGTTGCTTACTAAAACGCGCTACTGCTATAGGCAGTAGCTATTTATTTTTCCTTTTTGTTTTCTTTTTTCCTTTTCCTTTTCTTATTTACTTTTTTTCCTTTCTCCTTTATTTAAGGAACTTATCTATAGCGGGGGTCTACAAAACGCGCTACTGCTATATTAGCTATAGCGCTTGCTCTGAACGGACGCTGCTATGCCTTTCTCCTTTATTTTTATTTTTATTTTATTTTTCTTTACATTTTATTTTTTTCTTTCTCCTTTTTTTATTTCTTTTATTTTCATTTACTTTTCTATTTGTTTTTTATTTTATTTTATTTTCATTAGCAGTAGCTCTTTCCCCAGAAAACGCGCTGCTACAACCAACTTAGCGGTAGCGCTTTTATCCCAAGATTGCTACTACTATTTCTAGCATGCCGGCAACAGTGTGAGAATTGTAGTAATAGCGCTTTTTCCTGCAGAGGCGCTACTGCTGTAGGCATAGCTGTAGCGCGTTTTGTTTCCCCGCGCTACGGGTAAATAGTTGTAGCGTTTTTTTTTAACCAATGCTACTGATAATCCTTTCTATATAAGGTTTTTCCAAGTAATGCATAAGCATCCAACGAATTTGGGAGGAGTGGCAGCTAATTTGGAGGGAGTGATGGTTGCGCTATACTCCTGGAGCAATAGGACAATGGACTCGTTTCCCAGGAAAATTGAGAAGACGCGTAAAGAGTTGGAAGTTGTCATCAACAGTACTAACCCAAACAACAACATAATAAAAGACGGGATATTCAAAACGGTGCCGTGTGAACAGTAAAATAAAAAAATCTGAAATTTTTTTGCAAGCAAGATGCATGAGTGCACCGGGTGCGTGCAAAATTTCATTGGCAAACGACATTAGAGGAGCTCGCGCCAATGAACAGTGTGTTTTTTCAAACTTTCTCCCAGTCCTGAAATTTGTCTTTTTTCCATGAGCTCCTCGAATATGCAAACTCCACCAAATTTGGTACGGGCATCACAAATTCGGCCATCTTGCACCACAAAAAAAATATTTTTTTTATTTTTTAAACGATTTTACTGTTTATGGATGGGAGCATCTAGACCTGGGTGCAGAAACGCCTCATTCGTCTCTAAAAGGAACTTGACAATATGTTGGAGAAGGAAGAGCTTTTCTGGAAGTAAAGGTCGAGATTAGACTATCTTTGAGATGGCGACAGAAATATGGACATTTTCTTTCACTCTAAGGGCCTGTTTGGGACTGCTCTGCTCTTTAAAATTCAACTCTGCTCCGGAAAACACAAGCCAAACAGGGGTAGCTCCACGATATGCTGCTCCGCAAAAAACTAGAATCTGGGGTATAGCTCCTAGTTTTTTATGAAGCTCCTCAGGGGGTGCTTCAAAAAACTCTAGAAGCTGGAGTTGGGTGGAAATTACCCACAACTGCCACCAGTAAGTGGATACTCCTTCGTTTCTCCACCCTCAACCAATTAAATAGATCCTTTCCATCAAATTTCACATTCTTGAAGCTGGAGCTAGATGGAAGCCAAACATTATCTTTGGTAGTGCTACAACTTCTGCTTGAAACTGCTCCAAAGTGAATTTATTGGAGCGAAACTGATTTTGATGAAGCGGAGCAGTCCCAAACAAGCCCTAAGGCAACCTGAAAGAAAAGGAAAATTACAATTAGTCGACTGGAGAAGGAGGACAGTAGCGTTACAAAAAATATTCAGGAGATGGAGGGGTTTGCTGCCTCATTTTTCAGGAGTGGTACATAGCCGACTAGGGGCAGCCTGAGATTATCCTGTATAATACGGATTCGTTAATCACACAACTGTTATATTATATTTTATGAAGTGAATTCTACGATGAGGAGATCAGCAACACATTACTTCAAATAAGGTCTCTGAAGACTTCTAGAGCAGATGGTTTTCCTGCTAGGTTTTATCACACACTGGGAGTACTCTCAAAAAATTATGTTGTCAAGGCACTAAAAGAATTCTTTTTTTGCAGGTGGCGTCATGCCGGGAGGCATCAACAATATTTTTATTGTGTTATTTCGGAAGAAGGAAAATCCGAGCTCCCTAAGGACTATAGACCTATCAGCTAGCAGCCTCCGCTAACCTCGTCTTTAGGGTTGTAATCTAAGCTCCCTCAAGAACTATAGACCCATTAGCAATAATATTATTGTGTTATTCCTGAAGAAGAAAAATCAATCTAGCCTCATATGATTGCAAGAACAATGTTTTATTTTTTATTTAATCTAATTTTTATTTAAAGACAATGCTATAAATGTGATTCAAATTCAAATCTTTTTAAATATTTGTGTGCTAGTATGATATTTGTCATGCTCCCACAATAGAATTCGTCCAGCAGGCAGACGCACATAACTAATGCTTGTGATTAGTATGTCAAACAAACACAGTTAGCAGCCTTCCGTCAAAGAGCAACAGCAACAACCTTCACCAAATAGCAGCGGCCTTCCATCATCCAGACGAAGAGGAGACAAACGTATGTGGTGGTTGTTGGAAATATGTTCTAGAGGCAATAATAAAATGGTTATTATTGTATTTCCTTGTTCATGATAATTGTCTGTTGTTCATGCTATAATTGTATTAACTGGAAACCGTAATACATGTGTGAATACATAAACCACAACATGTCCCTAGTAAGCCTCTAGTTGACTAGCTCGTTGATCAATAGATGGTTATGGTTTCCTGACCATGGACATTGGATGTCATTGATAACGGGATCACATCATTAGGAGAATGATGTGATGGACAAGACCCAATCCTAAGCATAGCACAAGATCGTGTAGTTCGTTTGCTAGAGCTTTTCTAATGTCAAGTATCATTTCCTTAGACCATGAGATTGTGCAACTCCCGGATACCGTAGGAATGCTTTGGGTGTACCAAACGTCACAACGTAACTGGGTGGCTATAAAGGTGCACTACATGTATCTCCGAAAGTGTCTGTTGGGTTGGCACGAATCGAGACTGGGATTTGTCACTCCGTATGACGGAGAGGTATCTCTGGGCCCACTCGGTAATGCATCATCATAATGAGCTCAATGTGACTAAGGCGTTAGCCACGGGATCATGCGTTACGGTACGAGTAAAGTGACTTGCCGGTAACGAGATTGAACAAGGTATTGGGATACCGACGATCGAATCTCGGGCAAGTAACGTACCGATTGACAAAGGGAATTGTATACGGGATTGATTGAATCCTCGACATCGTGGTTCATTCGATGAGATCATCGTGGAACATGTGGGAGCCAACATGGGTATCCAGATCCCGTTGTTGGTTATTGACCGGAGAGTCGTCTCGGTCATGTCTGCATGTCTCCCGAACCCGTAGGGTCTACACACTTAAGGTTCGGTGACGCTAGGGTTGTAGAGATATTAGTATGCGGTTAACCGAAAGTTGTTCGGAGTCCCGGATGAGATCTCGGACGTCACGAGGAGTTCCGTTATGGTCCGGAGGTAAAGATTTATATATGGGAAGTCCTATTTTGGCCACCGGAAAATGTTCAGGATTTTTCGGTATTGTACCGGGAAGGTTCTAGAAGGTTCCGAAGTGGGGCCCACCTGCATGGGGGGACGCACATGAACGTGGGTAGTGGGGGCAAGGCCCCACACCCCTGGTCAAGGTGCACCAAGATCCCACCTTAGAAGGAATAAGATCATATCCCGAAGGGATAAGATCAAGATCCCTAAAAAGGGGGGATAACAATCGGTGGGGAAGGGAAATGATGAGATTTCTTTCCCCCACCTTTGCCAACGCCCCAATGGACTTGGAGGGCAAGAAACCAGCCCCCTCCACCCCTATATATAGTGGGGAGGCGCATGGGAGCAGCACCCCAAGCCCTGGCGCCTCCCTCCCTCCCGTGACACCTCTTCCTCCCCGCTTGCGCTTGGCGAAGCCCTGCCGGGATCCCGCTACTTCCACCACCACGCCGTCGTGCTGCTGGATCTCCATCAACCTCTCCTCCCCCCTTGCTGGATCAAAAAGGAGGAGACGTCGCTGCTCCGTACGTGTGTTGAACGCGGAGGTGCCGTCCGTTCGGCGCTAGGATCATCGGTGATTTGGATCACGACGAGTACGACTCCATCAACCCCGTTCTCTTGAACGCTTCCGCTCGCGATCTACAAGGGTATATAGATGCACTCCTCCCCTCTCATTGCTAGCATCTCCTAGATTGATCTTGGTGACACGTAGGAAAATTTTGAATTTCTGCTACGTTCCCCAACAGTGGCATAATGAGTCAGGTCTATGCGTAGATTCTATGCACGAGTAGAACACAAAGTAGTTGTGGGCGATGATTTGTTCAATTTGCTTACCGTTACTAGTCTTATCTTGATTCGGCGGCATTGTGGGATGAAGCGGCCCGGACCGACCTTACACGTACTCTTACGTGAGACAGGTTCCACCGACTGACATGCACTTGATGCATAAGGTGGCTAGCGGGTGTCTGTCTCTCCCACTTTAGTCGGATCGGATTCGATGAAAAGGGTCCTTATGAAGGGTAAATAGCAATTGGCATATCACCGTTGTGGCTTTTGCGTAGGTAAGAAACGTTCTTGCTAGAAACCCATAGCAGCCACGTAAAACATGCAACAACAATTAGAGGACGTCTAACTTGTTTTTGCAGGGTATGCTATGTGATGTGATATGGCCAAAAGGATATGATGAATTATATATATGTGATGTATGAGATTGATCATGTTCTTGTAATAGGAATCACGACTTGCATGTCGATGATTATGACAATCGGCAGGAGCCATAGGAGTTGTCTTAATTTATTGTATGACCTGCGTGTCAATGAAAACGCCATGTAATTACTTTACTTTATTGCTAACCGTTAGCCATAGTAGTAGAAATAATAGTTCACGAGACAACTTCATGAAGACACGATGATGGAGATCATGATGATGGAGATCATGGTGTCATGCCGGTGACGAAGGTGATCATGCCGCGCCTTGAAGATGGAGATCAAAAGGCGCAAGATGATATTGGCCATATCATGTCACTTTATGATTTACATGTGATGTTTGTCATGTTTACATCTTATTTGCTTAGAGCGACGGTAGCATAAATAAGATGATCCCTCACTAAAATTTCAAGAGATGTGTTCCCCCTAACTGTGCACCGTTGCGAAGGTTCGTTGTTTCGAAGCACCACGTGATGATCGGGTGTGATAGATTCTAAGGTTCACATACAACAGGTGTTGACGAGCCTAGCATGTACAGACATGGCCTCGGAACACAAGCAAAACACTTAGGTTGACTTGACGAGCCTAGCATGTACAGACATGGCCTCGGAACACAAGAGACCGAAAGGTCGAACATGAATCGTATAGTAGATACGATCAACATGGAGATGTTCACCGATGATGACTAGTCCGTCTCACGTGATGATCGGACACGGCCTAGTCGATTCGGATCATGTATCACTTAGATGACTAGAGGGATGTCTATCTAAGTGGGAGTTCATTAAATAATCAGATGAACTTAATTATCATGAACATAGTCAAAAGGTCTTTGCAAATAATGTCGTAGCTTACCCTTTAGTTCTACTAAGATATGTTCCTAGAGAAAATTTAGTTGAAAGTTGATAGTAGCAATTATTCGGACTGGGTCCGTAAACTGAGGATTGTCCTCATTGCTGCACAGAAGGCTTATGTCCTTAATGCACCGCTCGGTGTGCTGAACCTCGAGCGTCGTCTGTAGATGTTATGAAACATCTGACATGCACGTTTTGATGACTACGTGATAGTTCAGTGTGTGATGCTAACGGTTTAAAATTGTGGCACCAAAGACGGTTTTGAAACGTCGCAGAACATATGAGATGTTCCAAAGACTGAAATTGGGATTTCAGACTAATGCCCACGTCAAGAGGTATGAGACCTCTGACAAGTTTCTTAAGCCTGCAAACTAAGGGAGAAAAGCTCAATCGTTGAGCATGTGCTCAGATTGTCTGAGTACTACAATCACTTGAATCGAGTGGGAGTTAATCTTCTAGATGAGATAGTGATGGTTCTCCATAGTCACTGCCACCAAGCTATTAGAGCTTCGTGATGAACTATAACATATCAGGGATAGACATGATGATCCTTGAGCAACTCACGATGTTTGACACCGCGAAAGTAGAAATCAAGGAGGAGCATCAATTGTTGATGGTTTGTAAAACCACTAGTTTCTAGAAGGGCAAGGGCAAGAAGGGATACTTCATGAAACGGCAAATCAGTTGCTGCTCTAGTGAAGAAACCCAAGGTTGAACCCAAACCCGAGACTAAGTGCTTCTGAAATGACGGGAACGGTCACTGAAGCAGAACTACCCTAGATACTTCGTAGATGAGAAGGCTGGCAAGGTCGACAGAAGTATATTGGATATACATTATATTAATGTGTACTTTACTAGTACTCCTAGTAGCACCAGGGTATTAGATACCGGTTCGGTTGCTAAGTGTTAGTAACTCGAAATAAAAGCTGCAGAATAAACGGAGACTAGCTAAAGGTGAGATGACGATATGTGTTGGAAGTGTTTCCAAGGTTGATGTGATCAAGCATCGCATGCTCCCTCTACTATCGAGATTGGGGTTAAACCTGAATAATTATTATTTGGTGTTTGCGTTGAGCATAGACATGATTGGATTATGTCTATCGCAATACGGTTATTCATTAAAGGAGAATAATTGTTACTCTGTCTATTTGAATAATACCTTCAATGGTCTTGCACCTAAAATGAATGGTTTATTGAATCTCGATCGTAGTGATACACATGTTCATGCCAAAAGATATAAGATAGTAATGATAGTACCACATACTTGTGGCACTGCCACTTGAGTCATATTGGTATAAAATGCATGAAGAAGCTCCATGTTGATGGATCTTTGGACTCACTCATTTTTGAAAAGATTGAGACATGTGAACCATGTCTATTAGTATATATGCATGAAGAAAGTCCATACAGATGGATCATTTGGACTCACTTGATTTTGAATCACTTGAGACATGCAAATCATACCACATGGGCAAGATGACTGAAAGGCCTCGTTTTCAGTAAGATGGAACAAGAGAGCAACTTGTTGGAAGTAATACATTTGATGTGTGAAGTCCAATGAGTGCTGAGGCACTCAGTGGATATCGTTATGTTCTTACTTCACAAATGATTTGAGTAGATGCTGAGAATATTTACTTGATGAAACACAAGTCTGAATTATTGAAAGGTTCAAGTAATTTCAGAGTGAAGTTGAAGATCGTCGTGACAAGAGGATAAAATGTCTGTGATATGATCATAGAGATGAATATCTGAGTTACGAGTTTGGCACACAATTAAGAAATTGTGGAAATTGTTTCACGACTAATACCGCCTGGAACACCATATTGTGATGGTGTGTCCGAACATCATAACTGCACCCTATTGGATATGGTGCATACCATGATGTCTCTTATCAAATTACAACTATCGTTTATGGGTTAGGCATTAGAGACAACCGCATTCACTTTAAATAGGGCACCACGCAATTCCGTTGAGACGACACCGTATGAACTATGGTTTAGAGAAACCTAAGCTGTCGTTTCTTAAAAGTTTGGGGCTGCGACGCTTATGTGAAAAAGTTTCAGGCTGATAAGCTCGAACCCAAAGCGGATAAATGCATCTTCATAGAATACCCAAAACAGTTGGGTATACCTCCTATTTCAGATCTGGAAGCAAAAGTGATTGTTTCTAGAAACGGGTCCTTTCTCGAGGAAAAGTTTCTCTCGAAAGAATTGAGTGGGAGGATGGTGGAGACTTGATGAGGTCATTGAACCGTCACTTCAACTAATGTGTAGCAGGGCACAGGAAGTTGTTCCTGTGGCACCTACACCAATTGAAGTGGAAGCTTATGATAGTGATCATGAAACTTCAGATCAAGTCACTACCAAACCTCATAGGACGACAAGGATGCGTACTACTTCAGAGTGGTACGTAATCCTGTCTTGGAAGTCATGTTGCTAGACAACAATGAACCTACGAGCTATGGAGAAGCGATGGTGGGCCCGGATTCCGACGAATGGCTCGAGGCCATAAAATCCGAGAGGATCCACGTATGAAAACAAAGTATAGACTTTGAAAGAACTACTTGATGGTCGTAAGGCTGTTGGGTACAGATGGATTTTAAAGGGAAGACAGACAATGATGGTAAGTGTCACCATTAAGAAAGCTCGACTTGTCGTTAAGATGTTTTCCGGCAAGTTCAAGGAGTTGACTGCGATGAGACTTTCTCACTCGTAGCGATGCTAAGAGTCTGTTAGAATTATATTAGCAGTTACTGCATTATTTATGAAATCTTGCAGATAGGATGTCAAAACATTGTTTCCTCGACGATTTTCTTGAGGAAAGGTTGTATGTGATACAACCAGAAGGTTTTGTCAATCCTGAAAGATGCTAACAAGTATGCAAAGCTCCAGCAATCCTTCTAAGGATTGGAGTAAGCATCTCAGAGTTGGAATGAACGCTTTGATGAGATGATCAAAGATTTTGGGTTTATACAAAGTTCATGAGAAACTTGTATTTCCAAAGAAGTGAGTGGGAGCACTATAGAATTTTTTATGAGTATATGTTGTTAACATATTGTTGATCAGAAATGATGTAGAATTTCTGGAAAGCATCCAGGGTTATTTGAAAAGTGTTTTTAATGGAAAACCGGGATTAAGCTACTTGAACATTGAGCATCAAGATCTATAAGGATAGATCAAAAACGCTTAATAGTACTTTCAAATGAATACATACCGTGACAAGATTTTGAAGGAGTTCAAAATAGATCAGCAAAGAAGGAGTTCTTGGCTGTGTTACAAGGTCTGAGTATTGAGTAAGACTCAAGACCTGACCACGGCAGAAGAAAGAGAAAGGACGAAGGTCGTCCCCTATGCTTTAGACGTAGGCTCTACAATATGCTATGCTGTGTAACGCACCTGAAGTGTGCCTTGCCATGAGTTAGTCAAGGGGTACAATAGTGATCCAGGAAGGGATCACATGACAGCGGTCGAACTTATCCTTAGTATCTAGTAGACTAAGGAATTTTCTCGATTATGGAGGTGGAAAGGGGGTTCGTCGTAAAGGGTTACGTCGATGCAAACTTTGACACTAATCTGGATGACTCTGAGTAGTGAACCGGATTCGTATAGTAGAGCAGTTATTTGGAATAGCTCCAAGTAGCGCGTGGTAGCTGCATCTACAAGATGACATAGAGATTTGTAAAGCACACACGGGTCTGAATGTTGCAGACCCGTTGACTAAAACCTCTCTCGTAAGCATAACATGATCAAACCCTAGAACTCATTGAGTGTTAATCACATGGTGATGTGAACTAGATTATTGACTCTAGTAAACTCTTGGGTATTAGTCACATGGCGATGTGAACTTTGAGTGTCAATCACATGGTGATGTGAACTAGATTATTGACTCTAGTGCAAGTGGGAGACTGTTGGAAATATGCCCTAGAGGCAATAATAAAATGGTTATTATTGTATTTCCTTGTTCATGATAATTGTCTGTTGTTCATGCTATAATTGTATTAACTGGAAACCGTAATACATGTGTGAATACATAGACCACAACATGTCCCTAGTAAGCCTCTAGTTGACTAGCTCGTTGATCAATAGATGGTTATGGTTTCCTGACCATGGACATTGGATGTCATTGATAACGGGATCACATCATTAGGAGAATGATGTGATGGACAAGACCCAATCCCAAGCATAGCACAAGATCGTGTAGTTCGTTTGCTAGAGTTTTTCTAATGTCAAGTATCATTTCCTTAGACCATGAGATTGTGCAACTCCCGGATACCGTAAGAATGCTTTGGGTGTACCAAACGTCACAACGTAATTGGGTGGCTATAAAGGTGCACTACAGGTATCTCCGAAAGTGTCTGTTGGGTTGGCACGAATCGAGACTGGGATTTGTCACTCCGTATGACGGAGAGGTATCTCTGGGCCCACTCGGTAATGCATCATCATAATGAGCTCAATGTGACTAAGGAGTTAGCCACGGGATCATGCGTTACGGTACGAGTAAAGTGACTTGCCGGTAACGAGATTGAACAAGGTATTGGGATACCGACGATCGAATCTCGGGCAAGTAACGTACCGATTGACAAAGGGAATTGTATACGGGATTGATTGAATCCTCGACATCGTGGTTCATTCGATGAGATCATCGTGGAACATGTGGGAGCCAACATGGGTATCCAGATCCCGCTGTTGGTTATTGACCGGAGAGTCGTCTCGGTCATGTCTGCATGTCTCCCGAACCCGTAGGGTCTACACACTTAAGTTCGGTGACGCTAGGGTTGTAGAGATATTAGTATGCGGTTAACCGAAAGTTGTTCGGAGTCCCGGATGAGATCCCGGACGTCACGAGGAGTTCCGAAATGGTCCGGAGGTAAAGATTTATATATGGGAAGTCCTATTTTGGCCACCGGAAAATGTTCGGGATTTTTCGGTATTGTACCGAAAAGGTTCTAGAAGGTTCCGAAGTGGGGTCCACCTGTATGGGGGGACCCACATGAATGTGGGTAGTGGGGGCAAGGCCCCACACCCCTGGTTAAGGCGCACCAAGATCCCACCTTAGAAGGAATAAGATCATATCTCGAAGGGATAAGATCAAGATCCCTAAAAAGGGAGGATAACAATCGGTGGGGAAGGGAAATGATGAGATTTCTTTCCCCCACCTTTGCCAACGCCCCAATGGACTTGGAGGGCAAGAACCAGCCCCCTCCACCCCTATATATAGTGGGGAGGCACATGGGAGCAGCACCCCAAGCCCTGGCGCCTCCCTCCCTCCCGTGACACCTCTTCCTCCCCGCTTGCGCTTGGCGAAGCCCTGCCGGGATCCCGCTACTTCCACCACCACGTCGTCGTGCTGCTGGATCTCCATCAACCTCTCCTCCCCCTTGCTGGATCAAGAAGGAGGAGACGTCGCTGCTCCGTACGTGTGTTGAACGCGGAGGTGCCGTCCGTTCGGCGCTAGGATCATCGGTGATTTGGATCACGACGAGTACGACTCCATCAACCCCATTCTCTTGAACGCTTCCGCTCGCGATCTACAAGGGTATGTAGATGCACTCCTCCCCTCTCGTTGCTAGCATCTCCTAGATTGATCTTGGTGACACGTAAGAAAATTTTGAATTTCTGCTACGTTCCCCAACATTGGTTTTTTTATTTTTATTGGACAAACTGATGTCGGACTCTCGCAAAAAAATTCGATTTGCCGGAATTCGGGCACACGGACTGATCCATGGATATTTGAAAGACCGTGTTAGATGACAAAAATATATTCAAACATCTCAATTGAAACGTTCGCGGCCGATTTGCAGGACATCGTCGGAGATGAGATAGATGATGGATGAAGTTTTGGGTAGTACCACGGTGGGTACACACGTGGATATGCTGTACTCTTCTAGAGATCATGTTGTCCTCGCAGGATATTGAAACATTTTTAGGTAGAGGCGGTGGGCATTTATTTGGGCAGATGTGGGTTGAGCAGTCGGTGTTGCCTAATGCTAAATATTAAAAATTCAAACCTACTTAACACCACCGTCTTAAAAAAGGAACTTAATTCTACCAAATGTACCATGCGGACAGAGCTGCAGTATTTGAACTGATCCTTGTACCTACCTCATTCATTGGGGCACATCCATCAGAATTTCCTTTTTTATATTCAGTATTCAGTTAGCAGTACAGTGTTTCTTTTGCGTATGTTTTCAGGGTATTAAATATACACATCCGACTCTCTGCTATAACAGGTTGTGTTTGACACTAGTGAGGGAGGAGCGATGATGGCGGCGTATCTTTGACTCGCTTCAGTGTTTGTAATCGTCCTTAGGTGGTCTTTGAATCTGAATGTAATTTTTTATTATTTTTAGTCTTGGCTGCTTCCATGACAAGAGATGAATAGATCGAAAATTTTGCGTAAAAAATGTACATATCTCATTCATAAATCCATGTTTAAGCTTTTCACCCACTCTTAAAAGCCAGAATTACTATTTTATTGATTCATTTTGGAATGTACCAGCAAAAATTACTAGCTTGGCTTGGTACCGGTAAATGAGAACATTGCTCATGCTCACAGCCTCTCACCCACACCCTATAGAACCATAGCGAGGAGGGAATGAACGACTACAGTAGAGACTCGAGTCGAGTGAAGTCTGGTTTATAAACTTTTTAAGTCGTATAGAGCTAGTCGGCAACAAACCCTGACCACGAGTGGTACTGTACTTTCCGGGTCCGTATTCCGCACTCGCCATCGATCGCAATAAAACCTTGCTGGTGTATAGGCGGGCCACACAATGCACTTACCCGCGGCGTCTCCCTGACCAACCTCGTGCACATATGCAACCGGTGGAGCGCCACCTGAGTGGATTGTAGCAGCATCCATCTTTGCAGCTGCTCGCCATGTCTTGCCGTACGGACGGCCCGGCCATGGCGGCAGCGGCACTGCCGCTCAAGCTCCACTTCGTGCTGGTGCCGCTCCTCGCGCAGGGCCACGTCATCCCCATGATGGACATGGCGCGCCTCATCGCCGGCCGCTGCGGCGCGCGCGTCACCGTCGTCCTGACCCCCGTCCACGCCGCGCGCAGCAGGGCCGTCCTAGAGCACGCCGGCCGCGCCGGGCTCGCCGTCGACTTCGCCGAGCTCGAGTTTCCGGGGCCCGCGCTGGGCCTGCCCGAGGGGTGCGAGAGCCACGACATGATCAGGGACTACACGCATTTCAGGCTCTTCTGCGACGCCATGTCCCTGCTCGCCGAGCCGCTCGAGGCGTACCTCCGCGCGCTGCCGCGGCGGCCTGACTGCATCGTCGCCGACTCGTGCAGCCCGTACCCGGCGGACGTCGCGCGGCGGCTCGGCGTCCCGCGGCTGGTGTTCCACGGCCCGTCGGCATTCTTCGTCCTCGCGGTGCATAACCTGGCCAAGAACGGCGTGTACGACCGCGTCGCCGACGACTTCGAGCCGTTCGAGGTGCCGGACTTCCCGGTACGGGCCGTGCTGAATCGGGCAACGTCGCCCGGGTTCTTCCAGTCGCCGGGGCTAGAGAGGCACCGGCGCGACATTCTCGACGCCGAGGCCACCGCCGACGGCCTGGTCCTCAACACGTGCGCGGCTTTCGAGGGCGCGTTCGTCCAGCGGTACGCCGAGGCGCTCGGCCTCAAGGTCTGGGCAATCGGGCCACTCTGCCTCCTCGACTCCGACGCCGAAACCACGGCGGTGAGAGGTAATCCCGCCGCCGTGGACGCCAGCCTCGTCGCGTCATGGCTGGACGCGAGGCCGCCCCAGTCCGTGCTCTACGTAAGCTTCGGCAGCGTCGTGCACTTGTTCCCGCCGCAGGTTGCCGAGCTCGCTGCCGGACTGGAGGCATCAAACCGGCCGTTCATCTGGGTGGCCAAGGAGACCGACGGCCTCGACTCCGGTTTCGACGCGCGGGTGGAAGGGCGGGGCCTCGTCATCCGCGGCTGGGCGCCGCAGATGGCCATTCTGTCCCACCCTTCCGTCGGCGGCTTCCTGACACACTGCGGGTGGAACTCGACGCTGGAGTCCCTCTCCCACGGCGTGCCGCTTCTGACTTGGCCGCAGTTCGCCGACCAGTTCCTTACCGAGATGCTAGTCGTCGACGTGCTCGGCGCCGGCGTCCGGACCGGCATCAAGGTACCATTCACGCACGTGGTCAGCAATCCCGAGATGTCGAAAGTGCAGATCGGGAGGGAAGCCCTGGAGAGAGCGGTGGTTGCGTTGATGGACGAGGGGGCGGCGATGCGGGTGAGGGCGAAGGAGCTCGCCGTGATGGCGAGGGAGGCAATGGCGGAAGGTGGGTCCTCGGACAGCGACCTGGCGAGCTTGGTTCGCCATGTCGCGGAGCTCGTACAGCAAGAAAAAGACGTCGTGGAGGTTCATGACGCACCTGACCTCAGGGAGCAGGAACAAAAAGCTGTATGATCGATCAGGATAACACAGTTGGGATCGATCAGAATGCATTTTCGACGCAGTTTTCTTCATCATATAGTCATAAACAGGTGGTTCGCACTTCGCAGCAGATTATGAAATTCTATCAGACTGCCACCTGATAAAGATCGGATCTGGAGGAGCAGATGTCAACGCCCTGTCATCAAGCATATGTTAGTCAACTTTTTTCCGAAAAAAAACAGCATCGTCGAGCAGACGTGTCATTTGTATGGGCCTGTAGCATGTTAGACCACCTTGTTGGGCTCGACATCTATTTTCGAAAGCTATGCTGCAACCGCCTCGATTTTCATTAGCTGAATTTCACGCGCGCTTTATCGGAATGAGACATCTAGTACCATTGGAGAGCTTCGTACAAGGAAATCATATTCGATGTAGAATATTTTCATGAATTCCTCGCAGATTAAGAGCAGTTTTGTAAATGATGATTTTATCGTATTGAAAAATGTGAATCGTATTTTGACCTTATTTTCAAAGGTTTCTCGGAACGACAAAAATGATATAGCGTTGGAAATTTGTTGCGACCCGCTCCTTTTCATGTAGAAAGTTTTTTTCAGTTAGAAAAGGTTTTAAAGTAATATTAAAAGTGAAGGAAATTTGAATGCGATCGTATCTTTGGGTTCATTTTGAGACAGCTTGTCGTAATGCAGCAAATCATATGGCGTTGAAAAGCTTGTGCAAATGCAATCATTTTCATATAAAACATTTTCACAAATTCTTTACGGTTTAAGTTGAACTTTCAAACTGGCGGAAGTTATTTTGAAGGCGAAATTTAAGAAGAACATGTTGGGGAACGTAGTAATTTCAAAAAAATTCCTACGCAGACGCAAAACCATGGTGATGCATAACAACGAGAGAGGAGAGTGTTGTCCATGTACCCTCGTAGACCGTAAGCGGAAGCGTTATGACAACGCGGTTGATGTAGTCGTACGTCTTCACGATCGACCGATCCTAGTACCGAAAGTACGGCACCTCCGTGATCTGCACACGTTCAGCTCGGTGACGTCCCACGAACTCACGATCCAGCAGAGTGTCGAGGGAGAGCTTCGTCAGCACGACGGCGTGATGACGGTGATGATGAAGTTACCGGCGCAGGGCTTCGCCTAAGCACTACAACGATATGACCGAGATGGATTATGGTGGAGGGGGCACCGCACACGGCTGGAAACAATCAACTTGTGTGTTCTAGGGTGCCCCCTGCCCCCGTATATAAAGGAGCAAGGGGGAGGCCGGCCGGCCTAGGGCGCGCCAAGGGGGGACTCCCCCTTTCCTAGTCCAACTAGGAAGGGGGAAGGGGAAAGGAAGGAGAGGGAGAAAGGGAGGGAAAGAGGGGGCGCCCCCCCCCCCTCCTTGTCCAATTCGGACTCCCAAGGGGGGGCGGCCAGCCCTAGGGCCCCCTCCTCTCTCTCCCACAAGGCCCATGTTGGTCCATTAGTTCCCCAGGGGGTTCCGATAACCCCCCGGCACTCCGATAATTATCCGGTAACCCACGGAACACTTCCGGTGTCCGAATATAGTCGTCCAATATATCAATCTTTATGTCTCGACAATTTCGAGACTCCTCGTCATGTCCGTGATCACATCCGGGACTCCGAACTATCTTCGGTACATCAAAACACATAAACTCATAATACCGAACGTCACCGAACGTTAAGCGTGCGGACCCTACGGGTTCGAGAACTATGTAGACATGACCGAGACACGTCTCCGGTCAATAACCAATAGCGGAACCTAGATGCTCATATTGGTTCCTACATATTCTACGAAGATCCTTATCAGTCAAACCGCATAACAACATACGTTGTTCCCTTTGTCATCGTTATGTTACTTGCCCGAGATTCGATCGTCGGTATCTCAATGCCTAGTTCAATCTCGTTACAGGCAAGTCTCTTTACTCGTTACGTAATGCATCATCCCGCAACTAACTCATTAGTCACATTGCTTGCAAGGCTTATAGTGATGTGCATTACCGAGAGGGCCCAGAGATACCTCTCCGACAATCGGAGTGACAAATCCTAATCTCGATCTATGCCAACTCAACAAGTACCATTGGAGACACCTGTAGAGCACCTTTATAATCACCCAGTTACGTTGTGACGTTTGGTAACACACAAAGTGTTCCTCCGGTATTCGGGAGTTGCATAATCTCATAGTCATAGGAACATGTATAAGTCATGAAGAAAGCAATAGCAACATACTAAACGATCAACTGCTAAGCTAACGGAATGGGTCAAGTCAATCACATCATTATTTAATGATGTGATCCCATTAATGAAATGACAACTCATGTCTATGGCTAGGAAACTTAACCATCTTTGATTCAACGAGCTAGTCAAGTAGAGGCATACTAGTGACACTCTGTTTGTCTATGTATTCACACATGTACTAAGTTTCCGGTTAATACAATTCTAGCATGAATAACAAACATTTATCATGATATAAGGAAATATAAATAACAACTTTATTATTGCCTCTAGGGCATATTTCCTTCAGTCTCCCACTTGCACTAGAGTCAATAATCTAGATTACACAGTAATGATTCTAACACCCATGGAGTCTTGGTGCTGATCATGTTTTGCTCGTGAGAGAGGCTTAGTCAACGGGTCTGCAACATTCAGATCCGTATGTATCTTGCAAATCTCTATGTGTCCCTCCTTGACTTGATCGCGAATGGAATTGAAGCGTCTCTTGATGTGCTTGGTTCTCTTGTGAAATCTGGATTCCTTTGCCAAGGCAATTGCACCAGTACTGTCACAAAAGATTTTCATTGGACCCAATGCACTAGGTATGACACCTAAATCGGATATGAACTCCTTCATCCAGACTCCTTCATTTGCTGCTTCCGAAGCAGCCATGTACTCCGCTTCACACGTAGATCCCGCCACAACGCTTTGCTTAGAACTGCACCAACTGACAGCTCCACCGTTCAATATAAATACGTATCCGGTTTGTGACTTAGAGTCATCTGGATCAGTGTCAAAGCTTGCATCGACGTAACCATTTACGACGAGCTCTTTGTCACCTCCATAAATGAGAAACATATCCTTAGTCCTTTTCAGGTATTTCAGGATGTTCTTGACCGCTGTCCAATGATCCACTCCTGGATTACTTTGGTACCTCCCTGCTAAACTAATAGCAAGGCACACATCATGTATGGTACACAACATTGCATACATGATAGAGCCTATGGCTGAAGCATAGGGAACACCTTTCATTTTCTCTCTATCTTCTGCAGTGGTCGGGCATTGAGTCTGACTCAATTTCACACCTTGTAACACAGGCAAGAACCCTTTCTTTGCTTGATCCATTTTGAACTTCTTCAAAACTTTATCAAGGTATGTGTTTTGTGAAAGTCCAATTAAGCGTCTCGATCTATCTCTATAGATCTTGATGCCCAATATATAAGCAGCTTCACCAAGGTCTTTCATTGAAAAACTCTTGTTCAAGTATCCTTTTATGCTATCCAGAAATTCTATATCATTTCCAATCAACAATATGTCATCCACATATAATATTAGAAATGCTACAGAGCTCCCACTCACTTTCTTGTAAATACAGGCTTCTCCAAAAGTCTGTATAAAACCATATGCTTTGATCACACTATCAAAATGTTTATTCCAACTCCGAGATGCTTGCACCAGTCCATAAATGGATCGCTGGAGCTTGCATACTTTGTTAGCATCCTTTTGATCGATAAAACCTTCAGGTTGCATCATATACAACTCTTCTTCCAGAAATCCATTCAGGAATCCAGTCTTTACATCCATTTGCCAAATTTCATAATCATAAAATGCAGCAATTGCTAACATGATTCGGACGGACTTAAGCATCGCTACGGGTGAGAAGGTCTCATCGTAGTCAACTCCTTGAACTTGTCGAAAACCTTTCACAACAAGTCGAGCTTTGTAGATGATAATCCCCAAGTGCAAGGAATCATCGTAGCAATTTCCAAAGGTGGAAGTGATAAGTATGGAGTGTCGAACCCACAAGGAGCTAAAGGTAAGATCAATATTCTCTCAAGCCCTATCTGCCACTGATACGACTCTACGTACACCGAACATTTGCTTCCAACTAGCAACGAGAAATAAAACTACGTTGTGGGTATGAAGAGGATAACTTTGTATGATATCGGAGAGCTAAAATATAAAAGTAGGTGCTGTTATCATAAAGTTAGAATATATTACTAAGTATTATAAATAGCGAGTGTGGAATAATGATGGGTCCGTGTGCGGAATTGTCTTAGGCAATTGTTAACAAGACCGATAGTCGTCATTGCAATTTCATATGAGGGAGAGGCATAAGCTAACATACTTTCTCTACTTGGATCATATGCACTTATGATTGAAACTCTAGCAAGCATCCGCAACTACTAAAGATCATTAAGGTAAAACCCAACCATAGCATTAAAGCATCAAGTCCTCTTTATCCCATACGCAATAACCCCCTTACTTGGGTTTGTGTTTCAGTCACTCACGCAACCCACTATAAGCGAATCATAAACATATTGCAACACCCTACAGCGGGAATCCCTCACGCTTGCGCGACACGGAGGGCACCATAGGACAACACCAAAATAAAACATACAACTCATACTAATCTAGATCATCAATCAACCCAAAGACAAAGGATATCTACTCAAAACATCATAGGATGGCAACACATCATTGGATCATAATATGTGGCATAAAGCACCATGTACAAGTAGGGATTACAGCGGGGTGCGGGAGAGTGGACCGCGTAAAAGAGATGAGGATGGTGATGATGTTGATGAAGACGATCACCGCGGCGATGATTCCCCTCCCGATGGCACTTCGGCGCCACTGAGAGAGAGGAGGAGAGGTTCTCCCCCTTGTGCTTCCTCCTCCATGGCCTCCCCCCTAGATGGGGAGAGGTTCTCCCTCTGGTCCTTGGCCTTCATGGCGATGATGGCCCCTCCGGGATCCTCCCATTGGCCTCCGGTGATGATGGCCCCCTCCGGCAGGGTGCCAGAGAGGGCCTAGATTGATTTCTCGTGGCTACAGAGGCTTGCGGCGGCGGAACTTCCGATCTAGGTTATTTTCTGGGGGTTTCTGTATGTATAGGAATTTTTGGCATTGGCTTCACGTCAGGGGGGTCTCCGAGTCGTCCATGAGGCAGGGGCCCACGCCCAGGGGGGAGGGCGCGCCCCCACCCTCGTGGACAGCCCGGGACTCTTCTGGCCCAACTCTTTTGCTCCAGGGGCTTCTTTTGGTCCATAAAAAATCAACAAAAATTGGCAGGTCAATTGGACTCCGTTTGGTATTCCTTTTCTGTAAAACTCAAAAACAAGGAAAAAACACAAACTGGCACTGGGCTCTAGGTTAATAGGTTAGTCCCAAAAATCATATAAAATAGCATATAAATGCATATAAAACATCTAAGATGGATAATATAATAGCATGAATACTTCATAAATTATAGATACGTTGGAGACGTATCAGTAGACAGTAACATTGCCGTCAGCGTCTGTCTTCTTCTTGAAGATCCATTTATTCTCGATGGCTTGCCGATCATCGGGCAAGTCAACCAAAGTCCACACTTTGTTCTCATACATGGATCCCATCTCAGATTTCATGGCCTCAAGCCATCTTGCGGAATCTTGGCTCATCATCGCTTCCTCATAGTTCGTAGGTTCGTCATGGTCAAGTAACATGACCTCCGAATAGGATTATCGTACCACTCTGGTGCGGATCTTACTCTTGTTGACCTACGAGGTTTGGTAGTGACTTGATCTGAAGTTACATGATCATCATCATTAGCTTCCTCACTAATTGGTGTAGGAGTCACAGGAACTGATTTCTGTGATGAACTACTTTCCAATAAGGGAGCAGGTACAGTTACCTCATCAAATTCTACTTTCCTCCCACTCACTTCTTTCGAGAGAAACTCCTTCTCTAGAAAGGATCCATTCTTAGCAACGAATGTCTTGCCTTCGGATCTGTGATAGAATGTGTACCCAACAGTCTCCTTTGGATATCCTATGAAGACACATTTCTCCTATTTAGGTTCGAGCTTATCAGGTTGAAGCTTTTTCACATAAGCATCGCAGCCCCAAACTTTAAGAAATGACAACTTTGGTTTCTTGCCAAACCACAGTTGAAAGAACATGCGGTGCCCCCATGTTTGGTTTTGGTAATTGATGACAATCTCTATGGACTAATGGTTGCCTTGAGTTATATTTGAAGGATTTGTCCATAGGCATTTCTTGAAGTCCATGTGTTGGTTTCAAGGAGTTTATGTGGTGACCAAGGTGTTATTAAGGAATTATCCAAAGATTGGTCATGTGAGAGTTGAGCTTATTGCAAGCATGTCTTGAAGAAGAAGATTGTGTGATCATTCATGTTTACCTTCAAGACATCATCCAAATGAAGAGAGTTGGAAAGAGTCAAGGTTGATCAAGACTAAGTCAAGAGTGAATCAAGTTGATCATCACACAAAGCACACAAGATGTACCGAGGGATCAAGCGATCCCATGGTATGGTAAGCATTGTCAATTACGCTTTGTGTACTAACCCATGGTCTTCGTGAGAGTTCTTTGTGGGGTTAGGTTGCGGTGTGCAAGTTCAAGTGAAGCGGGCAAGTTCAAGTAAAGCATCACGAAGAGATCAAATGCTTGAAGCTTGCCATCCATTGTGGTGACAATGGACTTGTGAAGATGTGCGGAAGGGTGGCTCACCCATAGTGGAGTATGGGGAGCAATCAACTAGTCTTCATCGAGCCAACGCAATCAAGAAAGGTGGTCCATCTTGAGGGAGTCAACATCGTCATCATCTAGCTCAAGTGGACCATGTGCAAGGCAAAGGTTTGCTCTTGATAGGTTTTCTATTTTACCGGTCTCATGATGGTAGTTGGGAGACCGGGTTATACGATCGATTGTCGTACTATCAAGGGGGGCTCTCGATGAGTAGCTTGATCGTATCGTTCATAGAGAGCTCAAACCATTGCATCCTTGCATCATCTTTATTGGTTCTTGTTTGGTTCTTCTCTTTGTGAGTTTTGGAGCTTATGGTCATCTTGATGACAAGCTCGAGTTCATCGAAAACGGAGTTCACTCGCATCTTCTATGATGTTTTCGATGTTGGAGGTTATGCCGGTTCTTCTCGGTTGGAGGTTTCACTCCGCTGTTTTGATGCTACTCATCGTCTTGTATCCAACAAACTTGAGTTTGCTCAATTCGGAGCTCATATGAAGAAGTTTTGGCAGTTCTGTTTTTCTCCCTGCGGTAGTACCGCGGTGGCAGCGGTAGTATCGCTTGTAGCGTCAAGCGGTAGTACCGCTCCAGTACCGCTCTACTACCGCCTCGATTTTGGATCTGCTCTTTTCGTGTCGGGTTCAGCAGTAGTCGCGCGGCAGTAAGGCACGGTAGTACCGCCTATAAGCGGTAGTACTGCTCCGGTCGAGCGGTAGTACCGCTACTGCACTACTGCCACTGTACTCTGCTCTGTCCTGCCTCCTTTTGTCCCGCGTTCTGCTCCTCCAGCGGTAGTACCGCTGGGGTGAGCGGTAGTACCGCTTATCGGCGGTACTACCGCCCCAAGGTTCTTGTTTTGTTGCTCCTTTTCCCTGCTTCTTCCGCCCGAGCGGTAGTACCGCTCGTGTGCGGGCTGAGCACATAACGGTTGGATTTTTCCCCTCCTATAAAAGGGGGTCTTCTTCCCAATGAACCTTATCCTTTGAGCTCGTGTTCTTCCCCCATTGTTGACCTTCTTCGAGCTTTCTAACTCTCAATCCCTCCATGGATTCTTGCTAGTTTTTGAGGGAAAAGAGAGAGGAGATCTAGATCCACATTTCCACCAATCACTTTCTCCTCTATGTGAGGGGAACCCCTTGGATCTAGATCTTGGAGTTCTTGGTGTTCTCCTTCTTGTTCTTCCTCTCATTTTCCTCCCTAGCATTAGTTGCTTCGGTGGGATTTGAGAGAGAAGGACTTGGGCACTCCGTGTGCCCTTGCCATTGCATTTGGTGCATCGGTTTGAGTTCTCCACGGTGATACGTGGAAGTTACAAGTTGAGAAGCTTATTACTCTTGGGTGCTTGGTAACCTTGAGCTTGTTCCTCTTGGGTGCTTGGGCGCCCTAGACGGTTGGTGGTGTTCGGAGCTCAATCATTGTGGTGTAAAGCTCCGGGCAAGCGTCGGGGTCTCCAATTAGGTTGTGGAGATCGCCCCGAGCAATTTGACGGGTTCCGGTGACCGCCCCCAAGGGTTGCCAAAGTGTACGGGTTCGGTGACCGCCCCCAAAGGTTGCCATTTGTACGGGTTCGGTGACCGCCCTCAAGGGTCCCTTAGTGGAATCACGGCATCTTGCATTGTGCGAGGGCGTGAGGAGATTACGGTGGCCCTAGTGGCTTCTTGGGGAGCATTGTGCCTCCACACCGCTCCAAATGGAGATTAGCATCCGCAAGGGTGTGAACTTCGGGATACATCATCGTCTCCGCGTGCCTCGGTTATCTCTTACCCGAGCCCTTTACTTAAGCACTTTACTTTGTGATAGCCATATTGTTTCTTGTCATATATCTTGCTATCACCTAAGTAGTTTTTCTTGCTTAGCATAAGTTGTTGGTGCTTATAGGTGAGCCTAGTTGTTGTAGGTTTTGTGCTTGACAAATTAACCGCTAGGTTTATTCCGCATTTGTTCAAGCCTCAATCGTAATTATTTTAAAGCGCCTATTCACCCCCCTCTAGGCGACATCCACGATCTTTCAACAGTTCATAAGGTGTCGTCTCAATGGATTTAGATGGTGCCCTATTTAACGTGAATGCAGCTGTCTCTAAAGCATAACCCCAAAATGATAGCGGTAAATCTGAAAGAGACATCATAGACCGCACCATATCTAGTAAAGTAAGATTACGACGTTCGGACACACCATTACGCTGTGGTGTTCCGGGTGGCGTGAGTTGCGAAACTATTCTGCATTGTTTCAAATGAAGACCAAACTCGTAACTCAAATATTCTCCTCCATGATCAGATCGTAGAAACTTTATTTTCTAGTTACGATGATTTTCCACTTCACTCTGAAATTCTTTGAACTTTTCAAATGTTTCAGACTTATGCTTCATCAAGTAGATATACCCATATCTGCTCAAATCATCTGTGAATGTGAGAAAATAACGATACCCGCCGCGAGCCTCAAGAATGACTAAATTCCGCCAAAGAAATCTCCATTAAATCTATTATGATGCAACCTACGTGCAACAATGGCTCCCAAATTATCAGATTTATCTCCTAACACGGCACTCCTAAGAACACTGAGGTCAGGGACACACATATGACATGCTTCATCTTTACCATTTATGCACCTACCTATGAAGAGAGCAAAATAATGTATAGCAGGAAAATGAATGCTCCCTATGGTAGCTTGTGCTATATCTCTAGATTCCCCCACAGTTATACTAGCAAGAAAATCTCTAAATTCAGATTTGCGAGGTTCACTAGCACTACCCCATTGTGGAAGTTTGCAAGCAGTAGTAAAATCCTCTAAGTCCATAGTATAAGAATTTTCATAAAGATCAAACAGGACAGTTTGAGAATTGCGTGAAGATGAATATTCAAACCTCCTCACAAATGAACAAGTGAGATAGTGGTACTGGCGGCACTTTTCCGCCTCGAAGCTCACAAGATCAGCGTTACGCAAATATGTGTTAAATTCTTCCTTGATTCCCGCTCGGTCCATAAAGTCTTCTGAAGGCCATTCACAAGGCCGCACTGGAGCGTCCCTTGGTGGTTCATCATCGGCATCACGCATTGCAAGCCTGGGTCCTTGCTTCCTTGAAGGGCCACCATATAAATTTGACATGCAAGCTCAAGAACATGGTCACCTAGGCAGCACAAATTTGCAATGAATAAAGCACTAGAACAAAAACTAATTGGACCATTGGAGGAGTCACATACCAAGGAACAATCTCCCAAAGCAGTTTTGTGAGAGGTGCTTTGAGCAAGGAGATCGAAAATCGTAGCAAAATGAGCTAGAACTCGTGCTTGAGCTGGATGGTGATTTTTTTGGGAGGAAGGAGTGTGTGGGTGCAGGAATAAGTGGAGGGGAGCCACCGTGGGCCCACGAGGCAGGGGGCGCGCCCTGGACCCTCGTGGCCAGGTGCTTGCTCCCCCTGCTGTGTTCTCAGTGCCAAATATTCTCAAATATTCCAGAAAAAATCATATTTCAATTTCAGGGCATTTGGAGAACTTTTATTTTCGGGGTATTTTTATATTGCACGGATAATTCAGAAAACAGACAGATTCTATTTTTACTTTATTTCAACTAAATAACAGAAAGTAAAAGGAAGGTACAGAAGGTTGTGCCTTCTAGTTTCATCCATCTCATGCTCATCAAAAGGAATCCACTAACAAGGTTGATCAGGTCTTGTTAACAAACTCATTCCGACTAACATGGAACCGGAGAAATTTCGAATAACACTACGTTACCTCAACGGGGATATGCACATCCCCAATAATAAGAATATCATATCTCTTTTTGACAGTAGGAAGAGGAAATTCAAAACCTCCAAAAATAATCGATGGAATTTTTCCAATAGAATTGATACTATGAACTTGAGGTTGTTTCCTCGGAAAGTGTACCGTATGTTCATTGTCATTAACATGAAAAGTGACATTACCTTTGTTGCAATCAATAACAGCCCCTGCAGTATTCAAAAAGGGTTTTCCAAGAATAATAGACATACTATCGTCCTCGGGAATATCAAAAATAACAAAGTCTGTTAAAATAGTAACATTCGCAACCACAACAGGCACATCCTCACAAATATCGACAGGTATAGCAGTTGATTTATCAGCCATTTGCAAAGATATTTCAGTAGGTGTCAACTTATTCAAATCAAGTCTACGATACAAAGAGAGAGGCATAACACTAACACCGGCTCCAAGATCACATAAAGCAGTTCTAACATAGTTTCTTTTAATGGAGCATGGTATAGTGGGTACTCCTGGATCTCCAAGTTTCTTAGGTATTCCACCCTTAAAAGTATAATTAGCAAGCATGGTGGAAATTTCAGCTTCCGGTATCTTTCTTTTATTTGTAACAATTTCTTTCATGTACTTAGCATAAGGATTCATTTTGAGCATATCAGTTAATCGCATACGCAAAAAGATAGGTCTAATCATTTCAGCAAAGCGCTCAAAATCCTCATCATCCTTTTTCTTGGATGGTTTGGGAGGAAAAGGCATGGGTTTCTGAACCCATGGTTCTCTTTCTTTACCGTGTTTCCTAGCAACAAAGTCTCTCTTATCATAACGTTCATTCTTTGATTCTGGGTTATCAAGATCAACAGCAGGTTCAATTTCTACATCATTATCATTACTAGGTTGAGCATCAACATGAACATTATCATTAAATTTTCACTAGTTTCATGTTCATTACCAGATTGTGTTTCAGCATCAGAAATAGAAATATCGTTTGGATTCTCAGGTGTGTCAACAACAGGTTCACTAGGAGCATGCAAAGTCCTATCATTTTTCTTTTTCTTCTTTTTAGAAGGACTAGGTGCATCTATATTATTTCTTTGAGAATCTTGCTCAATTCTCTTAGGGTGGCCTTCAGGATACAAAGGTTCCTGAGTCATTTTACCGGTTCTAGTAGCCACTCTGACAGCATAGTCATTATTCTTATTGTTCATTTCATTGAGCAAATCATTCTGAGCTTTAAGTACTTGTTCTACTTGAGTGGTAACCATAGAAGCATGTTTACTAATAGTTTAAGTTCACCTTTAACTCTAGACATATAATCACCCAAGTGTTCAATCATATAAGCATTTTGTTTTAATTGTCTACCAAAATAAGCATTAAAATTTTCTTGTTTAATAATAAAATTGTCAAACTCATCTAAGCACTGTCTAGCAGACTTATAGTGAGGAATATCACTTTCATCAAATCTATAGAGAGAATTTACCTTTACTACCTGTGTCGGGTTATCAAGACCATGAGTTTCTTCAATAGGTGATGGATTAAGATCATATGTTTCTTCAACAGGCGGTAAATTAAGACCATGTATTTCTTCAATAGGAGGTAAATTCTTAACATCTTCAGCTTTTATACCCTTTTCTTTCATAGTTTTCTTTGCCTCTTGCATATCTTCAGGACTGAGAAATAGAACACCCCTCTTCTTCGGAGTTGGTTTAGGAATAGGCTCAGGAATTGGCTCAGGAAGTGTCCAATTATTTTCATTGGTCAACATATTATTCAATAGAATTTCAGCTTCATCCGGTGTTCTTTCCTTGAAAACAGAACCAGCACAACTATCCAGGTAATCTCTGGAAGCATCGGTTAGTCCATTATAAAAGATATCAAGTATTTCATTTTTCTTAAGAGGATGATCAGGCAAAGCATTAAGTAATTAGAGAAGCCTCCCCCAAGCTTGTGGGAGACTCTCTTCTTCAATTTGCACGAAATTATATATTTCCCTTAAAGCAGCTTGTTTCTTATGAGCGGGGAAATATTTAGCAGAGAAGTAATAAATCATATCCTGGGGACTACGCACACAACCAGGATCAAGAGAATTAAACCATATCTTAGCATCACCCTTTAATGAGAACGGAAATATTTTAAGGATATAAAAGTAGCGAGTTCTCTCATCATTAGTGAACATGGTGGCTATATCATTCAGTTTAGTAAGATGTGCCACAACAGTTTCAGATTCATAACCGTAGAAAGGACTAGATTCAACCAAAGTAATTATATCAGGATCAATGGAGAATTCATAATCCTTATCAGTAACAAAGATAGGTGAAGTAGCATAAGCAGGATCATATTTCATTCTAGCATTCAGAGTTTTTTGTTTAAGCTTAGCTAATAATTTCTTAAGATCACTTCTATCATTGCAAGCAAGAAAGTCTCTTTTAGTTTCTTCATCCATAACATAGCCCTCAGGCACAACAGGCAATTCATATTTATTGGGAGAGCCTTCATCATCACTATCATCAATATTATCAGTTTCAATAATTTCATTCTCTCTAGCCCTAGCAAGTTGTTCATCAAGAAATTCACCAAGTGGCACAATAGTATCAAGCATAGAAGTAGTTTCATCATAAGTATCAAGCATAGCAGAAGTGGCATCGTCAATAACATGCGACATATCAGAATTAATAGCAGAAGCAGGTTTAGGTGTCGCAAGCTTACTTAAAATAGAAGGTGAATCAAGTGCAGAGCTAGATGGCAGTTCCTTACCTCCCCTCGTAGTTGAGGGATAAATTGTTGTTTTCCTGTCTTTCAAGTTCTTCATAGTGACCAGCAGATATAAATCCCAAGTGACTCAAAGAATAGAGCTATGCTCCCCGGCAACGGCGCCAGAAAATAGTCTTGATAACCCACAAGTATAGGGGATCGCAACAGTTTTCGAGGGTAGAGTATTCAACCCAAAATTATTGATTCGACACAAGGGGAGCCAAAGAATATTCTCAAGTATTAGCAGCTGAGTTGTCAATTCAACCACACCTGGATAACTTAGTATCTGCAGCAAAGTATTTAGTAGCAAAGTAGTATGGAAGTAACGGTAACGGTAGCAAAAGTAATATTTTTGGGTTTTGTGATGATTGTAACAGTAGCAACGGAAAAGTAAATAAGCGGAGGACAATATGTGAAAAGCTCGTAGGCATTGGATCGGTGATGGAGAATTATGCCGGATGCGGTTCATCATGTAACAGTCATAACATAGGGTGACACAGAACTAGCTCCAATTCATCAATGTAATGTAGGCATGTATTCCGAATATAGTCATACGTGCTTATGGAAAAGAACTTGCATGACATCTTTTGTCCTACCCTCCCGTGGCAGCGGGGTCCTAATGGAAACTAAGGGATATTAAGGCCTCCTTTTAATAGAGTACCGGACCAAAGCATTAACACATAGTGAACACATGAACTCCTCAAACTACGGTCATCACCGGGAGTGGTCCCGATTATTTTCACTTCGGAGTTGCCGGATCATAACACATAGTAGGTGACTATAGACTTGCAAGATAGGATCAAGAACTCACATATATTCATGAAAACATAATAGGTTTAGATCTGAAATCATGGCACTCGGGCCCTAATGACAAGCATTAAGCATAGCAAAGTCATAGCAACATCAATCTCAGAACATAGTGGATACTAGGGATCAACCCCTAACAAATCTAACTCGATTACATGATAAATCTCATCCAACCCATCACCGTCCAGCAAGCCTATGATGGAATTACTCACGCACGGTGGTGAGCATCATAAAATTGGTGATGGAGGATGGTTGATGATGACGACGACGACAGATTCCCCTCTCCGGAGCCCCGAACGGACTCCAAATCAGCCCTCCCGAGAGAGTTTAGGGCTTGGCGGCGGCTCCGTATCGTAAAACGCGATGAATCTTTTCTCTGATTTTTCTCTCTCCGAACACGAATATATGGAGTTGGAGTTGAGGTCGGTGGAGCAATAGGGGGCCCACGAGGTAGGGGGCGCGCCCAGGGGGGCAGGCGCCCCCACCCTCGTGGACAGGTGGTGGGCCCCCTGGCCTTGATTCTTTCGCCAATATTTTTAATATTTTCCAAAAATAAGTTCCGTGGAGTTTTAGGTCATTCCGAGAACTTTTGTTTCTGCACATAAATAACACCATGGCAATTCTGCTGAAAACAACGTCAGTCCGGGTTAGTTCCATTCAAATCATGCAAGTTAGAGTCCAAAACAAGGGCAAAAGTGTTTGGAAAAGTATATACGACGGAGACGTATCAACCACCACCACACTGGAGTAGGGTATTACACCACAACGGTGGCCCGAACCAGTATAAATCTTGTGTCCTTTGTGTTGTGAGTTCGTCGAGTTCGTCCGCGAGATCTTAGCGAGCTAGGGCGTGGAACGGTAGGGAGGAAATCTTCGCGTGCACCCCAGTGTTCGAATCTTGAGGGTTTTGCCGGAACCCGTGATCCAACAATATGATTTGGCCATCATCATCTTGTGCCTTTGATCTCCATCTCCAAAGCACCGTCATGATCACCATCGTCACCGGCACGACACCTTGATCTCCATCGTAGCATCGTTGTCGTCTCGCCAACTATTGCTTCTACGACTATCTTTACCGCTTAGTGATAAAGTAAAGCAATTACATGGTGATTGCATTTCATACAATAAAGCGACAACCATATGGCTCCTGCCAGTTGCCGATAACTTTGTTACAAAACATGATCATCTCATACAATAAAATTTAGCATCATGTCTTGACCATATCACATCACAACATGCCCTGCAAAAACAAGTTAGACGTCCTCTACTTTGTTGTTGCAAGTTTTACGTGGCTGCTACAGGCTGAGCAAGAACCGTTCTTACCTACGCATCAAAACCACAATGATTTTTCGTCAAGTATGTGTTGTTTTAACCTTCAACAAGGACCGGGCTAGCCACACTCGATTCAACTAAAGTTGGAGAAACTGACACCTGCCAACCACCTGTGTGCGAAGCACGTCGGTAGAACCAGTCTCGCGTAAGCGTACGCGTAATGTCGGTCCAGGCCGCTTCATCCAACAATACCGCCGAATCAAAGTATGACATGCTGGTAAGCAGTATGACTATTATCGCCCACAACTCACTTGTGTTCTACTCGTGCATATAACATCTATGCATAAACCTGGCTTGGATGCCACTGTTGGGGAACGTAATAATTTCAAAAAAATTCCTACACACACACAAGATCATGGTGATGCATAGCAACGAGAGGGGAGAGTGTTGTCCATGTACCCTCGTAGACCGTAAGCGGAAGCGTTATGACAACGCGGTTGATGTAGTCGTACGTCTTCACGATCGACCGATCCTAGTACCGAAAGTACGGCACCTCCGTGATCTGCACACGTTCAGCTCGGTGACGTCCCACGAACTCACGATCCAGCAGAGTGTCGAGGGAGAGCTTCGTCAGCACGACGGCGTGATGACGGTGATGAAGAAGTTATCGGCGCAGGGCTTCGCCTAAGTACCACAGCGATATGACCGAGGTGGATTATGGTGGAGGGGGCACCGCACACGGCTGGAAACAATCAACTTGTGTGTTCTAGGGTGCCCCCCTGCCCCCGTATATAAAGGAGCAAGGGGGAGGCCGGCCGGCCTAGGGCGCGCCAAGGAGAGGGGGGAGTCCTCCTCCTAGTAGGAGTAGGACTCCCCCTTTCCTAGTCCAACTAGGAAGGGGGAAGGGGAAAGGAAGGAGAGGGAGAGAGGGAGGGAAAGAGGGGGCGCCGCCCCCCTCCTTGTCCAATTCGGACTCCCAAGGGGGGGCAGCCCTAAGGCCCCCTCCTCTCTCTCCCACAAGGCCCATGTTGGCCCATTAGTTCCCTCGGGGGTTCCGATAACCCCCCGGCACTCTGATAATTATTCGGTAACCCCCGGAACACTTCCGGTGTCCGAATATAGTTGTCCAATATATCAATCTTTATGTCTCGACCATTTCGAGACTCCTCATCATGTCCGTGATCACATCCGGGACTCCGAACTATCTTCGGTACATCAAAACACATAAACTCATAATACCGATCGTCATCGAACGTTAAGCGTGCGGACCATACGGGTTCGAGAACTATGTAGACATGACCGAGACACGTCTCCGGTCAATAACCAATAGCGGAACCTGGATGCTCATATTGGTTCCTACATATTCTATGAAGATCTTTATCGGTCAAACCGCATAACAACATACGTTGTTCCCTTTGTCATCGGTATGTTACTTGCCCGAGATTCGATCGTCGGTATCTCAATACCTAGTTCAATCTCGTTACCGGCAAGTCTCTTTACTCATTCCGTAATGCATCATCCCACAACTAACTCATTAGTCACATTGCTTGCAAGGCTTATAGTGATGTGCATTACCGAGAGGGCCCAGAGATACCTCTCCGACAATCGGAGTGACAAATCCTAATCTCGATCTATGCCAACTCAACAAGTACCATCGGAGACACCTGTAGAGCACCTTTATAATCACCCAGGTACGTTGTGACGTTTGGTAGCACACAAAGTGTTCCTCTGGTATTCGGGAGTTGCATAATCTCATAGTCATAGGAACATGTATAAGTCATGAAGAAAGCAATAGCAACATACTAAACGATCAAGTGCTAAGCTAACGGAATGGGTCAAGTCAATCACATCATTCTTTAATGATGTGATCCCATTAATAAAATGACAACTCATGTCTATGGCTAGGAAACTTAACCATCTTTGATTCAACGAGCTAGTCAAGTAGAGGCATACTAGTGACACTCTGTCTGTCTATGTATTCACACATGTACTAAGTTTCCGGTTAATACAATTCTAGCATGAATAATAAACATTTATCATGATATAAGGAAATATAAATAACAACTTTATTATTGCCTCTAGGGCATATTTCCTTCAGAACAAACTCAGAACAATGCAAATTCTTTATGGTGAGATTGTGTGTGTTGTCTTTGTCATGAAAACGAAATGTTCGAAATGCACCCTATGCACGCTTCAAACTTCGGGGTGCTTCTATCCTAACTTCACTCTGTTTTCAAGTGTTGTTTATAATTCGTAACTACTCTACTATTAATTGGGATTGAGAAAATAATACACCGTTAAAAAGTTGTTGAAAGGGGCAAAAAAATCGTGTTGAATATTTATTTTTGAATTCAAGAGCAGCTTTGAATACGGTAAAACTTGTTTCAAATGACATACGCCGAACTTTTAAACCATTTGTCGGAATGAAGCATATACTATACCATTGGAAAGATGATGAATAGTAACAACTTTTTTATGTAGATCATTTCTTCAAGTTTGCCACGGTTCGATAGCAGTTTTGAAAAACGTCAAAATGACATCAAATTTTTCTGTTCCCTTTTAAGTTCCAAATGAACAATGGACTTCTCCAATTAAATTTTTTCAATTGTCCTAGGGAAAGCACCGGAACTTCTAGCAAAAAACCTTTGTGGTTTCAGTTTTTTACTCCTTTTCTCATTTTTGAAATGCACTTTGTGTGGCTTTTGAACTACTAGGTGTTTTACCTCTGAGCGACACTCTGATTTTTTCCGTGACTGCTCAACTGTTATCAAATTTTGGAAAATTAGATACCGTTGGAAAGCTATTGGAAAGGAGCAACTTTTTCGTGTTGAATATTTTTCTAAAATTCACCATGGTCGTAAGAGCAGTTTTGAATAGAGTAAAACACGTTCCGGACATCAGACACTAAACTTTTGAATACTTTGTCGGAATGAAGCATATAAGATGCCGTTGGGAAGCTATTGAATAGGAGGAACCTTTTCATGTAAAGTGTTTTTTAATTCATTATCGTTTAAGATAAGTTTTCAAAATGTAAAAAAAACAAGTGTCATTTACTTTGTTTTCTGAACTCCCAAATGAACACTGGACTTCTTCGACTAGATATTTTAAACTGTCCTAAGATGAGCATGTGAACTTCCAAAAGCAAACCTTTTAGTGTTTTCTCTGCCAAACTTTTGGTTTCAACATGTCTGAATTTTCGAGGTTTACTTACGTGAAATGCATGATTTTTTGGGTAATTTTCTTAGTTTTATTTTATTTATTTTCTTCCTTGTACTTTCTTGGATTTTACAAATGAACTTCCATATTGTATTCCCACGAATCTTTTTGAGATTTCTCTTGAAAAGGCTCCGGTTTTGTATGCGAAGCACTAAAGTGTTGAACCTCTCTCTGTTATAACTAGAACTTTCTTGGGATTTTTTTATTAATGTTATCAAATATTTTCTGAACTTATCGTTGTTACTACCATGAACTTCTGTCTTCTTTGTCTCATGAAATTATGAAGTTTTTCATGAATCTTTAAGTTTTTGTCTATTTTCTGAAAATTTTGCTCAACTTATCTCCATGTTCATGTTAAACTACATAAATTAAGGAACTTTACATTGTGATTTTTTTTTTCAATTTTTTGTTCCAAAACTCTCGTATTTTTGTACCAAGAGTTTTTCGGGTTTTCCTCTTCAACTTTGACTGTTCATTTTTAAGTATATTGTTATTTAATGAACTTTAATTTTATTTTCACATGAGCTCATCCTCTAAACAAATAATTATTAAAGTAAATTTCAATTTTTTAAACATCGAACTGCTCATTTTTTATTTGAACTTCCTCGTTTTGTTGTAGAAACAAGGAAATCCACAAAAAGGTGTCTGCAAACATCTTTTAATACAAACATGACTTTTATCGTTGACCTCTATATAGTTTAACATGCTTTTTTAATACAAACATCCTTAGGAGTTGTTTGTCCATTACGGATCCTTTTGACCAATCCTTGTTGTAACACGTCGCGGCCTTGCAAAATAGATCACCAAAATCGTGATGGGTGTGAACCCACGTGTGCGGTCAAGAAATCTCCATTGAGATAATACACTACCTTAAGGATTCAGGCACTTGACGTCTCCGGCTCATGAGAACACCCTTTCGTTGAAGAAGATTGACGCCTTATTTAATTTTATTTTTTTGCCCCAACGAACTGCAATACAATTCGAGCTGCCACTTTCTCATGTGATGCGTGTGCATTGGCCTTCAGACAATGATATAGACCGGACCTCGTGGCGAGATCCGATCCGTTGTTGCGGCCCGATCTTTCACGACACTCCACCTTCAACAGTAGTAGCCTCTCGCCCGCGCACGCGATGTACGAGAAGTAGTGGGATTGAACCTTACGGTCCAGCACAAGAAAACCAATCTTGACGATGGTACTCACGCGCAAAACAATTTCCACGAAGAGAAATCGCAACACGGAGGTTTTCTAAAGCTTCCTCCAAAACTTAGGGATTTTTAAACAGCTTCCCCCAAAACTCGATACGGATATTTACCCTAAGCACACATCGTGTATATTCATAAATCATAACCTCCCTTTTACAACGGTGCACCTAGCTTTATATATTAGCCGGCCTCCTAAAACTTGGCTGTTAAGTAACCAAACTCACGCATAAAATAAAAAGGAAAGCAATCGGTTGAAAGAAATCTGGACTCTGCTAAAACTAAAAAAATACTTGCCTATTACATCTCGGCAATTTATTTACTTCTATCTCTATAACTAACAAACCGATTGTCTCCGTAGAATTGGGTGCGCCATATTTTCTGCTTGCATGGTAGGTGGGCCCTAGCCAATTTCCTTCAAGGTTAATAGACTCCATGCATCCCACGTTCTGCGTGCACCTTCCACGAACATCTCTTTGCGTGGCAAGAACAGAAATACTAAATCTGCACCCTTTCCCTTAACTCCTTGATCATCTAATAAAAAATAGGAATCTTGAGGTACACCAATAGCATGCAAACTGAGCCCTCCAAAATAGTATTTGTACGTGTGGGAGTCTTGTGATTTGTTTCTCTGGCTAACCGACATGCATACATCCAGCTGACCCTTCTTTTCTTGATTTGAACCTGAGCCATGCAAGGCATCAACATGCATGCACGTATCTTCAGCTAGAGTTGCAACCTCCTCCTCGTAGTTCTCATCAAATCTAATGTATTTCCTCGTAGTTCTCATCAAATCTAATGTATTTTGCTACGTAAACATCTCTGGCCTCTAAACCATTGACATGTGGAAAAGTTTCAAGAACATTGGGAACACTCACATTCGCCCTGGCCGTATCAGACAAAATAGGCTACCATCGACAAATAATAAATGGCCCAATTTGGTGCACTTGGTGCAACTTTCACACCAATCATCTTTGAAGTCCTCCCACTTTCTTTCAAAAGACGAAGACAAATCCTCTGTTGCTAACAAAAATAGATACAGAGATATATGATCACCTCTGGTCGGTTTAAAATTCCCAAACAGTTTTCCATTGAATAGAACTAAAAAAGATACGGTTTGTCCACACACATCACCAACGAAATCCAAACAAGGCTAAAACCGAACTTCCCCATAATAGCTTCCAAATAATCTTTGTTGAGTATATTAATTATTAGGAAGTATAGGATAGACTAGAATTCGGTCCTGCCTTGTCTTGTACTTCAAGTTGATCTTTGTACTTCTATGTATACGCCCACAAGGCTCAAGCAATACAATGAACGATTCCACCAATCTCCCTCTCTCCTTTCTAACATGGTATCAGACTAATCGATCCAAACCCTAGCCACCGCCCGCCGCTTCCGCTCTGCGCCGCCATCGGGGCGGTCAGTCTCCATGATCGCCGCTGGGGGCTGCCCATACCTAGGGTTCGTCCGCCGATCTCATTGACCGGCTGCCCTAGAGAGTCTTTTTCCCGATCCATTGATCGGAGTTTTTCTTTCTCTCGTTGGTCGTCTTGATCGGCGGTTCTTTTTTTGTTTTCCGATCTCAGATCGGCTTGCGTCGCCCGCTGCCGTTCGTCGTCTACAACGTGTATCTGCTCCACCGAAATCTTCATCAGCCACCAAGATCGACCGCACCAACATGTCCGAATATTCACATTGGGCGTTGCATCAGGTGCGGGCGTGCGGCCGTCCGCAGGCCCGTCGATCCGCGCCGCGAGGCGTGGGTTACTTGGCCGCACGGTTTGATCCAGCGGCGCACTCACGTGGCCCATGGCACTTGAGCATCTTGTGCGTGTCTGGCTGTTCGCGCGTTGTTGCGTCTCATGGAGTGCTATGCTTGCATGCATGCACACGTCCGGTGCAGTTTTCCAGCGCACTGCGTGACGCTTGTGTCACGTCCGGCCCGTGGCTTGTTGATCTCGTCCGCCACGTCTCCGGTCAGATTAGCCGTCTGCGCGTCGGTTCGCAGGTCCTATGAAGATCGTCTTCGACTATATCGCGCCCTCCACCGATCGAGCAACGGGCTTTCACTGTGTCGTCCCATCGGACCGCACTGCCATCGCCCCCGTGGTTCTTCTTCCGGCTACACCGACCCGCGTCACCGCTGCGTCGCCCCTTCGGGCCGTAGTGCCGCGGCCCGCGGTCCCCCGCCGCCCCGAGGCCGTCCGCTCCAGGCTGTCTCGTGGCTGCACCGACCCTTGTGCCGCCGCTGCGTCGCCCCGTGGGCCGTAGCGAGCGTGGCATGCGGTCTACACCGTCGCCCTGAGTCGTTCCCGCGGTTGCACCGACCTGGGTTCCGTTGCTGTGCCGCCCCTTCGAGCTGTAGCGCCGCGGCCCGCGGTCCCTGCGACCGCCCCGAGGTCTTCCGCCGTCGCCTCGACCCGCCCGCCGCCGCTACGTCACCCCTTCGGGCCGTAGCGCCGCGGCCCGTGGTCCATCGCCGTCCCTGCGCGTCGACCTCTCGTGGTATGCGCCGCGCCACCTCCCTTGGTGCGGGAACGCCACCGTCCGCGCCGGTCTTCGTCACGCTGTCGGGTTCCTCGCCTACTTCGAGCACCGCCGCGCTCTTAACCAAGCCGCCGCCGCCGCTCCTCTTCGGCCGCTGCCGCTGCTACCTCTGTAGCCGCCGCCGCCGCCCGTCCACCTCCTTCGTCTTCGTCCAGCACCAGCCCATCGCCAGCGTCGCCGTCATCTACTCCGACCACTTCGTCTACTCCGACAACCGCGGGCGACATCGGTCCGCGCCGATTGACGCCGCAACCGTCGTCGAGTTCTTCTTTGCTGGCCCCTCCGACTTCTTCGACATGGCATACAGCTCGTGCAGGTCCCTCGTCTATGCATTCCCGGTGCTGGCAACACCGATGCGTGCCTTCGTCCACGACGTGTCCCCGGGCCTGGCTAGCCTGGTGCGGCACTTCGTCAAGTCGTCTTCGTCCGTCTACGCATGCCCGGTGCTGGCAACATCGTGTGTGCCTTCGTCTACGATGTCCCCGGGCTTGGCAAACCCGCCGCGACGCGTCGTCAACGTCATCTTCTTCCTGGCGCACCACTACTTCGACACCACTGCGCCCATCACTAACTTGGCGCCTCCTTGCGCCGCGACTCCATGGCGACTTCCTCGACACCGACTACCCCGACTCGACATCGACCACGACATTCTTCGCACGGCTACCTCGACCACGGGTCCACCACCCACGCTCTCGGCTACCTCGACAAACGGCACAAAGGGCTACCGCCTTGCTTGAGCAACCTCATCGGTTTCCACTCCAGCCACGACTCCGCGATGCGTCGACCGTTACGACTGTGGGGGGTGTCCGTCGGCTTGCCTTCGGATTCTTCTCCAGTCTCACCGTCAGCGTCGCTACCGTTGTGATTGCGGGGGGATGTTGAGTATATTGATTATTAGGAAGTATAGGATAGACTAGGATTCGGTCCTGCCTTGTCTTGTACTCCAAGTTGATCTTTGTACTCCTATATATACGCCCACGAGGCTCAAGCAATACAATGAACGATTCCACCAATCTCCCTCTCTCCCTTCTAACAATCTTCTTCCACTCTATCATATACTTTCATCATGTCAATTTTTAGGGCACAACTTATGTGCTTCTTAGCCTTGTTAGTTTTCATAAAGTGTAAGCATCCAAAGGCCAAGATGATATTATCGGTAATTAACATTTCTGAAACAAATGCGGACTATTCAAGTAAAATAACCTCTAGAGAAAAGTCCATTTTTGGTCCCTCAACTCTTTGACTGGGCCGGTTTTGTTCCCTAAACCAGACATCTTACACGCTCAACACAAACAAGGCTATTTCGGTGCTCAGCCAACATGGGTTTGGCCGATCTTTATCCACAAGGCTATATTTTTTTGTTTCTCTCATTAGTCCTTCTCATCCTATCTCTCATTTTACGTGCGCGAACATTTTTTTTCATGTGCGTGGTTATTTGGTTTCTGTTTTCTGTTTCGTGTTTTTTCTTAGGTTTTTATCTTTTTTAGTTTTCCTTTCATTTTCCAGATTTGGTTTTTCTTCTGAATTTTTTTCCACATTTTTTATCTTTTACAATTTTCACAATATATGGTTAACATTTATCAAGTACATGCCGAACTTTTTTAGTACATACATTGAACATTTTTAAATAAACATTGATTTTTTATATATGATGAACTTTTTTGATATAAATTGAACATTTTCTTAATATATATGGTGATTTTTTAATTATATGTTGAACATTTTTATAATACACACTGAACATTTTTTAATATACATTGAAATTTTATGTATAGCATATACTGATTTTTTTTTCTAAAATATACTCCCTCCGTCCCATAATATAAGAGCGTTTTTGACACTACACAAGTGTCAAAAACGCTCCGTCCCATAATATAAGAGCGTTTTTGACACTACACAAGTATATTTCTATTTTTAATAATTTTTAAAATATCTAGTCTAGCTCCTAAAAAACAACAGCCGGTCATGGGCAGTGTGGGCTGTCCCATTTGCGATGGCCTTGAGCGAAGGCTCTCCTTCTGTAACGCACTGAGCTGAAACATATATATTCCGGTTGCTTGCAGCTCCGGCCCACGTCGCCAAAACCCCACCCAAAACCCCGCCTTTGGCATGCCCAAAAGGGTTACAGCGCTTCCCCGCCGCCGTTTCAGCCCAGCTGCCCCATCCCAAATCAGTCTCTCCTCGGTCTCTCTCCTCCGTGCGCCGCCACCCCCGCCGCCACGGCGCCTGCCGGTGAACCCCTCCGTTGGCGACCATCGCGCTCGCCACCGCCCTCCCCACCGCTCGGCTCCTCCTGCGCGGGCGCATGGCCTCCTCCGCCTCCGTTGCGGTCCTCACCGCACCCCCCTTTCCCACTTGCCCCTCCTCCGACGACTCTGACGACGCCAAGCCCCTCCCGCCTCCACCCACGTCGGGAGAAACCCGCCCTCCTCCGCAGCATCAGCAGAGGCCGCGGTGGTGGCAGCTGGAGCGCGACTGCAACGTGGCCATGAAGGCCCTGGCGCGTGCGGGCGAAGTCGACCAGGTGCTCGCCCTCTTCACCGAGCTCAGGGCTTCCAGAACCGGCCCGGGTGGTGCCTCGCCGCCCAGTGTGCTCTGCTACAACACTCTCGTCAACGCGCTCGCAGAAGCTGGCCGCGTGGAGGAGGCCCACAACGCGTTCGACGAAATGCTTGCAACAGGGGTGGCGCCCAATGCATCGTCCCTCAACATCCTTGTCAAGCTGCATTCGTGGAGATCTGCGCGGTTTGACCTCGCGTACCAGGTGATCATCCGGTTACAAGAGCTCGGGGTGGAAGCTGACGTGGGCACCTACTCCACGCTTGTCACGGGGCTGTGCCGTGTGGGGAGAGTGAGCGAGGCATGGGGCGTGCTCGAGTGGATGCTGGAAGTGGGGTGCCGTCCCATGGTGCAAACTTACACGCCCATTGTGCAGGGGTATTGCCGTGAAGGTCGTGTCGACGAGGCCAAGGAGCTGATGTCCACGATGGAAAGTGCTGGTTGTCCTCCCAATGTAGTCACCTACAATGTTCTGATCAGGGCTTTGTGTGATGCTGCCAGATTTGACGAAGTCAGGCAGGTTTTAATGGATAGTAGAACCAAGGATTGGAAACCAAGTACTGTCACCTACAACACATTTATGAATGGTCTCTGCAAGAAAGGTATGGCTAAGGAAGCACTTGAGCAGTTGGATGTTATGCTAGGCGAAGGGCTGGATCCCACAGATTTCACTTTGAGTATTCTTCTGAATTGCCTTAGCCATGACAAGAGGATTCATGATGCCGTATGCTTGCTGGAGAGGAACACATCATTGAAATGCTATGCTGGTGTTGTTGCATACAACACTGTGATGAGCAGGTTAGGTGAAATGGGACATTGGATGGGTGTTCTAAAGTTGTTGACAGACATGATCAAGAGAGGTGTCATGCCAAACACGAGGACGTTCAACATTGTCATTCGTAGTCTTTGCTTTCGCCGAAAGTTCTCCATAGCCAAGAGCCTCGCAAGTAACCAAGGTTTTGCTGCAAATGTCGTGACATACAATACACTCATTTATTTTGTTTTTTACTACAGTCGAAAGCTCATTGAGGTGAAGGACCTAATATTTGACATGACAGCAGTGAGGATTGCTCCAGATGAAGTTACCTACACTATAATCGTTGATGGATTATGCAGAGATGGATTTTTTGATACAGCCACTAGTTACTTTCTAGAATCGCTTGAGATTGGACTGTCAAGGGATCTTTTTGCTGTCCTTACAAACAGGCTTGCTCACAATGGCAAGATCTGGGAGACTATTCACATATTCAAGGGAATGGAAGAAAAAGGTTTTATCCCTGATAATTCTATATTTGACCTCACAATCAGAATATTCTGTAGGGCTGGTTATTGTCACGACACAGATATGTTTAAGCTTAACTTTGTTCTAGATACGATGTTGGGCAAGCAGTGAACTGAACCCTTGTGTATCTAGGAAAGCCGACAATAATTGAAGGTAGCGTACTCTTTCTTTCTGTTCTTCTGGTGATTCAATTTAGATGGATTAATGTTGTTCCCACTGCTGAATACTTGCGGATGAATAACAATAGTATATTTTACACTGAACTTGCAACTTTGTTCTAACCATTGCAATTAGCATTTGAGATTTCGGAATCTGAATCTATAAGTGTTGCATGCCAAATTGTTGTGCTGTGTAATTATCAATGGCTCCCATTGATCTTTGTTCCAAACAATCATCACTAGATTTTCCTCTAACCATATTTTATTATGTGTTCTCACTTCTCAGAAATGTTGCCTGTACCATAAAAATCAGACATAATGTGCTAATTAATAAGAAAATTTGTCCCTTTTGAGGGAAAACGAAAGTTCTTATGCCTAAACAAATATTTTCTTTGTAGCACATTATAATTGAGTAACATATAGGAGTAGTTATATTCGTTTTTCTGCCTGGTTCTCAGGTAGGGATGCAAATTTCTGATCCTCGGGGTACCCTCTGACCCTCGTTTGTTCAACCAAATGAATTAAATTTTCAAAGTGATGTGACTTTTAAAAGTTCAGTTCATTTGGTTGAACTAAAGAGGGCCAGAGAATACCAAAAGGGTAGCCATTTGCACCCCGATTCTCAAGTAAGACACACCTCTAGTGATTTTCATTGATACATTTATTTATTTTAGGATCGTATATTTAACTGTAGGTTACCTGTTGCTACTTGGAACCAATACTTTATGATGTAAAGCGCTTAGTCTGACAATTGTGCCAATTTTTTAATATATATTTTGGCAGCTGAAATATCCTATAATGTTTGGTATACCTCCCAAACTATTATGAACAACGCCTCCTCTAGCACACTATGCGATTCGAGTTGGTCTTTTTATCCAAACTTTGCACAAAGTAGAACTCCCTCATCTTTTACTCAGGTTTTCTTTAAGTTATACATCTCACATTTCAGGAACGTATTTCTTCTTTTAATTATTTCCCTCCTTCCAACAGACATGAATGAAGAGTCGACATTACTAAAGATACTGACACATGTTGTGTCTGGCTTTTATAACACTCTGTACATGGTACAAAGATGGCCACATGCCTGTTCATGTTAACATATTCCACACTGCCACTCGACAGATGAAGTCTAACTGGTGAGTTCTGGAAAGATTGCCAGACTTAGTTGACAACATAGAAAGATTTTTGTAGTGGGTATTGAAGTGAAATTACATTGATTTACATAAATGGTGTTACTTTTGTCTCTGGTGTTGTAAAGTAGTAGTAAGATCTAGCAAGAAATATTTATAGCTGATATCATAATTCTCTTGGACATTGGTATCATCGTCTCTTTGAATTTTATACAAGTTCTGTCATACATATCTACGTTACAAATATTTTAGTTACTAGATGCTGAATTTCCCCTGTCGTCTATTCTATTTTCCACAACTGTGACACCTTAGCCTTGCCTGGTTGAAATTCTGCCCAAGTGTGGCTGGTCAGTAGCATGGGACGTAAGTCGAGATATGTACCACCTTGCTAATTTAAAGAGGGGTAGTCACAAATATAAATAAATACCAAATGGCTCCCAAGGCAATAAGGTCCTGCTAGCCCTTTTTCTGCGAAGCAATGACAAAAGCATAAGCAGCTTAATGCATGTGCGGGCATACCAGTACGTACATTTGGTCTAGGCCAGTTGGAACCTTGCTGTGATACAACATATTGGCTTCACTTTTTAATCTATGAATCCTGTTTCTATTATATCCGCACTACTTTAACTTCCTGTTTTCTGCAAGCTTTGTAATCAGCAACATGCTGCACAGGTGGGATTCGAATGTAACTCAAACACGTGCTTTTACTGCACCTGTCTTTTGTGAGTGTAATCTTGCTGGGTGTCTGGGTCTTTCCGGTAATTTGTGTAGCAGACACATGACTCTTAATAGGACTCAGATGACCATGAAGTTTTGAAATCAATATATTTTTCATCTTTATTATCTTGTTTGAAGGTATTGGTATTTTAAATAATTTTCCTATTAGCATGCTATTGCAATTTCAAAAGGAGTATCCTAAATCATTTGTGCTGGCAGGATTCTTGTTATCTGGTTCAGATGAAATTTGATTAGCGAGGTGCTGGGATTGCTATGTGTATTCTTCTCTATCTACAATAGGTAGAGTGCATATAGCATCAGGTGTTGGGGTTACTCTACATGGAGCTCTTTATAGAAGACAGAGAAAAGTGGCAGGTACAATTATTTGCTTATTATGTTCAGATGAATGGTTTCTTTGTCTCAAGGTCATATTTTATTGCTCTAAGTAGATGTAAATGTTGTACGGTAGCCAAATGTTGCACTGTGATATTATGGTCCTCTGAGTACTTAAAAATAGGTTCTATGATGTTGTTTTTTTCCTCTTAAGATTATCACATCGAAACCACATTCAGTGGAAACATGGAATGTTGGGAACCATGTGATGGACCACTCCATTAAAAATGTACAAGCGATATCAAGATTTATTGAGCCTGAAATCTCAAACCTTCCTTGCTCCACCCTCCTCCCTAACAATCTCCACCCGCATGTGCTGCATGTAACTTAAACCAACGAGAACTCAATGATCTAGGACTTGGCTCTGCCAGCCCTCACAATCTCCTTATGTTGCCACTTGCCACCATGCTTGTAGTCACCCCTTGTTTTTACAGGGTATAGCAGCAAAGGCCAGCAATCTCCGTCTCACCCTTCCGGACGCTCTAGCACACATTTACTCCTGCGAGCTAGGGTTTGGTTAGGCAGTGGGCCTTGACCAGTAAAGCCGTGACCGACCTTGACCTATCCAGTTCACAAACAAGGATGTGAGTGCCTCGAGTTTGAGTTCTGATTTGCGTCTTTTCGTTCCGGCCTCATGAATTTTCTTTATTTTTGACAGCACAATGGGTGCATTTCTTTTTGTAGTCATGTTCATGGGGGCGCTTACTCAGAGGGTTGTGCGTGCTTCTATCAATGCATCAAGTCGCAAAGCTTCTGCATTTCCTCTCTGAAGGACCAAAACAGTGTCTTGGTAGCTTACTTGAGCTATATGAAGCGATGCCATTTTTGTTGTGTTTTGAATGATTTCTAATATTGTTTTTACTTGTCGGTATCAGCGTAGTCAACCTTCCAGACATGCAAGTATTGCGGCGAGGTTCTGTTTTAAATGATTGCCATGGCAGGTTAATCTTTTCCGTTTCCTAACATGCCTCGTCCACTTGGATGTATGCCTTCCTTTTGCCGAATTGTATGTAGACTTGCAGGAATGAATATATTATGGCATGAGCAATGTTGATTAGTACTTGTGAGGTTTTCCCCAAGGTGATGTAGTCAGATTTGTGTCCCATCTCCCATGGGCTCCATCCACGTGATGTTTACTGGTAGCTAAATCCTAAACCAACTTGCGGTGCCAATTTGATATTATACTGAATCAAGCAGCGTGGATATTTCTGCTTGTTTCAGTCGGGATGTGATTGCTATTGTTACGGTACCGAATTCAGCCCAGGCTAGTGGTATGAGGTTACACAACGGGCTACGGATCGATGTTAGCATGCATGCATGTATGTATAGTTGCACCTCATTCCACACGAAGCACGCGTGCAGTTCTTGATAAAACCATGCTCCCATTGTACAGGTCACACTGAGTATGACATGGCTGCGAGAAGGCAAGCACCCCGTACGCTCGTAATGGCAGCAATCGCCCCATTTCCCTGATTGCCATGTCTCGATAGGCCAGCTGGTGGGTGCATCCCTCGCGTACGTCTCGTCCAAGTCTGGAAGGGAAACGTGCATCAAGTTTCGATCGGGTTGGCCGAGGCCGAACCAAACGGCGGAAACGTCGTCACGGCATCATCGGGTCTGCTAGCCCCCGCGTGCGAGTTGCCCATCCGGTGCTTGGAGCGAACGTGCTCGATCAGGCTCAGAGCAGGCGAGAGGACGATGTGGACCAGATCGGGGACAGCTGTCCTGCTGCCTGACATGCGTGGCGAGCACCGGCACGCAGATCGTACCATCGGCTCGAACGGACGGCCGCGATGCTCCTCCATTCAAACCCGCAAGAGCCGTGCGCCGGTGACACCTCGGCCCCACGCAGTCCTGGCACCACGTTTACTATTTTCATCGGGCCCACGTGACAGAGAGGGAAATCGGGGGCCAGGCGCGCGCACACTGATCTTCTCTCCCCCGATGGATCGATGGTCTACAAATAGGCGGCCATTGCAGAGGAAATGGGTGGGAAGGAAAGAAGGCTGCAACCCCGCCCGGCCCCAGCTCGCCTCCTCCTCCTGCCGATGCCGGGTTTCGCACCCTGCGTCGCCGGTGGAGGCGGCATTGCCGTTGCACTACGGCGCATCTCCTGCGCCACGCTTCGCCTCGCCTCCCCCACCCCGCCTCGACCTGGTACGCCGCTGCTGGTAAGGCTCCGCTCCGTTCCAATGCCTCAATCCCCCTCACCTCGAAAGTTCCTCCACGGATTGGTTGCTTGGGTTTGCTGGGTGCAGCCATGCGGATATGTCAAATTTGGCGCGTCCGTTTTTTTTGTTTGTTTGTTGCTCTTGAATTTGATGCTGTACATGTTTTTTTTTGGAAGAATGCGATTCTTCGCCAATTTGTTCATCTGCAGCAGTAGCAATGAGCGCGTAGGGTGAATTTCTCTCTATCTCTGTAACATTTCTTTGGCCATCTTCTAGCACTTCTGTTTGAAGCGTTCTAATTACTTGCAGCTTTGTCGCATGGATGCAAATATGCAATCCCCTGCAAAATTGTAGCGTCATTTCACTACTTTTGGTTGTTATTAACATGGCCCCAAACATGCATGATTTTTACCCGCTTTTTATTTATGTGAATTTGGAGCTTGCTTCAACTTCTCTTCACGATTGCGGTGCGTGAAGCTTGCGTACAGAGGAGATCTGGCAGCTTGATTGATTTTGTTAAGCATAGCATGGTCATCCATATGCTTGTGCTATCATATTCATCCATGTATGGCGTTTGCTTCCCTTTGTTATGGCCTATTATCACATCATATTTGACCCCAGCCTTTGGGGCTAGTTTCAAATGTCTGTCGGTCGATAGGATGCTTGCGTTTGCCTAATTCAGCTGGTCCAAATGGTCTGCTTTAATTACCCTTTTTTTCTTTTTTGGTTTGCCTGAAAGTTGAAAACCCTCCCTTTTTGGCTATCTCAGCTGTCAAGATAGTCATACAGAAAAAATGTGCTCCTACCGTGTTCAGCACTAATACTAAACTAAATATAGCATCATGTTAAATGAAGGATACTGGGCATACCAAAGGCTGTCATTCAATGGTTAATGACCAGTCAAAATTTGGCCCATCCAGCGTGCTAAATATAGCATAATAAACAGAGGCAAGCCAAATTGGGCCAACCTTGCTATTTCCTTTGGCTGATGCTTCACGTGCTAGCTATCGTATTCTTTCACAGACGAAATCTCAAGTTATGAAGCAACATTTTATGGGGTAATGCAGCTCTGTCCATTGTCTTCATGCACAGTTTTCTTTGCAAATTCTCTTGGCTTTGTTTGTGTGGGAACAACATGACATCTTCAGTTGATTTTTACGAGATGCTGTTTTACTTGACGTGGCGTCCAAAATAGAACTTCTAGTCTTAATTCATTTTTACATGATGTTGTTCATAATCACAAAACTGTGATCATGAACAAGTAGTTTCAAATATGACTCTAGAGGTGCCACCTTTTTTTCCGCCAAACCTAAGTATTGTTGAAATAGTTGTTGGTATAGCCACATCTTTTCCCTGTTGGTAAACATTATATCTTGAACTAGAAATCTGTGGAGGTCTTATAAAAATTAAGACAGGGAATATATGACTCATCTCTGTACACCATGCCTTTGCGCGCACGAAATCTGATTATGTTTTAGTCCCCCTTTCAGGCGATGGAACCTAAGAAAACCCTATTTAAGGGAGTGATTGAGGATTTTAGAGGAAGAGCATCTTGCTACAAACAAGATTGGCACAATGGGTTCAGTTCTGGGTTCAGGTTTGCTGCACCTAACAAGTCAATGCTTATTTAAATCTACGACACTTACCAAAATTTTCCAGTTGTGTTGACTGTGTTGAATGCAACCTACGTACTGTCAGGATATTGGCACCTACTCTGTACATCTTCTTTGCATCTGCACTACCTGTTATCGCCTTTGGGGAGCAACTAAGTAAAGATACAGGTTTGTTTATTCTTCCTTGCACTGTCAAGAACTTTAGGTCAGTAGCATTTTCCCCATTTCTAAATACTGTCATGATATGCTACATCCTTCACTTTTATCTTTCCATGTGGCACTTGACAAACATAAGGAGAATGTAGTCGTGGATCCTTGTTCTTAGGCACTGAAAAATGAAAATAAGTTTTTGTCATGTTTCAGATGGTACGCTAACGACAGTTGAGACGTTGGCATCAACTGCTATATGTGGCATCATACATTCTGTACTGGGCGGACAACCACTGCTGATTGTGGGAGTTGCAGAACCAACGATTATAATGTACACATACCTGTACAATTTTGCCAAAAATCAGCCAAACCTTGGAGAACGATTATTCCTGGCATGGGCTGGATGGTAAGGGATGATAAATAAATAAGAATTACTTCTTGTGATTGTCTTTCAGTTACGCTAAATGGTACCTCTATATTTATTTCATTGTTTTCCATTTTTATCCACTGATAGGGTTTGCATCTGGACTGCGGTCATGTTGTTCCTCATGGCAATGTTTAATGCCGCAGCTGCTTTGAATAGATTTACAAGATTTGCGGGAGAATTGTTTGGAATGTTGATCACAATCCTGTTCATGCAAGAAGCTATCAAGGTATAAAATTTGCTAAATGTTACTGTGTACTGCACCAATGATTAGAGATATATGATATTTTAGGAGTTGGGTGGTCCATCTTTCTCGACTTTGGCTGCTAATATTTATGATCATACAAAACGAAACTGAATTGGGTCAGAGCCAGTGAGCCATAAACCGAACTAGGATCAGCTACTGCTTCGGTTAGGCAAAAGCGAGCATCCAATTGCATCGGCAGCTGCTTTTACCTCAAAACTATTCATGTTAGATATATGAAAATAGTACGATTGTATCTGTTACTTAAAAAAAATGTATCTGTTAGAAACATGAAAGCGGAAAAGTGCTCTCGAAATAATAAAATTACACGATAATTAATATATAACCATAAAAATAGATTGCCAGAGTTTTTCTTATTGAAGATTGTGTCTTGTTCAAAGCACTATATATTTTGGAGTAAAGGGAGCATTCTGGTAGACGCTTACTCACTACATAGCCTGTTTTCCGCAGGGAATGTTGAGTGAATTCAGTGTGCCTGAGGGTAAAGATCAGAGCCTACCCATATACCAATTCCAATGGGTATATATTAATGGTCTGCTTGGAATTATCTTTTCAATGGGACTGCTCTATACTGCGTTAAAGAGCAGAAGTGCAAGGTCATCGCTCTACGGAGCTGGTTTGTCATATTTCTCCATGTAGGACATTTGATCAACCAATCGTCTCCACGTACAAACTATTAATGCTTCAGGTAAAACTTTCAGGATGGCTAAGGAACGTGATTGCTGACTATGGTGTTCCACTTATGGTGATACTGTGGACCGCGTTGTCATATTCGTTGCCCACCAAGATACCTTCAGGTGTTCCTAGGAGGTTGTTCACCCCACTTCCTTGGGAACCCAAGTCACTGCAACATTGGACGGTAGCTAAGGTAATAAGGCATTTTACTTGGATCCAGGATCAAACAGTAGATATGTCACATATGTGAACTCATAATCCTGATGGGTGGTGATGAACATGCAGGAGTTATTTTCTGTCCCTCTAGCCTACATACTTTTGGCGATTGTGCCTGCTATGATGGTTGCGGGGCTCTATTTCTTTGACCATAGTGTAGCCTCACAGATGGCTCAGCAGAAGGAGTTCAATTTGAAAAACCCATCAGCATACCATTACGACATTTTGGTCCTGAGCTTTTCGGTATGATCTATTATTCTATCTTCTTCTGGCATTATGGATGTCAGTCCTAATAGAATTCTGAAGATCTTATCTGTGAATTCCAACTGCTTACAGAAAATAGAAAAACTGTTATAAATTAGGCAACATGTGGAGAATTGTTTACTGTTCTCATGGTATAGAAATGCTACGCAGGTGTTGATTTGTGGCCTTCTTGGCATTCCTCCATCTAATGGAGTACTTCCCCAGGCCCCCATGCACACGCGAAGTCTTGCTGTCCTCAGGAGGCAGGTTGGTAGTTTGTGGTCTTCTTGGCTTTTCAATTAGCTATTCAGTTTCACCTTGCTCATCTGCCGTCCCTCTTGGCTCAAATTAGGCGCTCCGCAAACAGATGGTCCGAACCGCCAAGGAAGGCATGATGAACAATGCTAGCAGCTCAGAAGTTTACGGCAAGATGCAAGAAGTTTTCATTAAAATGGATGACAAAGGCAACGTAAGTAGTCACTCGCCAAAACATGCATGTAAGAATCATATGATCTCAGCTTTGTTACTTAAAACTATATATCTTTAACGTCGCACAGGAGGACTCTGCTCACAAAGAGCTCAAGGAATTGAAAGACGCCGTTATCACAGAGGGGGAAAAAATCACAGAGGGGAATGGGGCAGTGACTGCGCCTGAGGTATTTGACCCTGAAAAACATCTGGAAGCTTACTTGCCTGTACGGGTGAATGAGCAGAGAGTAAGCAATCTGCTTCAGTCCCTGCTGGTCGCGGGTTGCATTGGAGTTGTGCCGGTCATTCAGAAGATACCCACATCAGTCCTGTGGGGGTACTTCGGCTATATGTCCATCGACAGCCTGCCTGGGAACCAGTTCGGGGAGCGCTTACAACTTCTGTTCATCGCCCCTCGGCGGCGCTACAAGTACGCTCTATTGGCGACTCTTTTGTCTGTTCATTTCTTTCCATCATATGCAAAGCAGCCTTATGCATTTTGGTCTCATTCGGTTCATTCAGGAAAACCGGGAGTTGGGGTGAATATTCATCTGTTCTAATTTTGGACAGGGTTCTTGAAGGCGCCCATGCGTCCTTCTTGGAGTCGGTGCCTTTCAACCAGATATTGGCCTTCACCCTTTTCCAGCTGATTTATCTGTTGATCGTCTGGGGGATGACATGGATACCGGTGGCGGGAATCCTGTTCCCGCTCCTCTTCTTCTTCCTCGTCATCATCAGGGAGCATCTGCTCCCGAAATTCTTTGACACACGCCACCTGTGGGAGCTGGATGCGTCCGAGTACGAAGAATGCGAGGGGGTGCACCGTGATCCATCGATACCAGAGGTATGGGTTTCTGTCACTCCCGGTTGCATTTACTAGTACATCTTTTAGTCTCATGTGCGGTTTAGCATGTCGCTGCTGCTAGGATTTCATTTGGTTCCCTTGCCCAGGGCGATGGCGAATCCATCACACGAGGCATTGAAGATCCCTCTGAATATACTGCCGAGGTGATGGAGGAGTTCACGACTCACCGTGGAGAATTGAAGCACAGGGCTCCAAGCTTCCGTGACGAGCGGCTGATACGGGTACCGGCTCCGACCCCCATCCACGCGTTGGTTTTTCGCCCTGTGAAATAACCTTGTGCCGAAACTTGACATTTCGTGTGTTTGTTTTGGCAGCTGAACTCTGTCCAGATGACGAGACAGTTCTCCCGGATCTCTTCTTTTGCTCCTACACGGCCCTGACTACGAGAGGAGATTGTTCAACAAAGACCTTTTTACTGGCATGAATCTCCTGACGGAGGGTGCAAAAAATGCGGCAGCTCGTAAGTGAACGTACGGATGATTTTTTGGGGCCGAAGACACGTCGAGGAAACTGGGCACAGCAAGTGCCAGTCGCTGCAGGGGAGAAATGGGGAATTTGTGTGGGTGCGCGAGTGTTGCTACGTATGTGGTGTTGTGCATAAGGCAAGAAATGGGAGGGGATAGGGGCAGTCTAGTTAGGGCATCTCCAACGGGAGACGCTTATAGAGAAAAAAAATGCTATTAAATTCGAGAATACATAAGCGCTTGACCTCCCAACGCCAGGCGCTAACAGCCGGTGCTAATCGATCACTAATTAAACAGCGAACCCATCTTTTACGAGGGAGAAAAGGAACAAGCGGCCGGTGCCGCTCTTTGCGCCTAGGTAGCGTCCGCTGCCATGATTCTAGCGCCCAGCTGCCAACTGCCAATTGACGTATTATGTTTGTACACCGTTGTGATTAACTGGAATGGGGACGCGGCTCCTCTAATTTTATGGGAAGTGATTCAAACCGGCCGACCGGTCTCAGGTTTCGCCAGCTGCCTCGTGCACGACGAGCGTCCTCGTGTTGGGGCCATGGACCGTCTATCCCCTCTCCTATCTCTTTCACGCGCAGGTATTCGCTCCATTCTACGGACCGTCCATCCCCTCCTATCTCTTTCACGCACAGGTATCCGCTTCATTTTTATTTCATGCGCTCAGGCTTCTCATTCTTGTCATATCTAAGACCCGTTGTAGCCACTTCCGCTAAACCTCTTCCGCCTATGGCCGCTCGGTGCGAGAGGCACCCGCCGTCGCCATGGAGGGCCGCCGCTGATGTTGCGAAACACCGCCACATGTGTTGCAAAGGGCCGGCCTCGGGCAGGTCCAAGTACTTCTGCGAAGCGGAGTGATGATGCGTCATCGGCTTCGCACACGATTTGGTGCTGGTGTGGTTTCGTGCTTTTGCTATGGTCAGTGTTGCTGCTAGGTTGTCATGCTGCGACAAAGTTGCACCCGCGGGGCAACCATAATGCTGGAACCTCTGCGACTAAGAGCAAGTACAATAGAGCCGAGTCAGCGGGCTATAAGAAATAAACTAGTATATTTTTGTTTAGTTGAAGGAAAGACAAGAAGAGAGAAGGTAAGCGGGCTCTTCGTGAAGAGCCAGCTCTAGCACATGCTCCTAGGCACTTTGTGAGAATGAAATGTGGGCCACATAATAAAAAAGTAGTACACTCTTTTGATCCATTATTGTACATGTTGGCTATAAGATGGGTTGTAGATGACATGGCACTGGCTTATAGCCAACAGCTGGCTATACTATTAACCATGCTCTAATGCTACGATCGCGGTCAGCTGTGCTAGAACCGACGTTGACGAATGATGGGACTATGGTCACCACGTCCTAGAACCGGCATTGATGGATGTTGCGACCCCAGTCAGCTCGTGCTGGAACTGACATAGGTGAATGCTGGTACCGCGGTAACCACATGCTGGAACCGGTGTCGATCAATGTTGGGACCACGAGCGACCGCGCCGCACCCAGCTGCTGCAAGATGCTGGGACCGCGCTAACCACATGCTGGAACCGACATCGATCAATGTTGGGACCACGGTAACCACATGTTGGAACCGCCGACCGCGCCGCACCCAGTTGCTGCAAGATGCTGGGACAAGGGATCTCCGCTCCTGCAACCGGCAAAGCTGCGCGATACTACCAGAGACAAGTAGTGTTGCAACGGGGGTGGAGGTGCTGACCGTGTGTGGCGGTCGTGGCGTGCTAATGCGAAGGCGGCGATGTCGTCATCACTGGAGACGACACATCATTCGTGAAGCTAGGCTCAAACCTATATATGCACGATGGAGAGTCAAGTAGTATACCATCCAAGAAAGGATCAAGTGAACACGTGTAAAAGAGATGATTCATCTTTATGTATATGAAGTAGATGTGGCACGTGTCACTTGACAATAGAACTCTTGACATGATGATGTCCAGAGGATGCTCCGCATCAAGCGGTGAATGCATTGTGCTCTTACGACCAGTTTTTGCGACGCGGGTGTTGCGACTTTTTTTCGTCGGGAAAAGGCGTGCGGGGAGACGTTGGGGGATTTTTTCCCCTGAATCTTGCTATGCGTACGACTCTTGCTTGTCCGATTTCATACGACATAGCAGATCAAGCCGTTCAACTCCTGATCCAAATGGCAACACACCACTAGATTAGGCATCGTACAGAGTCGGATAGAATAAAATCGTGAGCAGAGTAGTTCCGTTTTTCCCTCGTCGTTGGATGTGCATTGCGGGTGGTAAAGGACGGCCTGGTCAACGCGATCCTGGATGTATGGTTCAGCCCAATCCAACGGCTCGTAGAGCCACCGGCGAGGTGTGACACCCTACTCTTGGCTTGTGTTCTTAATTGCATGTTGAGAGATCTCCTGCTTACAAGGGTGCAGCAAGCTCTAACTATTCTAATGGGGATCCATCCTCGTAGACGGTCTCCTTTGCGACTTATATAGTGCGGAGAAGATTACACCATTGGTCTAAACATGATGACAACAACCCCGTAGCAAGACGATGCTGCTTGCATGTCACATAGGTGACCCATCAGGGACCGGTCGTGCAGAGAAGTCGTCTTTGGAAGTGGCAACGCTAGTCTACCTGCTCCTTGAGGCCTTCAACGATGCGTCCTAGACAACACGCCCCTCGTGTCATCATTGCATCCCTACAAAGTGTGCCATGCCAGGCGGCATGGGCTCCCTCGATACCCATCGGCCATCCTTGGGGTTGATGGGTCGTGCCAGTTGGTACCCGTGCTCAGTGCAGATTGGTGCTCGGGAAGAAACCCCCGAAGGCCACCTACCGCGCTCATCTGGATCCTGATCGTTGTGGCGTCGAGACTGACTCTGCTTGGTGGCCCCGGGGATCCCGTTTCTCCCCCACCTTTAAGGCGTGGCAGGAATCAAATGATAAATTATGTTGATTTTGGTTGAGGATGATGTCGTGGATTTCATAATTAATTGTGACATTGTCATGGACGTCCTGTTGGTGATGACGTGTTGGCCTTGCCGATGTCGTTTAGCAGCGAAAAATAACACTGTAAAGGCTTGGAAAAATCCAGAAAAATACGAACATCCATATAAAATTCAGGGCTTCAACCAAGTGGACTTGTTTCACCGGACAGAGAATTCTATTACTCCCTCTGATTCAAATTAATTGAAGTCAATTAATTTGAATAGGAGGGAGTATATGCCTTTCTACCTCGCTATCTCTAAGTGTGGATGCTTTTTTTTTTGCCAAGCAAGTGTGCACGCTACTTATTCTAACATCTCTCCCTACATGATTATATAGACATTAAAAAGATCAATTTTTGTGGTAAGAAGATTATTTTCTTCAATATTTTATCTCATTTTTCAATGTAAGTCTAGACAATGAAGAGACAAGCAATACAGTTATAAGGCGGCCAGAATCAAAGTACAGTAGTACTCCCTCCGTCCCATAATATAAGAGCGTTTTTTACACTAGGGAGTAAAAAACAAGCGAGAAAACGTGTAGCTGACCGTATACGCGAGTCGACAAGATGAGCAGCGGACGGCACGGGTGGGTGCCTGGCGCCTGCGCTTGGGCGTGCGTGCGTGTGACCAGCCGTGTCCCGGCGCGAGCCGGCAGGCACGTCGACGCGGCTGGACCATCTCTCCAGTCCGTACCGTTCCACCGTTTTGTTTCTCTGACAACCACGCCGACGCGGTCCCCTTTTCTCCCGTTGTTTATTCATTCATGTACGACCAGGCCGGAGATGGATCGATCCGGGTCATGGTCAGGATAAGCACGCACGGTCACGCAAATCTGGCCGACTCGTATTCGAGTCACATAGTCACCTACTCCGTGGACCCAACTTCGACCGGATCGAACAATGGCACGCATGGACTATACGGTTTCGCCCTTCGCCCCCAAAAAATACGTACTGTTTGCCCCTCAGTGGGAAGGCTTTTGAGATTTTTTTGAAAAGGCGATCATGGCTAGCTTTATATTGAACTAAAGAACAATTACATCATTTACTAGTTGGCTAAGTAAAAACCCCGATGGTTCATTAGCCAAACTATTGTCACACTTATTATAAAAATTAAACTTAGCTAGCTCGTGAGCAACAGAATTTGCATCACGAAAACAATGCTTAAAGAGACCTTTCCTATTGACGTAGCTATATCAACGCATTCCGTAAAGATTGCCGCTGCCGCATCCCACCATTGAGCCTGCCCTTGACAGTAATTCACCACATTCAGAGAATCGGATTCTGCTTCAACTCTGTTAAAACCCAAAGAATTTGCCAGGTATAGTCCATCGCGCATTGCCATTGCTTCAACAGTCATTGCGTCAGCTGCGTTTTGGATAAGTCTACATTGAGTTGCTATGAATATTCCTCTTGCATCACGCAAAATTACCGCCGTTGCACCCAAGCCATCATCTACATGGAACGAGGCATCAACATTAAGTTTAACGAAGTTGGGTTCTGGTCTCGTCCACTTATGTTCACTCGTCTCTGGCTTTTGAAATGACTTCATATGGTTCCCGACAATAGCCAAGATCGAACCAGGCCACCGGAACGGAGGAGGGCAAGAATCATGATGTGTATGTTGCCTATGCAGCCACCATAAATACCAGCATCCGGTGGCGAAAACTTCTTTACAGTTCAGACTTGGCATAACTGACAAGGGAACGTTTGACTCAACGAGTAGATGTTCCAAAATTGCCGATCCCGAACGATCAATGTGTAAGGCACTGTTTACCTTATCAATAAGGCCCAGATCAGTCCACAATCTCTTGGCAAGTACGCATTGAAAGAGTAGGTGTCTCACATCTTCAGGGCCATTCTTGCAAACCGGACATACACCACTCACAGGCAAGTGTTTATTTGATAATATTAATTTCAGAGGGACAATTCCTCGGAGCGCTCTCCAACAAAAAATCTGTACTTTTCGTGGAACTTGCAACTCCTAGAGGTGATTCCATATTGCTGATTGCCTGGTACTACTGGACGTGAGATTATCTCCTACTTTGCCTCTGTATTTATGTGCCCATTGTTCGTGGTAAGCAGTCCTCACTGAAAAAATCCCTGAACTCGTAAGATGCCAAGCAACAAAATCATCAAAGGCTTGAAAGTTTATCGGAATCTGCAGAAATCCTTGTTACATCCACAGGGTTAAAGATGTCTCTGATCAAGTCGTCATCCCACTGTCCTGTAACTGGATCAATTAGCTCCACCACCTTAGATATCACGGTGTGTCCCCGAGTGTTGGGGATATAACTAGTAGGTATGACCCGCCCAGGAGGGGCCGGGTTATACCTATGAAGACTCTCAAAGCCCAAGACCAAGCTTGAAGATAGTGGTTCAGTTAAGGGCCCAAAGCCCAAAGGCGACTTAAGGTCCGTAGTGATAAACCGCCGTAATGGTATGACTTGTATTATAAGGCAAGATTAACTAGTCACCGAGCCGGACACTGTTTATGAGCCGGCCGGGACTCTATAGACCGCAGGGCGTCAACCCGTGTATATAAGGGGACGACCCAGCGGCGGCTTAGGGCAGGTAACATCAAATTGAGAGCTAGGTCAAGCGGATTTGCTCCCTGGTTATCGAGACATACATAATCCCACTCAAAACTAGATCGTAGGCTTTTACCTTCACCGCAAGGGGCCGAACCAGTATAAACCTCGTGTCCTTTGTCCCGATTAACCCCTTCTTGCTTCCTAGTTGCGATGGCTCCACGACTAAGTCCTTTCACTAGGACATCTGCCGTGACAATTCCATGACAGTTGGCGCCCACCATGGGGCCAGCGCACGATGGATTTGATTTCTTGAAGGGCTTGGCGCCCACCGTGGGGCCAGCGCACGGTGGATTTGAGTTCTTGAAGGGCAACTTCGAAGGGCTCAAGGGATACACTGTGGGCCAGATGACCAAGAGTCGTCGCGGAAAGCTCTACATCGACGACGCAGGCTGGGGCCCCGACGCCAGCTCAATTGAGTATGGGTACCGGGTCCCCTTCGGCGGAATTCACGTCTTCATCGGCCGGATCGGCGAGCCGGGCCCTGAGCCGGACATCTGCACCGACATCATCGAGACGGCTCAGCGTGCGAGACCCGCCCAGGCTCCGCCCGCCATGAAGCGTGCCTTTGTGGGATGCGTCCATGGAGGAGAACTTCCTGAAGGATCCGTGTCTGGCGGTGAGACGACCATCTATTCTGACGGTGAGTCGTCCATGGGAGAAACGGATTCGTTGTATCAACTACAAGACGGCGGGCTTGGGGGCTGTTCCGATGGCAGCAGTATTCCGGACCCCTTTGAGCCGCCGAGCAGAGTAGGGATCTTCATGGCCGGCACTCAACCAGGTCAAAACTCTACGGCTGCGGTAGCAATAACCTTCGGGTTAGCGGCAGCCGGGGCAGGAGGCCCTGTGCGCCCACCGGCTCAGGTGCTGATTGATCTCACGGATAGACTGACAACCCTGTTAACCGCCACAGTTAATCTGGCGGATCAGGCTGAGCATGATGCATAGGTGGTTCGGTTACGTGAGGAGATAGTACAAGCCAAGGAAAACTTAGCAGCTGAGGGCACCAGATTGGCTATGGAGCGGGCGACTTTGGATGCTCGAGCCCAGCAGCTTCAATCAGAAGTGTTCCAGCTTACGATGGATTTAAATGCATCAAATGAGGTCATGAGGAGAAGGCACCAGAAGTCTCAATCCCGTCCGCCGTTGACTTACGATCCTAGAAATCTCTTCCGTACACCTGGTGCGGGTCCAGCAATCCGCCAGAGGTAAACCCAGCAGCGACGCCCGGAGCTGGGGCGCCGGTTCAACCACGGATGACGGAACCTCCCCGACTAAATACTGCTCCGCCTCAGTATGTGCCAACACCACCGGGTCATTATTCTAACCCGCTGGAGAACATGATCGCTGCGGGGGCGCGATTGGCGGCTCTCCCGGTGGAGGGCAACTCTCCAACAGTAGTTGAGACACGAAGGGTTAGAGAACTTCTTCAGACAGCTCTGGTGCAGCAGGAGGCTTATTCTTATAGTCGAGACAGGATTCATTCGACTCCTCGCCCAAGCCGGAGCCCGAGTTACAGCAGACATATGGATTCGGCGGCCGTATCAAGCAATGCCCAGCGCCGTAACCAGCCAGGTGGGCATAACCCGGTACAGGACAGGATACGTCAAGAGGCTCAGCAGGCGGTTGAGCGGGCGGCTCAGCAGGCGGCTCACCAAACCTTCCCGGCTTATCCGACGACTTCTGTTGAGGCAGGCGTGGCCACGAGAACCGGCGGTGTTCCTTGTTTGGTGCCAGCTCTGTGTAATGAACGTTTACCCAAGGATTTCAAGGGACCTTGAAAGGTGCCAAATTACACAGCTGATTTACAGCCTGGGGCGTGGATTGAAAGCTATGAGATGGCCATGGAGCTGTTGGAGGTCAGTGACGCAGCGATGGCCAAGTATTTCACTATGATGCTGGATGGAACGGCCCGCACTTGGTTAAAGGGACTGCCACCTAATTCCATTGGGTCCTGGGCCGAGTTAAAGGCCCGGTTTATTCAGAACTTCAAGGACACATGCAAGCAGCCTATGTCGATTGTGGACTTGACTAATTGCAAGCAAGAGGAAGGTGAGTCCACGACCCATTGGGTGCGCCGGGTGAAGGAAATAATACATTCCTCTGATAAGATGGATGCCGGCTCTGCAGTCTTAATGTTGGAGAAAAATTATCGTTTTGAATCTCTGAAACAGAAGCTAGGGCAGCTCAAGCGTGATTGTAACGACATGGTCCAGCTGATGGCGGCTCTGGTCAAATACGCCGATTCCGATAGTACCAAGGATCCCGCGTCTGACGAAGAGAAGACAGGGAAGGGAAAGAAGAACGGCAACGAAAAGGGTCATCGGCATAACCCGACGAATCAGGGAGGCAATAAACGTAAGGCAGACGGTAACCTGGAGTTTGTGGCTAACACCAATTCACAGGGCAACAATCAACAACGCAAGGGGAGGCCGCCCCCTCGGTCAGGTCCTACTCTTGAACAATTACTCAATGAGCCCTGTCCAAGGCACGACACTCGGGAAAAGCTAGCCACTCACCTATGGAAGGATTGCACGATCATGAAAGCTTTCAAAAATTCTAATATGTTCGACGGCAACCATGGGCCGGGTGGGGGCTCAGGTGGAGGCGGTTTTCATGGCCCGGGCGGCGGCTCAAATTCCGGCTTTCAAGGAAATCAAGGCGGTTATAGTCAACAGTCTGGCCAGGGAGGTCAGCAACAATAGCAATCTGGTTATCAGAGTAATCCGAAGTAGCTGAATAGTGGACAATATCATGTGTTCACCACCAGTTTGTGCAAACGGGACCAGAAGCTTCATAAGAGGGCTGTGAATGCCGTTGAGCCGGCAGTCCCTCGTTATCTAAGATGGTCTGAACAACCTATTGTATGGAGTAGGGAGGATCACCCTCCCCGGGTTGACAATCCGGGTCACTTAGCCTTAGTATTGGCGCCTCAAGTTGGTGGATACAAATTCACAAAAGTGCTCATGGATGGAGGCAGCAACATCAACATCCTCTATTATGAAACCTTTCGTCGCATGGGGTTGACTGATAAGAATCTCAAGACATCCAACCCTGTTTTTCATGGAGTAGTGCCTGGTAAATCGACGTACCCAGTAGGAAGGATTGGGTTGGAAGTGGCCTTTGGAGATGAGCATGATTCCAGGGCTGAGAAGCTAACCTTTGAGGTTGTCAAGATTCGGAGCCCATATCACACGTTGTTTGGACGGCCGGCTTATGCAAAGTTCATGGCGCGGCCGTGTTATGTCTACCTACAGCTCAAGATGGCGGGTCATAAGGGCACCATCACAGTGCATGGGAGTTGGAAGATAGCCCTGGAATGTGAGGAAGGTGATGCCGCTTATGCTAAATCTGTTTGTGCGACAGAGGAGTTGAAGTTCTACAAGGATAATGTTGACCCGGCAGATATGACATCTTTGAAAAAGCCAACCACGGAACATGATCCGGTGATGAAATTTAAGTCGGCTGATGAAACCAAGCTTGTTGACTTTGTTCCGGGCGACTCATCTAAGTAGTTCAGTATCAGTGCCAATCTGGATCCCAAATAGGAAAGCGCACTCATCGAGTTCATCCATGAGAACCGGGACATCTTTGCATGGAAACCTTCTGACATGCCGGGTGTACCGAGAGAACTCACTGAGCACACTCTTAATATTGATCCAAAGTTTAAACCGGTCAGGCAATTTCTTCGGCGGTTTAATGAGGAGAGGTGTAAAGCTATTGGTGAGGAGGTGGCCCGGCTCTTAGCGGCCGGGTTTATTGTTGAAGTTTTTCACCTGGAGTGGTTGGCTAACCCGGTGCTTGTACTTAAAAAGAACGGCACCTGGCGTATGTGTGTGGACTACACGGATTTAAACAAGGCTTGTCCGGCTGATCCTTTTGCTCTCCTCCGTATTGATCAGATCATTGATGCTACGCCGGGTTGTGAGCGTTTGAGCTTTTTGGATGCTTATTCTGGATATCATCAAATCAAAATGGCAGTTAAGGACCAGGAGAAGACGGCTTTCATCCCTCCATTTGGAGCCTTCTGTTATGTATCTATGCCTTTTGGGCTTAAGAGTGCCCAGACGACTTATCAGCGATGCGTGCAGAACTGTCTCCACAATCAGATTGGGCGCAATGTTCATGCTTATGTGGATGACATTGTGGTGAAGTCCAGAGAGAAGGAGACTTTGATAGATGATCTAAAGGAAACCTTTGATAATCTCCGGGTCTATAAGATGATGCTAAACCTGGCCAAGTGCATCTTTGGAGTGCTAGCTGGCAAGCTTTTGGGTTTTCTGGTTTCTAACAGAGGCATCGAGGCTAACCCGGAGAAGATCAAGGCAATTACCTCTTTGGCTAAGCCGGCGTGTGTCAATGATGTTCAACGTCTGGCGGGCCGTATTGCTGCTTTAAGCCGGTTCATAAGCCGGTTAGGTGAGAAGGCTATACCGCTGTATCAGATGATGAAGAAGGCGGATGACTTTGTCTGGAGTGATGCTGCTAACGCTGCCTTTGAAGATTTGAAGAGGCAGTTATCTGAGCCACCGGTCCTTGCTGCTCCCATTGATAACGAGCCCTTATTGCTATATGTGGCTGCTAACGCACGTGCCGTCAGCGTGGCCATTGTGGTCGAGCGCAAGGAGGCTGGCAAGGAGCATCCGGTTCAACGGCCGGTTTACTACATCAGTGAGGTGCTTATTGAGTCCAAGCAAAGGTGTCCACATTGGCAGAAACTTGTTTATGGGGTGTTCATGGCAAGCCGGAAGCTTAAGCAATACTTCCAGGGTCACCCCATCACTGTGGTCAATTCTGCTCCTTTGGGCAATATCATTCAAAACAGAGAAGCCACAAGACGAGTCGCCAAGTGGGCCATTGAACTTGGGCCTCATGGTATAAAGTATGTACCACGCACTGCTATTAAATCTCAAGCACTGGTGGACTTCATCAACGATTGGACAGAGCTGCAGATGCCTGAAGGAAAGCCGGATAACACATATTGGACTATTCATTTTGATGGATCTAGGCAATTGGAAGGCTCGGGGGCTGGAGTTGTATTAGCTTCCCCTCGAGGTGACAAATTTTGTTATGTGCTCCGGTTGATGTTTCCCTGTACTAACAATGCAGCTGAGTATGAGGCCTTGCTCCATGGTCTTCGGATGGCTAAGGAGATGAACCTAAGCCGGGTAAGATGCTTTGGTGACTCAGATTTGGTGGCTCAACAAGTATCAGGCAAGTGGGATTCCAAGGATCCTCTCATGGCGGCTTATTGCCGTGAAGTTGATGCAATTGCTGGACACTTCAAGGGTTACCAGGTGGAACACATTGATCGTAGAAAGAACGAGGCAGCCGATGCTTTAAGCCGGCTGGGGTCTCAGCGTAAGCCGGTGCCACCTAATACTTTCTTAGATGGTTTGCATAATCCTTCTATCAAGTTGCCTACAGAGGAAGACTTGGTTGTTCCTGACCCGAAAGCACAACTGGTGGCGGCTCTTCATGTTATCCCAGATTGGACAGTGCCATATTTGGCTTACATGACCCAGGGCAAATTGCCTGAGGACGAAACCTTGGCTAGGCAGATAACCCGGCGGTCTAAGTCAATGACAATTGTCAATGAGGAGTTACATCATCGCAGTGTTACTGGGGCATTTCAACGTTGTGTCTCTCCTGCGGAGGGTCAAGAAATTCTTCGTGAGATTCATGAAGGTGATTGTGTCCATCATGCCGGGTCAAAATCCCTTGTGGCCAATGCTTTTCGTCATGGATTTTATTGGCTGACGGCTCATGCTGATGCGGAAGATTTGGTCAGTAAATGTGAAGGTTGTCAGAAGTTCTCACGACGGGCTCATGTGCCGGCTCAAGAATTGAGGATGATTCCAATTACTTGGCCGTTTGTAGTCTGAGGGCTTGATATGGTTGGGCCTTTCAAAAGGTCCAAAGATAAAAAGATACACCTTCTGGTGGCGGTTGATAAGTTCACGAAGTGGGTTGAGGCAGGGCCTGTCAGTAAGTGTGATGCAGCCACAACGGTTCAATTCATGAAGAAGGTGATCTTTCGTTTTGGTTTTCCACACAGCATCATAACTGACAATGGTACTAATCTGTCCAAGGGTGCCATGGAGAGTTCTGTCAACGTGAGCATAACCGGTTCGATGTTTCATCAGTAGCTCACCCTCAATCCAATGGTCAAGATGAAAGAGCCAATCAAGAGATCTTGAAAGGCATAAAACCCCGGCTCATGGTCCCTTTACAGCGGACGCCGGGTTGTTGGGTGGAGGAGTTGCCTTCTGTGATCTGGAGCATCAATACAACACCTAACAGAACTACGGGTTATACGCCTTTCTTCATGGTTTACGGAGCAGAGGCGGTTCTACCGAGTGACATCCGTCATGACTCGCCCCGAGTGGAGGCTTATGTTGAAGCTAATAATGAACAAGCTCGTCAGGATGCACTTGACCTATTGGATGAGAAGCGTGACTTAGCAGCAGCCCGCTCGGCGATTTACCAGCAGGACCTGCACCGTTATCACAGCCGCCGGGTTAAGTCCAGAACCTTTCAAGAAGGTGACTTGGTGCTCCGGCTCATCCAGGATCAGTCCGATATGCACAAGCTATCCCCACCTTGGGAAGGACCCTTTGTGGTCAGCAAGAACCTGAACAACGGGTTATACTACCTTATCGATGTTCGAGAGCATAAAGACTCACGTAAGTTAGAGGAGGAGACCCGCCGGCCGTGGGACATTGCTCATCTTCGGCCTTACTACACTTGAGCCACCGGCTCTCATGATGTACATATTATGAAATGTATATAGTATGATAAGTAATAAAGCAGGACCTTTGTCCTTTTCATCCTCAATAATCAGATGTTCTTGTTATTTTAAACATAAACGACCAGTTGGGGGCTGATCGTATTCGAATCCAGCTTAACTCTCTTGGTCCGGCTCATGACCGTATTCGAATCTAGCCGTTACACCTCATGGTAGGGGGCTTCCTATTCAAACATAGGTCGTATTCGAACCAAAGAGAACATAGCTGTCGATACCCTTTTGATCGGCACACTGCCAAACTCACTAGGGGGATTCTTGATCGTATCAGAATCATAGCTCAACCCCTTTTGGGTCCGACGTTGATCGTATTCAAATCAGCGTCGTTAAAAAACTCTCAAGGTCATTTGGGGGCTTCCTGTTCAAACATAGGTCGTATTCGAACCAAAGAGAACATAGTTGTCGGTACCCTCTTGATGGGCGCAACGCCAAAGCCACTGGGGGCTACATGGTCGTATTCGAATCCTAGCTTAACCCCTTTGGAATGGTTTACTGATCGTATTCGAATCAGAAGCCTCAAAATTTTGTTTATTTTGATGCCTTTTGCAAACAGTTTCGTTTTGAGTTTTTGTCTTGAGACTTCTTTTTTGGAAGCATCTAATGAGTAGCTTCTATTTAACCCGGCTTGGCCTTAGTCAATAAGTCGCCAGCATATAACAATAATCATATATGTGGAAGTACCAGCTTCTACAAGATTGGTTTGTCACCCTTACTGTTTGGGTCACATAAACCGGCAGTATAAATCAAAGGATCACAGGTATGATATTGTGGTTAAATTTGAAAGCTATAAATGATAACCGGTTTATCTATGACTCTTTTGCATATTCCGGGTTCTATGTAAGATATATGACCCGCCCTGCGGTAAACCACCAAGGGTCTTGTGATTTATTTCTGTATGCAGGACAGTGTAAAAGTTTTCTTAAAAGCACAAGGAAAACAGATGATAAGCATAATATGGATGAATATAAGATGGCGGCTTAACAGTATTGAGCACCAAACACGTGCACGAAGGCACTGAAAACCAAGTTATGTCTATCCTATTACATGACTCCCCGAGTGCAAATGATTAACATTGTTTTTTCAGCAAAGTATAAATATGACCCGCCCGGCGGATCAATTGTGTTGATGGCCTGAAGCTTCCGGATCATCCTTTTCCGCTCCTCCATCCTGTTCCCTGTCCTGGAAGGTTGATGATGACCAGTCAATGCCACTCAAAGCTTCAAATTCAGCTTCATCATCAATTAATCTGGCCGGGTCAACTTCAGGGGCGAAGTTGTGCTTACGAATTGGAGGGATCAGGCTGATCACTTCATAATGCGGTGTTGGAATCCTCCGATTTTCAGCGTCATAACCCGGATGATACTTGGTAAGATCCATGTCATCAGCAATCAGGGTCGCCACAGGGCGTATTTCCTTAACGCAAGTGGTGAAGTCCTCCTGTCCAAAAGGTGTGCCGTCCTCCTTTAAGCTTGGATACCCAATGGCGATGTCGGCCGGGTCTAGCTCCGGTAGCCACGCCTTGGCCCGGCTTAATGTAGCTACGGCTCCGGCTCTCGCAGAAGATTGCCCTAATTCCTTAAACCGCTGAGGTAGCACAACAAGCCTCTTTAATACATCTGACAGGAGAGTGGGAACTTCATTTGACAGGGCCACTGCGGCTAAGGCACGCTGAGACCCGGTATAGAGTTGCTCCACCAGCGTGTAAACCGCCTTCAGCTTTATCAGCATGCTCTGGTTAATGTTTGAGCTCCTGGGGCCTGCGTTACAATGTCAGATGAGTTGATAACAATTGATATGCTTATTACGAAGATTTAAATACTTAACACTAGCAGAGTGACTTACCAAAGATTGCTGACACCATCTGAGATACATGGCGTTTTAAATCGGATAATTCGGCGGTCGCTTCTGCAAGAGCCGCCTCTGCCTTCTCAGCCCGGTTGATCAACGTGATCTTTTCATCAGCCCAAGCCTTCTTCTCCACTTCAAAGCCTTTTTTCAGTTTTTCTTGTTCAGATACGCTGAACTCGAATTTGGAGTTGGCTTTTTGAGTTTCAATCTCCTGAGCTTCCAGGCGGTTCTTCAAGTCAGATATTTCCTATTCAAATTGACTATTGGTGGCCTGTACAAATACCGTGTCAAAATCAGGATTTTCATGAGGCAATATTAAGTCCCAAGTCTTTTGCAAGCAATAACACTTGGCACTTGGGGACTAATGTATACTGAAGAATTTTTGTTTAAAGTGGCGGATCATGATAGTAAGTCCCAATCACTTTGCAAGAAAGAGTATTTGGCACTTGGGGGCTAATGCATATTGCTGTTAAAGCCTTTTAAATAGTTTGTTCTGTGCAACCATATGAAGAACCGGTTCAATCATACTGATTAAACCGCCCCTTGGGGACTACGGAGTAAGCCGGAGTTCTTCTGTGTTTTAGTTCAACTATGTTACTAATATTGCTAAGTTTTCTTTCCAAAGTCTACAGCATATTCATCATAAGCAATAGACTTGGGGGCTGGCGCGGTAAGGATAAATGAATATGGAGAAAAGGTTGTACCTCAAATTTCTGATACATTTGCTTCACCATATCAATTTCGGTGTCACGACTGCTGCGCACTTGGCTCATATAGCCAGAAAAGACTTCGCTAATACTCATGTGAGTATACTCAGTGACGTCAAATTTAACCCGGCGGCGTTCCAGAAGTTCATCCTTGGCAGAACATTTGGCCAGCACGGTTGGTCTCCCCGGCTCAGTAAAGCCGGTCTTGGTGATTTCAACATCAGCATCTTGAGGATCATCCGTCCTGGCAAGGCTAGGGACTTCCGGGTTTTCAGAACCATCGACGGCTTGCTCGACAGGCGGGTCAGCAGTGGGCGTTGGTATATCATGAGCTGGCTCAGGCGGCGGCTCATGAGTGGAGGCTTCCGGGGCGGCTGTTCCAAGTTCCGGTTCATTTAAGATCGGCTCTTCGGCCGGCTTGTTCTTCTTCGCCCTCTTGCTGGGCTTTGCTTGGCCACTGCATAAGATCAAAAGGTCAGTACAAGTGTAGTAAATTGAAATGAATAGAGGATAAGCAGGTTATCATTACCCTGGAGCAGTTTTAAAAGCCGGCATATTGGACTGCATTGATTCGCCAGAAGAAGGTGAAGTTTCCTGATAATTTGAGTCAGAAGAATTGAGTGGTTGACGAGTGAGACCCGCCAAAGGATAAAAGGGATATAAACCGGAGGTGACCTCATTCCGACGCTTTCTTGGTGTATTGGGCAAGCCGGAGGAGAGTTCCGCATCTTTGCTGGTTCGGGTCTGCCTTCGGCTCTCATGAATCTGTCGCTTCAAAAGAAATTGAGGATCTTGGTAAGCTAAAGGATGTGAAAATCTTACTTTCCGGGTTACTCTTCAGACTTTCTGTCTTGGCAAAGGCTCGGAGTCGGAGGAAATAATAGTTACCTCTTCAACCGCTGCATGACTCGCTCCTGTATCCTCCTGAGGATAATCAGTGTCAACAAGATAGTTAAAAAAGGAGCCTAGAGAATCAAGAGCTACCTCTGATTCAGAGGTTTTCTCTAGCCGAAGCATGTCTGAGGCGCTAGGTTTGTTTCCTTTCTTCCTGGCGGCGGCTCTCCTGGTGGCTTTCTTAGCTTTTCTGGCCTTTTTTGCAGCCTCATGATCATAGTTGGCTTTCCAAAACTTGTCAGTGGCCTGTGAATTTCAACAAGAGTTTTGAGTAAAGGTAAAACCTCAAAGGTGAGAGTATAAAATAAAAATGCTTAAGTTACTAGCTTACCGCTGGAGCCGGGTTAGCTTTGCAGAAAGGGCTCAAACCTACTTTGCCACAGTCTGCCAGGCTCTCATTCAGAAGTGATTTTGTCCTATCATCAATGACGTCATCAGGTAAATCGTTAGGGCTGTGCCGCAGAGGATCATTCTTCTGGCCTGTGTAGTCGCACATCAAACCAGGGCGGCGGCTCAATGGAATAACCTGACAGGCAAGCCAAACCCGGACCAAATCAATGCCATTCAAGCCATTCCCCAGAAGATCCTTGACTTTGCTCATGGTGGGGGCAAGTTTCTGGCGTTCAGGAGCTGGCAGCTTATCTGGTAGAGGATGAGTAGACTCAAGGCGCAGGGCACGAAAGCCGGGCAGAGGGTTCTCACCAGCCGGAGAAGTATCTTGACAATAGAACCATGTCTGGTTCCAGTCTTTGGGGTGACTCGGTGGATCGGCATAAGGAAAAATGCAGTCTCTCCTTCGCTGGATTGAGATCCCACCAAGCTCCAAGCTAGGCCCGTTGGCACGTTCATTCTGGCAGTTCAAATAAAATAATTCCCTGAAGAGTAGCAAGTTGGGTTCTTCTCCAAGGTACACCTCACAGAACACTTGGAAGTTGCAGATGTTAGACACAGAGTTGGGCCCGATGTCTTGGGGTCGGAGGTCAAAAAGTGCAGGACGTCTCTAAAAAACTTTGAGCCGGGTGGAGAAAAACCCCGGTTCATATGATCAGTAAAGACGATGACTTCCCCTTCTTTGGGTTGAGGTTTTTCCTCTGTTGGATTAGGAGCACGGTAGGACATAATTTCTTTCTTGGGCAGATAGCCAGTCTTCACAAAATCAGCAAGTGTGTTTTCTGTGACGATAGATTTGACCCAATTGCATGTAACGGGTGCTTTGGGCGGCATTGTGAAGACGGAAGCCTGACAAAGAGTGAAATTGCCGGTTTAAATTTAAGCCGGAGAACAAGTATTACAAAACATATTCGAGGTGGCGGCTTACAAAGGGGCCTAATGGTATATGGCTTATTATGTCAGGTTATTTAAGCCGCCACGAGAGTCGTAAGCAGTTAAGTCATTTAAACCGCCAGGAGCGGTCAGCATTATCAATTGAGCATTGCCTTTTTTAAACTGGTGACAAGAGTCGCCATGACCAGGTGGATCTAACAAATACAGATTTTGTCTAAGTGTTGCACAAATAAGTTTCACAGGTTGCGGCTATTATTTTGGATCAAACGGCTGTTCAGAAAAGAAAATATTATAGACCTAAAACTCTAGTACAGACGAGTTCGTGAGATTTAACGAGGCTTCTGTACAAGAAAAGGGGATCTGATATAACCAAAAATGGACGCAAAACAACTACCGCATGAGTTATATCTTACTTTTTGGCTCAAAAGAGGCTGCGGTGGAGGAACTACGAAGAAACTATGATGAACTATGAAGAACACAGAGGAACTTGAAAACACTAATGCGGATCTGAGGTGCGGGAAGGCGAAGACTTACAGCTGCAGATCTACTGCGGAGGGTCGCCGCCATTTTCTGGATTGATTCAGGTTGATGCAGCAGCCGAGGTCGAGGAAGACGAGGTGCTCTGCGGCGGTGGCGGAGCTCGAGTGGCAGTAGGGTTGCGAGAGGAAGAAGACGAGGAAAGGGGAGAATGAGGAAAGACCTGGACGTGCCTATTTATAAGGGAAGACTGATAAGTGGGCGCAAAAAATGAGGAGGCCGAAAACATGATTATCCAACTACAAAGACAACTCGATTCTCGGGACGGTCATTAAGATAAGGATCCGTTGAGATACATTGGGCAAAACGTGCATTAATGGCAGATGACGTCATGGCGGGTCACCATAAATCCAAAGGATGATGTCATGGCAGGTTAGAAAACTTTTTTATAAAAGAGAAGAGCAGAAGATTTTGCTTAAGTATTGAAGATTGACATGAACCAGTTCAAATCAATCTGGGGCCTAATGTTGGGGATATAACTAGTAGGTATGACCTGCCCAGGAGGGGCCGGGTTATACCTACGAAGACTCTCAAAGCCCAAGACCAAGCTTGAAGATAGCGGTTCAGTTAAGGGCCCAAAGCCTAAAGGCGACTTAAGGCCCGTAGTGATAAACCGCCGTAATGGTATGACTTGTATTATAAGGCAAGATTAACTAGTCACCGAGCCGGACACTGTTTATGAGTCAGCCGGGACTCTATAGACCGCAGGGCGTCAACCCGTGTATATAAGGGGACGACCCAGCGGCGGCTTAGGGCAGGTAACATCAAATCGAGAGCTAGGTCAAGCGGATTCGCTCCCTGGTTATCGAGACATACATAATCCCACTCAAAACTGGATCGTAGGCTTTTAACTTCACCGCAAGGGGCCGAACCAGTATAAACCTCGTGTCCTTTGTCCCGATTAACCCCTTCTTGCTTCCTAGTTGCGATGGCTCCACGGCTAAGTCCTTTCACTAGGACATCTGCCGTGACAATTCCACGACACCGAGGAGTTAAAATCTTCCTGTCCGGACTTGCAGGAACCCATGGATCATCCCATATATTCACCTTCTCTCCCGAACCAATTCGCCAAATATAGCCACACTTAAAAGTGGCAAGACCCACAATGATACTCTGCCATGTAAAAGAAGATCCTTTTTTGGGGCCTGCAGAGAGTAAATCAGTGGATGGGAAGTATTTGGCCTTCAAGATTTGGGAACAAATACATTCTAGATTTGTAATCAGTCTCCAACATTGCTTAGCTAATAAAGCCAAATTAAAGGAGTGTAGATCCCTGAATCCCATACCACCATCACATTTGGAATGCATAATTTCCACCAAGAAAACCAATGCATCTTTTTATTTTCTTCATCATCTCCCCACCAAAATTGTGCAATCACATCTGTAATATCTTTACACACTCCCTTCGGAATGCAGAATACGGACATAGCAAAAACTAGAATGGCCTGTGCAACAGCTTTCAATATAATTTCCTTCCCTCCTGTAGATAACTGTTTCTCCATCCAACCCTTCAAAAGTTTCTTGATTTTCTCATAGAAATGCTTAAAGCAGTCACTTTTATCAGCGCCAACCATAGCAGGCAAACCCAAATATTTATCTGACAATGCTTGTGTTGTGATATGAAGTTCATCACAGATTTCATCTCTTGTTTGCATATTAGTATTTGGGCTAAAGAAAACACTGGATTTATTCAAACTTACCAGTTGTCCCGAGTTTTCACAATAGGTGTCCAACACATGCTGTAAGGAAGTTGCATTTAACATATCTGCTCTCATGAGAATTAGAGAATCGTCAGCAAATAAGAGGTGTGAAATTGACAGTGCATTCCCGCACACTCTAAACCCATCAATGCCACCAACTTCTTCTTCATACTGCAACATGCTGGATTGGCCTTCTGCACAAATCAGGAATAAATAAGGAGATAAAGGATCCCCCTGCCGGAGTCCCCTCAAAGGTGTAAACATCTCTGTCTGTTTGGAATTAAAACAAACTTTGTATCTAACTGAGCTCACACAAGCCATCATAAGCTCAATCCATCTGTTATCAAACCCCAATCTATGCATCATGTTCCTTAAGAAGATCCATTCGACCCTGTCATAAGCTTTATGCATGTCTAGTTTTACTGCACATAACCCAGCCTGACTGTTCTTGGTGTTCTTAATTTTGTGAATGCATTCATATGCCACCAGAATATTGTCAGTGATCATCCTGCCAGGGACAAAAGCACTTTTTGTAGGAGAAATGATATCAGGCAGAATACTCTTTAGACGAAATGCAAGCATCTTGGAGATAATTTTATAAAGAATGTTGCATAAGCTAATGGGCCGGAACTGTGTTATTAACTCCGGGGAATCCACTTTTGGGATCAAGACAATGGATGTATCATTCCATTCTGCTGGAATATGCCTGGTGTTGATCGCATGTAACTCTGCAAAAATAATTTCATCACCAATGATATGCCAATATTTTTTAAAGAATATTGCATGCCTTTAGATCTCCAATGCTAAAAACTGCCTTGCGAACATCATCAGCAGAAAAAGGTGCCATCAATATGGTGTTCATTTGTTCTGTTACCTTCCGGTGCACCTTCTGAAGTAATGCAGGATCGGTATGCTGAATTGCAGACGCGAACAGGCTAGACAAATAACCTTGTATATGAGGATTTAAATCAGCCATACCTTCCATAATGTCGCCATTATTATCTTTCAATTTCTTGATATAGTTCCTTTTCCGCCGAGCCGCCGCAAAAGCTTGAAAAAAGGATGTATTACGATCCCCGTATCTGAGCCAATCCACGCGAGATCGCTGCATACTTTGGATCTCCTCAAGTTCTAACAGATACTCTATCAGTTTAGCCAGCTCCTTTCTTTTTATTTCATTTTCATCCATCATGGGTCTAGCCATAACTTGCTCTAGATCTCGTTGTGCTTTCCGAAGACGCTTCTTCGGTTTTTTTAACACCCGTTGATCACAGTCATGAAATTCTGAGTGCATACGGGAGAGCTTCTGAAAAATCCCTGAAACATTCGGGTCAGCTCCTGCCTTATCCCACGTTTCTTGAACTAGGTCAGAAAAATTTGGCTCTCTTAGACACCTAGCTTTGAACCTCTTGGGTCCCTCTTGGATCGGTGTTGTTCCTTGATAAAAATCAGTATCAACCAGCAATGGTCTATGGTCAGAATGGTTAAAGTTACAATGTTCCAGATTTGCATTGGGAAATAAACTAGACCATCCATCGTTCACGAGACCTCTGTCCAACCTTCCTCGGATCCTTCCTCTGCGCCATGTAAATATATCTCCAACGAAGCCCATATCATGCAGGTTACAATCATCAATCGCTTGTTGGAAAGCCACCATATACTGTTGGGGACGTGGATTCCCCCCCTCTTTCTCATGCAGAAATTGAATTTCATTCAGATCACCAATAAGTAACCATGGTAGTGTACTTGTTTGAGATAGCTGGCGCATACGGTCCCAAGTCAAGTACTTATTTTCCCATCGAAATTCTCCATACATGCCAGTCAATCGCCATGGTTCATCTCCATCGCTTGTGATCTATACATCAATAAACTTGGGGTCTAACCCCAATCTCTGAACTACAATATTATTTTTCCATAGTAACAATAAACCACCACTTCTCCCATTACTAGTGCAAACCAGTTTTTGATCCATCTTCAAACGACATCTCAGACATTCAGCCGGATAGCTATCGAGGTGAGTCTCCGACAAGAACATCACATCGGGATGGGTACTTCGTTGGACGTCCAACAAAGCTTGAACTGCCGGTTCATTCCCGAGACCCCGGCAGTTCCATGACAAGAGTTTCATTGCTCCCGGCGATCACCCTCTAGGGGTGTCGCCGATCCTAAATCATTTGCAGAACTTTTATTACTGTCCACTGCCTGACCATCTCTTCCTCTTAACTTCTTCCTATTTGTGTTCTTCTGAGGGGTGCCTGTAAGTGTGGGGTTCTTGTCCTCCCCATCTACCTCTCCCTCGAATAGATTTATTTTCTCAGCATTTGTAACTGTCTCAGGATTATTATCTGCTTTATTTCCAGCAAACGGAACCATGGCCATATTGTGGTGATCGTCATTCTCAGTAGTCACCTCTGGGGTAGCAGCAGATGTACTATCCTCAGCTGCTCTCTTGCCCAAGATATTATCCGGACCACTATTTTCTCCATATTCTGACTAACTTGAGCGAGTTCTTCTCCTGTGTTACCTACAGGTACTCCCCCATGGAAAGCATAGTTGTGTCGTCAAATAACAGGACCAGTGCCTCCACTATTTTTCTCCTCAGTTTGATTGTATTGCATGTTCTGTCCACGCCCCCGGAAAGGACCTCGGCCGAATCCCCTACCACGTCCATTATAATTGTCTTCTCCATTCCTTTGCCGGTCGTTTCCGCGAACACCTTGTCCGCTGCCTCTACCTCTTCTTGATGCAAGCAAAAAACTACCCCACTCGAACTTTGTCTCATCATGCTCTCCAGAACCACACTCTTCGTGCCAGTGCCCCAGCAATCCACACGCATTACAAAAGGTGGGCAGTTTCTCAAATTTCACTAAATACTTCTCAGTTTCACCCCCTTTGTAATACCAACAACCCGGGTCAGCTTTTTATTGACATCAAGTTTCACTCTGACCCTAATGAACTCACCCACGAATCTGTTAGGAAGGGTAACCTGAACTTCCTGCACCTCTCCAATTCGACTCACCAGGTTTTCCAGGGCCTTCGTACTTTTTAGGACTCCGTCTGGTAGCCTATGGATTTGGCACCATGTTTCTAATTTGTCCAATCTGAATTTTTCTGGATTGAGAACCTATCATATTCAACAAGAATCAGTGCTGCACCATGGAAATCCCAGGGCCCTTGATGCAAGGCCTTGTTCCAATCAGCCAGACAATTAAACTGTATTGAGAAAAGGTTCACATTGATTCTCCTCCATATCACTGCTTGGGCAGGGTTCCATTCTGCCCTCATGTCCGCGATCAGTGGACTTTGGCTGAAATTTTTACCTGTTAACAGTCTCGCCAACGCTAGCCACTTTGGCTTGATCTCCTCCACATCTATCTCATCTTCCCATACTAGATCATCAGCTTCCTCGTCCTATAGGTTCAGCCATTCCAACAGCTTGCTAGCATCTTCCATTTGGCTCCCCGATCCACTTCCTTCTCCTGATGTCGCCATGCAACCAAGTCCCAACCCCGATCGAACGTAATCACTTCACCCAACCAAGGCCGGGTAGGCAAGCCAGTCGCCTCCTGTATCAACCCGAGGAGAGGAAGGAGACGTACGTACGAGGGGAAGGGGGAATCGATCGTTAAATCTCCTGAAAAGAACAAGGTAACTCACAGCGCCGGCGGCGCCGGCGGAGGACTATCGAATCCTAGGCGCGAGACCTAGGACAAAAACAAAGCCAGACTTTGTACTAAGTTCCCAATAATAACCCTTTTAGAGCCTCTACAGCCGGGCACCTCAAATGCCCGGGTTGGTGGATGGGCCATCAGTGATCAGTCAAAAAAACTTGATTCAGACGGGGCCTCAAATGGGTTTCAAATGCCCGGACATGGGCACAAGAGTCCTCTCTCCCGTGCTTACCGGCGCAGACATCGTCGCCGGCACGGACGCCACTGTGGTATTGCCCCTTGCGCTCTATGTGTTCGACACATTGTTTGACCCGGACTTTGTGATTTATTTGTAGAGAAAGCGATGAATTCCGATGCTTCGTCAAACGAGGAGTATGGACAGATGGAGCTTGATAAAATGATAGAAGCCGAGTTCTTTAGTTTGTCGGATTCAAATGAAGAAGTGGACATGATCATGCTATGAGCATGCAAGAGGAAATGAACCGACAGGTGGACCACGTTCTCAGCTTTAAGGGCTCAACCAAAGGAAGAAAAGAATGATCAATTGGGATGGGGTCACTTAAGCACGACTACTGCACATGGACTACTTTGCTCTGAACCCAACTTTCTCGGATGATCTATGGTTTCTCGCCGTTTTCGGATGCGCAAACCATTGGTTTTGCGCATTTTAGAGGGAGTGGAGGCACACGATGACTACTTCTACCTCACAAGGAATTGATGCAGCCAACTTTCTTTCTCTGGTAAGCAGAAATGCACGACTGCTCTGAGGATGCTTACACTTGGTACTGCCGCAGATGCCATTGGTGAGATGGTCTGTATGTGGGAGAGCACATGCCTGAAGACTGCTGTCAAGTTTGTTCGCGCCATGGTGCAGGTGTTTGGAGCAGAGTATCTAAGATAACCAAATGTGCATGACATAGAAAAGTTGTTGGCTATTTGAGAGGCCACAGGGTGGTTTTCAGGAAAGCTCAGACCAATTGATTGCATGCATTGGCAATGGAAGAACTACCCCAAAGGTTTGTGGGGAATGTATCAAGGCCACACTAAAGAAGTCACCATCATACTGGAAGCAGTGGCATCACATTACTTATGGATTTGGCATGCTTTCTCTGGAATGTCGGGCTCTCAGAACGACATCAATGTGCTTCAACGATCTCTCCTGTTCAGGAGGCTTTGTAATGGGAATCGCCGCCGTGCAACTACACTGTAAAGGACCGTGACTACAACATGGAATACTATCTTGCCCATGGTATATATCCTCAAGGAGCTGCGTTTATGGAGAGCATATCTGATCCACACGGTAACAAACAAAAGCCACTTTTTATCAATGCAGGAAGCAGCTAGGAAGGATGTGGAGAGAGCATTTGAAGTGCTTCAAGCTCGTCGGGGAACTGTTCGTGCAGCTGCAATGATGCGGGAATCAGAAACTTTGTGGTAATTGATGACATGTTGTGTTATTTTGCAAAATATGATTGTCAAGGACGAGGGTGATGGTTTTGTCCAAACTACTGATTTTTGAACGCCTGGAAAACAAGTTCAAATCCTGAAAGATTAAGATGCAAATCATCTTATGAACTTTATGAAGATGCATCGGAATCTTTGAGGTCATCAGGTGCACACGCAGCTACTTAGTGATCTTGTGGAGCATATGTGGACCCACAATGGAAACCAAAGAGCTAATATTTGAGTTGTGCACTTAAAAATAAAATTTATGTAAGAGCTATGTGTCGTGGATTTGTCACGGCAGATGTCCTAGTGTGAGGATTTAGTCGTGAGGCCAACGCATATATGTGGTAGCTTGAGAGGGTTTGATCGGAATCGAGAGAAGCAACACAAGACAAGGGTTTAGATAGCTTCGGGCCCCGGGAAACATCATCCGGTAACAACTCTACATGCTATTTGTGGCTAGGTCTCATTATCATCACGATGGAGTCACCGCATAAACCGGCTCTCCTAGTTGTGTCTAGCCTTAAGATTATTTTCTGTGCCTCTTGGGGTGCCCTGCCCCTCCTTATATATGTTGAAGAGGCGGGTTACATGACTAGTCCTAGTAGGATTAGGATTACTCTATTACAAGTGGAGTCCTGATCTTGCTTTCTTTGTAGGACAATATTCCTTATGCCTTTCCTCTTAAGCCGGCCCACCATAACATGAGCCGGCCTTCTGGGCCTTGGGCCTAGTCCTCTACCTGACCCGCCATCGGGGCCATCAGTGAGTCGCCAGGCTCGTGAGTCGTCAGACCAGTGAGCCGCCAGATTCGTGAGTCGCCAATCCTCCGACGGGTTACTAACTAAACGCCAAGTCCCAGCCGGGTCATACATCCGGCCGGTTCATACCGCGGGGTATATCCCCGACATTAGCCCCCAGTTTAATTTGGATTTATCCATGTTAAACTGATCCTGCAAAATAACTCAAGAACAAATTTGACAGGTTGTGCTCCGGGTTAACAATTCTTATAAGCCGGCAGGTGATCATATTGAAGTCCTTGTTATTTCCTCCTTCTGGAAAGTCCGGGTCAACAGACCAACTTCATAATCAATTTGCTGACATTGGTTTCTCATGGAAGTATTGTGAAGAATAATTCATTTGACTCAGCTCCCAATGCTTAAAAATATTGGTCTTGAAATACTCATCTGATTTTCAGCCGGCTTGAAGATGTAGATCTTGCCAATTTACGATTACCAAAATTGCCGAGTTATAAACAGATGATGCCGAGTCATAATTGTTGCCGATGTTGGGTCATAATTATTGGTGAAGCCGGGTTATGCTGGTTGCAGACACTGGGTCAATCTGGTTTGCTCAAAACTGAGAATTTGAAGATATTTCTCCTTTATATCCATATTACCTGTAGCCCCCAAGTCTTGAGTAGAACAAAGTGATGACTTAAGACTTGCTTCAATATAAATACTACCACTTTGAAGAAATCCATGTTGTTCATCTCAGTCACTAGTAAAACCTGAATATTCCATATATGTAGCCCCCAAATGCCGGGTTGTCATGCTTGCAGCAACCTGGGACTTGTAATTGCCTGATGCTCATAAAAACTTCAACCAGTGTAGCCCCCAAGGGCCGGGTCATTATGCAATAATGAGCAGGGACTTTGTAGATATGATCATGTAGACTTGAACAACAACGTGTAGCCCCCAAGGGCCGGCTCAGTAAGATAATACTGAGCTGGGACTTTATATATACTTAATTTGAAAATAACATCATATGATGCGGCCTTCATCGTACGGCTTGAACCCACGTCCACAAGGTTAAGAGCCTTGTGCTTTACCAAGTAAGCAATGGACCCTTCAAATTAATGGATTTAACTTGTGTACCTTAATTTTTTAGCTGGAGCAATTAGTAGCCCCCAAGGGCCGGCTCATTATGATGTGATGAGTCGGGTCTTCAACGAGGCAAGTAAGAAATGACCTTGCATTAGCCCCCAAGTGTCATGGTGCATGCTTGCAGTGACATGGGACTTACATATTTGATATAATCATGATCTGAATAATGTAGCCCCCAAGTGCCAGGTTGTAAGCTTGCAGCGACTCGGGACTATTCCTTCCATTGTAGAATAAATCATATCCATTGCGCTAAAGCGACTTTGAAAACCTCAATCATAATACTGGTTATTGACAACCATAATAAAAATCCAGCCATGTTGGCTATTCAAGATTCAAATAATATAATCCGGTATAAAAACCTCAATCATTCAATATCATCATGAAAATCCAGCCAATTTTGGCTATGAAAGATGTGAATACCTTATCGGTTGACAAGTAAATCCGAAGTTTAAATACTCGGCGGCTCTTGGCCGATAGCGACTTAATGCGCATTCATTGTAAGCCAGGATTTTTATAACTCGGCGGCTTATAGCCTTTGAGAAAATCCAGAATGGATAACCCTTTTGAAACATCAATTTTGATGATGAGCTTGAACTTAATCATTATATAAGTCATAATTCTGCAAATCCTGTACAGAGTTTAAATAACATATGCCTGACGACTTAACGTCAAAAGCCAGGGCGGGTAATAACCCAAACATAATATAGTCTTATGCATTTATAGAAAAGACTAAAATTAAGGCCATTCAAGCCAAAATATATAGGCGACTTAAAGTCCAAAGACCAGACAGGTTATTAAACCTCGCATATTCATGCCTGATGACCCACAAGTATAGGGGATCTATCGTAGTCCTTTCAATAAGTAAGAGTGTCGAACCCAACGAGGAGCAGAAGGAAATGACAAGCGGTTTTCAGTAAGGTATTCTCTGCAAGCACTGAAATTATCGATAACAGATAGTTTTGTGATAAGGTAATTTGTAACGGGTAACAAGTAATAAAAGTAAATAAGGTGCAGCAAGATGGCCCAATCCTTTTTGTAGCAAAGGACAAGCCTGGACAAACTCTTATATAAAGGAAAACACTCCCGAGGACACATGGGAATTATCGTCAAGCTAGTTTTCATCACGCTCATATGATTCGTGTTCGTTACTTTGATAATTTGATATGTGGGTGGACCGGTGCTTGGGTATTTCCCTTCCTTGGACAAGCATCCCACTTATGATTAACCCCTATTGCAAGCATCCGCAACTACAAAAGAAGTATTAAGGTAAACCTAACCATAGCATGAAACATATGGATCCAAATCAGCCCCTTACGAAGCAACTCATAAACTAGGGTTTAAGCTTCTGTCGCTCTAGCAACCCATAATCTACTTATTACTTCCCAATGCCTTCCTCTAGGCCCAAACAATGGTGAAGTGTCATGTAGTCGACGTTCACATAACACCACTAGAGGAAAGACAACATACATCTCATCAAAATATCGAACGAATACCAAATTCACATGACTACTTATAGCAAGACTTCTCCCATGTCCTCAGGAATAAACGTAACTACTCACAAATCATATTCATGTTCATAATCAGAGGGGTATTAATATGCATAAAGGGTCTGAACATATGATCTTCCACCAAATAAACCAACTAGCATCAACTACAAGGAGTAATCAACACTACTAGCAACCCACAGGTACCAATCTGAGGTTTTGGGACAAAGATTGGATACAAGAGATGAACTAGGATTTTAGAGGAGATGGTGTTGGTGAAGATGTTGATGAAGATTGACCCCCTCCTGGTGAGAGGATCGATGGTGATGATTTCCCCCTCCCGGAGGGATGTTTCCCCAGCAGAACAGCTCCGCCGGAGCCCTAGATTGGTTTTGCCAGGTTCCGCCTCGAGACGGCGGTGCTTCGTCCCGAAAGGTCCTTCTTTTTTTTTTCAGGGCAAAAGACTTCATATAGCCAAAGATGGGCACCGGAGGCCTGCCAGGGGGCCCACGAGGCAGGGGGCGCGTCCAGGGGGTAGAGCGTGCCCCCCACCCTCGTGGACAGGGTGTGGCCCCCATTTGGTGCTTTATTCGCCCAATATTTTTAATATATTTCAAAACTGACTTTCGTGGAGTTTCAGGACTTTTGGAGTTGTGCAGAATAGGTCTCTAATATTTGCTCATTTTCCAGCCCAGAATTCCAGCTGCCGGCATTCTCCCTCTTCATGTAAACCTTGTAAAATAAGAGAGAATAGGCATAAGTACTGTGACATAATGTGTACAAATAGCCCATAATGCGATAAATATCGATATAAAAGCATGATGCAAAATGGACATATCGATGCCATTATTGAAAAACATACCTAGAGATTGACATCATGGCGATACCTCAATAATTATAGTCTGTCGCATGTATTGACCCGTAGGCATGCAATATCACGATTTTGATTGCTCAAGGCAAAGATATCCTGGCGACTTAACGTCCGCTATCAGGGTGGGTTGATCAAACCCAAAGGTGCTCAATGATGAGTCATATAATAAAGGCTACATGGCCTATTAAATTGGTTCACGCCGTCGGCTTATCATGCCAAACGCAGCAAAGGGTAACATCCCAAAATCTTGGATGCAGAACTCCAAATGCATAATCACACACTGGCGACTTTAAGTCTAAATCCAGGCCTGGTTAATAAACTCCAGGTATGCGCAAATATGAGCCATAGAGATGAAGGCTACATGGCCTGAATTATCTCAAGCCATATGTTAATATGGCGTAAATATATGAATCCCAAAAAATGCTCAGAAAAAGATAATGAAACAAAGAAAACGAGGCTTTCATAGGCCGCCAAGCCTAAAGCTCCGAGGCTTTCATGGGCCGCCAAGCCACTGAGTTAACCTTTTACATTTTGTGAATCCGGCCTCACATGACCGCTGTTTTAACCTTGACAAGTTCAGGGTCTATGTAAGATTGGCTTGTCAAGAATTGACAAGTTCAGGGTCTATATAAGATTGACTTGTCAAGAGCTCGGCTTGTCATTTCGAGATTACCCGGGCGGAGTGGCAGACTCTACAAAGCAGGAGAACCCAGAAGGTTTTGGTGAATACACCTGGTGTTCCAACCCAGCTCACAAGGGTAGTAACGCTATGTTCTCTTTGGTGAATACAACTATGTTTGAACAGGAAGCCCCCAAGTGCTTTGTGGCGTTGCGCCGATCAAGAGGGATATTCACAACTGTGCTCGATGAGTAGGAAGCCCCCAAGTGACCATTGGAAATGTGGCATTGAGCCGATCAAGAGGGATATTCACAGCTATGCTCAATGAGCAGGAAGCCCCCAAGTGACCATAATAAAATAAGCCATAAGGCATGATACCCATGTTTGAACCGCGTATCATGGCAGCAAGTTCTCTTTGGTAACCTTTAATTTTTCTGAGAACTCGAACTTGCGAGAGATGGATTTTTTTTTTGAACCGGATGTTAAACCGGACATTGAGAGCTTCAAAGCTTTATGGGAAAGAGATGTCTCTTGAGCCGGATTTTAAACCGGAATCTTCATGTTGAGCCGGAAATTTTCTGACGGCCTTTAAATTTTCATCAATATAGCAGTAGCCTCCGGGATCGGGTTATCTTCCCTCCAATGACCCGGAGTTCTTGAATTTTGCTGAAATCGGCCAATTCTGCCGAGTCATGTCATTGTAGCCCCCGAGTCTTAAGACGACTCGAGGAGTTGTCTTGAGATTCTTCATACTTGGCCGTGATATAAACCGGTATGAGTCATTCAACAACTCAGTGATATAACAATCCCTTTTACACTAGACAACTTGTCCTGCATTAGAGAACTTGCAAGCCAGAGTAATTGCTCTTTTAAATAAAGCAATATGTAATATAAAATATAATGGAAGGATTTCACCTGATATGTTAGGCCAAAAATTATCCACCGCGGAGTTTGATGATCATCACGGTGAAGCTGAAATCAATCACGGGCGAGTCGACCGCGGGAGCAGACAGATGAGTCGGCCGCGGCGTTGTAAGCCGGTGTGGACGGGCGAGTCGACCGCGATGTTTGTAAGCCGACACGGACGGATGTAAACCGAACAGCAGGGGCGGCGATTTGCACGTGTATCCGTCGAGCAGCATGGCACGGAGGAACGCCAGTGCAAAATTATGCTGGCACGCGCTCCATATCCGCGGTATAACAATACCTTTGTTATAAATAATTATCCTGCATAAAAATACTGCATGACAAAGTAAAAAAAATGCGGATGAATTAATATTTGTTATTGGATGAGGATGCTGGTGTTGGATAATGCTGGACATAGTTGGACGCATCTGTGCGTGTATACTGATCTGACGTAGTAATATCACCCACTGACTATGTGCAGATGCCTTCACGTACAGTATTCTATGCACATTTGCACTATTTCTTCCATTAGTACTAGTCTGGCTAGTGTTGCATAAGGTCTTCACGTGGAGGAAACAGGAGCAGCAGCTATGGTTAATACTCCCAAGCGCGTCTAATCAGCACAAAAATAGTACTCCTTGGTCTTGATTGGTGCTGATTTCTCTGAGGCTGTTTATTAACAAAAAATTTGCTGAGTACGTGCTTGCCTCTCCGCTTGATGTGAGATGGTGCAGGTTTTGTATCTTCCATGAACCAGCGCTCGTGGATAGGACATGCAGGAGCCATGTATGGAGCAGACGTTCTAGCATTGACCAATCTGCAGGTGATATTGCACATAATGAAAGTATGGAGACGTCTAGTTCTTCTGTTGGCGCATCTCGACCGGTTGCACTATGTAAAAAACTATCCCTCTGCTTTTCGTTTCTGAAAACGAGAGAACAAGCAGCAGCCGAACCCCAGAAAATTTTGTCAGAATAAGCGGCAGGCACGGCCACAGCAGCAGCGGAACTGCACTGGCTATGCGAGGCGGAGACGGGTCAGCACAACGGTTTAAGGCCAGAGCAAGATGCGACAATGGCGGCTCAATACGAAGGTACTCAGAGCAACGGCTTGAGGCAGAGGCCGGTGGAGACGCCCGGCGGCTCGCAGCAGAAGCTCTGGTCACAGAGGCGGCGAAACCCGGCGGACGGCGGCTTGCTGACGGTGATGAGGCGGAGGTGAACTCGCGCGTGGCAGGGCCGGCGGTTCAGGAGAGAACACGCAGAGGCGCAGGCGGCCACAGCGGAGGCGCTGCCATACTGGGCAGCTCAAGGCGTGGGGCGGCTCAACGCGGCGACTTGATGAGGCAGAAGAGGCACAAGGCCGTCTCGTGGCAGAGGAGGCCATGGCGAGGGCGAGTCAGCACGGACGACGGCGGCTCGACGTAGCGGCTTGAGGAGGCGCAGAGGGTCGCCGCGGCGAGGCGAGATCCGAGGTGACTCGTCGGGGCTGCGGGACGAATCTGACCACCGCTGTGGTGATGGTGGTCTTTCCTTTTTCCATTGCTGTTGATGATTAGTCTCGATCCTGATTTGGAAACAACTTAATCTCGGCTTATGTTTGGATTGGATCCGTTTATCGGCGAGTCTCTGCTAGCTCTGACAATTTGTACTCCATCAGTTCCTTTTTACTCTGCATATAAGAATTGTCTGAAGTCAAACTTCACAAAGTTTGATCATATTTATAAGAAAAAATATCAGCGTCTACCATGCTAAAGTTATACAATATGAAACTTTAAGTCATGACGCATCTACTGGTATTGATTTCACATTGCGAATGTTGGTATTTTTTTATAAAGTTGGTTAAACTTTCCGAGGCTTGACTTCGAAGGAATCTTATATGCGAACTAAAAAGGACCGGAGAGAGTATTACTCTCTCCGTTCCGCCGTGAGCCGTGTGGCAAATCCTTCACGATTGCACGGCTGTTGTGGACAGAAGACATGTGCCATGCTTCTGAATCATGGCGGTGCTCGATGGAGATCCAATCGGTCTCGCCGACAAGTGACTGCTTTAAAAACAAAGTTGATCTGGTTTTGGATTGCATCGCGCGTTAGTCTTGTCGACTCGGCGACTTTGAGGCGGCGCAACTAGCGCAACCCTAATTTCTCGGATTCTTCTTCTTGTTGTTGATTGCGAGCTTCTTGAACCCTAGGAGAGATCCCTTCAAGAACTCAACACCACCGTCCGCTAGCCCCATGGTGGGCGCCAACTGTCATGGATTTGTCACGGCAGATGTCCTAGTGTGAAGACTTAGTCGTGAGGCCAACACATCTATGTGGTAGCTTGAGAGGGGTTGATTGGAATCGAGAGACGCAACACAAGACAAGGGTTTAGACAGCTTCGGGCCTCGGGAAACATCAACCGGTAACAACCCTACATGCTATTTGTGGCTAGGTCTCATTATCATCACGATGGAGTCGCCGCATAAACCGGCTCTCCTAGTTGTGTCTAGCCTTAAGATTATTTTCTGTCCCTCTTGGAGTGCCCTGCCCCTCCTTATATATGTTGAAGGGGCGGGTTACATGACTAGTTCTAGTAGGATTAGGATTACTCTATTACAAGTGGAGTCCTGATCTTGCTTTCTTTGTAGGAGAAGATTCCTTATGCCTTTCCTCTTAAGCCGGCCCACCGTAACATGAGCCGGCCTTCTGGGCCTTGGGCGTAGTCCTCTATCTGACCCGCCATCGGGACCATCAGTGAGTCGCCAGGCTCGTGAGTCGTCAGACCAGTGAGCCGCCAGATTCGTGAGTCGCCAATCCTCCAGCGGGTTAGCAATGAAACGCCAAGTCCCAGCCGGGTCATACATCCGGCCGGGTCATACCGCGGGGTATATCCCCAACACTATGTTTTTTCGGTACCAAGATTTGTTGTTTACGTGCGGCATTGGCGTGTATGATGAACGTGCATGTATTTGAGAGTCCAAATTTGAGGTATGTGGATGTTGGGCACGACATATGAGGGGCCGTTCGGCTGCGTCCATGAGCATGCCCGGGCACGTCCACAAACATATAAGGGGCCGGATTTGCCAAGTCCAGCTGGTAGATGCTCTTACAAACCTTCTTCTATCTCTACTCTCTAGCATCAGTCGCTCTACCTCGTAACACAAGCAAAAGGCGAATCACACCCGTTTACGGACCATTGTTAAATCACACTTACGCAAAATGCAACGCGGTAGAAGGGATGCCCGTGCATATTCCTTCCACATTGTCGGAGGACAATCTTCTGTTTGTCATTAGATTCCACATGCTTTTATCGAATGAACTTGTGTCATGTTGTTTGATTTTGATTTCATGTTGTGGAAGTCATTATAGTTCATGAAATGATATTAAAGTAAGCAATCCACACAAACAATATGACGCCAAGTTTGTCGGCCGGACAGTGGCTCCATATGCGGAATCTGTTTGGAAGAGCAGAGTGCCCTTGTAGTGTCATTTTTTCGAGTGGCTAGTTATAAAGAACCGATGTTGGACGTCCGATAGACTCGCGAAGAGAGGCCTCCCACACGAAAATGCGTATCCATTCTATGATCAAGAAGAGGAGACGGTCAACCATATAATGCTTGGCTACAACTTTTCACGGACGGTTTGGCACAGCGTTTGGAGTGCCCTTGTTGACCAAGTTAGATTTCGTCCAATGATGATGCGCTTGTGGACTGGTGCAACAGTCCCAGCTTGCCCCGTTGTGTTGGGAAACATAGTAGGAAAAAATCGTCCTACGATCACAGTTCCAGGAATACTATGAAGATGCATAAGATATTTGGATTGGATTGTTACCAACTTCGAGTTGCAGCGGAAGAACTAGAGGAGGTTCCAAAACTTGTGTGATCGAGGGGCAAATCCTTAGTATATATATGTTGAGGGGAGAAAGAGGGGTGACACAAGGGGAGGAGGACTCCTCCCCCTTGCACCGGCCCTAGAGGGTGGAGGAGTCTTCCTCCACCTCCAATTCGGCCTCCCCTAGGCCTCCGAAAAGGCTAAGGGGCCGCCACCTTTGTTATTTGGCACTATGGCCCAATAACTCTCGACCACTAGGCATTTTAGCATTTCTTTAGCCCGTTGATATTAAATATATTCTAAAAGCCTTCTAATCAATATTAGAACCTTTTATAATTTATTTAACATCCAAACACTCTTCTTTGCTTGATCAGGGGCGCCACTTGTGGCTAATTTCTTTGCATGACTCCTCTTGTATTCCCATGAACATCCACATTGATCAATAAAGTGTTGACAATTAAAAAAACATCTCCAGAAACATTTTTCACCTATATATCAATTCCCGACAAACCCCGAAACTCTTCCGGTAACCCCGAAACGCTTCCGGTTTCTCTCAAAACTATTTCTATTATTCCTGAAACTATTTCATGAATATTTTCCCATAACTCTTACCCCACTAATACTCAATAGGTCGTGATTCTCTTAAGCGTGTGACCCATGTGGGTTCAGGAAAACATGGACATGGACGAAACTCCCTTTCGTTCATTGATCAATAGCGGCATCGTGGACATCCATGTTGATCCCTGTGAATACACAATGATATTTGAGTGAACCTTTGGTTATCATATGATATTCCCTTTGCTTTGCGATACTTTAAAAACTCCACGGTGAGATATATCGATATCTGCAAGAGTAATTCTCATGCTCATTATACCGGTCTCCACCTTACTAGTTTTGTTCTTCTTTCTCGTCTTACATGTTCCGGTTTCTTTTAAAACTATTTCTAATATTCTCGAAACTATTTCATGAATATTTTCCCATAACTCTTACTCCACTAACACTCAATAGATCGTGATTCCCTTAAGCGTGTGGCCGTGTAGGTTTGGTAAAACATGTACATGGACGAAACTCCCTTTCGTTCAGTGATTAATAGCGGGATCGTGGACATCCATATTGATCCCTATGAATACACAAATGATATTCGAGTGAACCTTTGGTTATCATATGATATTCCCTTTGCTTTGCCATACTTTAAAAACTCCGAGGTGAGATATATCGGTATCCGCAAGAGTAATTCTCATGCTCATTATACCGGGTCTCCTCCTTACTAGTTTTCTTCTTATTTCTCATTTTACACGTTCAGGCATCCCCGTGATTAAGTCACCCGTGTCTGGCTAGACGATGATGGATGCCGTCACACCAAGAGGGCCCTAAAAATATCACTCCATCGTCAGAGGAGCAAATCCCACTCTTGAGCTATCTATCCCTTTAGATTTTCCGATGAGCTTGAAAGTTACCGTTATGATCACCGTACTACAGATGACGCTTGAGCAACCCCAAAGTCTGTCATCTGGTATGAAGTGACTACAATAATCTCATGGTCTAAGGAACTAAAGCATACGTTAACTCTCCATGTTATATCAATAGACTTGTGACGATTACATCTCGAAGTATAACGAACAAGTTGGCTCAATTCAATATGATCATTCTTCTAACATCATACTCTCAATGTTCTTTTAGGATTATCGTTACATTCAACAAAATATCCAACATCCAAAAAACATGATCAACATACAACATTGAGCTAGCCCTAGAGGCAAGACTAGCAATTAGGTTTTACCGTTTATCATTCCACACGTGCTTATAAGTTTTCCTTCGAATCACGTATTCCAGAATCATAGCAGTTATAGCATAGAATATAAACTCTTTTATAAACATGGAGATAAATAATGGGTACACATATGGGCAACTCTTCCTTAAGAAATAAAACCAGAAAAATTACATAGAAATGCACTACCCAGTTACCCATGAATAAGTTTCAAAAATCCCTAGACATCAGTCTTTATGAAAATTCCTTACGAATGACCCGTCGCTAACTCTCTTATATTTGCCCCTAATATAATGTGAAATTAAAACACTACATATATTTTCAACATCCACAACCTGAATTTGGTACTATCGAAATGTAGTCTATTAGCTCGACTCCTCATGTGATCCAACACTCATAAGAGCATCTGCAATCGTACTTAGCAAATCCCCCCCCCCTAATTAAACGCCCGCGGACACGCTCCCTATTTGTCCGTCCATGCAACCATACTTCTCATTTACCTTATATGTCCGGTGCTACTCACGATAGAGTTGTTGGATTTCCCCGAAGGGGAAGTTGATGTAGCACAACAGCAACAAGTATTTTCCTTAGTTAAGAACTAAGGTTCATGGAACTAGAAGGAGGCACCAATCTAACAACATTAGTAGTACCTGCACACAAACAAGTAAATTGCTTGCACTCAACAAAGGATAGGGGGTTGTCAATCCCCTTGTTCTTGCTAGTTACAAGATTAAAAGCAACTAGCGATAGGCAAAGCCGCAAGAAAGTAAAAGAGAAAATTGAGCAATTGTAGGAGTTTTTGTATTGATGGAAAATAGACCCGAGGGGCATAGGTTCACTAGTGGCATCTCTCTAGAAAGCATGTAGTGGCAAGATAGACAAATTATTGTTGGACAATTGAACAATAGCGCAAATTATAATTATGATCATTCATAGCATAATCTCACATAGGCATTACTCCGTTATAAGTAGAAACTTATTGACGTCTACAACTATTACTCCACCCCAAGACCGCTATCCAACATGCATCTCAAAGTATTAATTTCGTAATAAACCTAGCAACACAATAAGCAAGATGACATAATGTAGACAGAAAGTGGTCAATCAATATGACCAAACCCTGTCATTTTATCCTTCGTGGCAACAACACAATACATCTCTTTGTCCTTTTTGTCATTGGACAAGATCATCTCATGATTGAACCCACTACAAAGCACCTCTCCCATTGAAGATAAATCAACCAAACTTGACCAAAGTAGACGGATAGATCAGAGAAAAATACAAAGCTACACAACAAAGAAACTTCAAAAGATTCATATAAATTCAATGAACAATCTGATCAAAAATCTACAATTCACCGATCCCAAAAAACACACCATAAGATTTACATCGGATGGATCCCCGAAGAGATCATTGCATTGAAGATCGAGAGAGAGAGAGAGAGAGAGAGAGAGAGAGAGAGAGAGAGAGATCTAGCTACTACTATGGACTTGTAGGTATCGAAAGAACTACTAACACATCATCATGGAGGCAACAAGGTTGATGAAGATAACCTCCCCAATGATTCCCCCCTCCGGCAGAGCGCCAAAATAGGGCTCCAGATGGGATCGTGTCGGAACAAAGGCTTGCGGCGGTGATAAAATTATTTTGGGCCTCGCTTCGAGGATTTCAGAATATATATGTATTTATAGGCCAAGAATTAGGACAAACAGAGCACCAGGGGGCCCACAAGCCACCATGATGCGCCCTACCCCCTAGCTTGTGCCCCCCTCGTGGGTCTTCTGACCTCCTTCTGAAACTTCTAGGGTCTCTTATGTGCCAGAAAAAATCATCAGAAAGTTTTGTTGTGTTTGGACTTCTGTATATATCGATTTTTTGTAAAAATAAAAACATGCAAAAGAACAAGAACTGACACTGGGCACTAAGTTAATAGGTATTTCAATATAAAATAACACAAAAACGTAATATAATAACATTTAACAATAAAAAATTATACATACATCTGGGACGTATAATCCGGTCACTTGCATGTGATTGATGGAGATGAAAAAAGAGAAAAAGAGAATGAATAAAGAAAAAAGAAAATGTGGTCTGCGGTAGGCCGCGCCCTACGTGGCAGACTGGCAGGACGCATCCGCCAGCCCTCATATCCTCCTTACATTTATTCTCAATATGTGAGATCCCGTCAGGTCATTTTTTCCTTCTATGTTCCGTGTGCTTATTGGTTTGTAAACGTTTGAGAACGATTTGAGACAGCTCCTCGAAGTCCCAAATCGAACCACTCAAAGTACTACATGAGCACATAACCGTACGCACACCTCGTGTCTCTTTCCTCGCGCGGTATGAGTTTCTTGGGAACTTCTAGAAAGCTTGGCCATTCCTGTAATTGTGCTAAATGCTGCTCTCATAACAGGCATACTATATCTATATGTATAGTACGAGTACATACAATAATAAGAAATGTATTCGATGCCTGCGAAGGGTCATCTCACGTCGAAAGTGAAAATTATGGGAAATCCGAAGGGGCCATCTAGCGAGCTGGCCAGCACAAGTTGAGAAGGACGTGGAGACAGTAACATACAGCAATATTACTACTCATGTGTTGTGCAAACGTGTTAGTATTCACTGTGATCTTTGTGCCGGCAAGTTGTATCTACCAGAAACATGTACGTAATTCCCTGGGCAGCCCCTTCGGAGTCTCCAAGGGCAGGGATAAGGATGGAGTAATAAGACCCAAAGTAGGGGTCAAAGGCCACCTTTTGCCTTCTAATGCAGATACAGAAATCATATACTGTAATATATATTATACTAGAAAATATCTTATCTGGTGAAGGAACTGACGTGTGTGGTGGTGGAGTGAAGTCTAATTTAAACCTTGACTTTGTAGAGCTTGTCCAAAACAAACCCTCACCTCAAAATCCCGGAAGTTTGTACCCTGTTTTTTCTGATCCCGGATGTTTTTAACCTTGATGCCTTTCAAAGGAAGGATTTGGTGACATGGCAGGGAAAGGCCTGGTTTGCTGACTAAATTGAGTTTGAGGACACGCATGCATGAATTGTTTTTCATTTGCATAGATCGATGGATGTGTGTAAATGCGGATGGTGACCCAGGCCGTTCGCTCGCTCGAGCGTCGCCGCCGTTGCCATCTCGAATCCAAGTGCAAGACAGCAGGTCGTGTCGTCAGGAACCGCATGGTGGTGCGCTGACCTTAGCCTGGCTGGTTCATGCTGCGGCAGAGGGTTCCGGAGATGTGGTGCATTGAGCTGGTTGTTGGTAGAGGCAAGGTGCAATGTGAGCATGAGACGAGGGACGAGCAGGGGTCTCTTGCTCTCGCGCTCTGCCATCTTTGAACAGGGAAACGTCGTGCTTGAGGTTGAAAAGAAGGAGCTAACGGCGCCGCACATGGTCGCCAGAGGCACCAGACTTGACGTCGTCGGCGCCGCCGTGCGACCATGCTCACCGCTCGCGTGAAGACGTCTGCCATTCATGACGTTGGACGCCAACCACCTATGCAGCACCATGACAGTCGTCTTCTCCATGTGCAGGCTACAATACACCGCATGATTTTCCGGCAGGATCCCGCCCGGCGAGCTCGGCCGTCTCGAGCTGTCGCGCGTCTACCTGCAACCGCGTCGTGTCGTCACAACCTGCCTTCACCGGTCACCGGTGCATGGACGTCAGCTCCCCCATCCGTGAGCGCGCGAAGTGGCCACAGCGCTGCATCGTCTTCTCCCGACGATGCCTTTGTGCGTGCGCTGAACAGGCAGGAACGCCGTGGACATGGACGCCGCCGGCTTCAATCTCTGCAGAAAGCGTCGTGCCATGGTCGTCACCGGGGCGGGGAGCGAACACACTGCCTTTTTTGTGTGCCTGTGTGTACTTTGTGGATAATATATGGTCTTATACAGTATACGTATATGTTAATTCAACAAGACAACCTCTTCGTACAGCTGGTTACCAGCTGCCCGAACGTACTTAGATGTCTGTGTTGTGTCACTGTGCTATTTCTTTCTCTCACCGCCAAGTGGGCTCCACACAAAATGTCTTGCCTACCTCATCCATCCCGGGCTTTCCCGGTGTCATGTTGAAATTTCCTGCTTGGATACAGCTTCAAGGTTTAAAGCGACCGGGATTACAAAAGACGGGGTATAGACTTCAGGGATTTAATGATGGAGGTTCATTTTAGAGGAGCTTTACCACGTCAAGGTTTAAATCAAACTTCACTCGTTGTGGTGTAATCTAAATCTAGGCTTGGAGTGAAATGGTCCAAGTCACAAATGCTTCGACGACGCAGTCACCGTCCGTCCATCGTTAGAAAATTAGGAGAGAAAATGTTGTCTGGTGGGCTGCAACTTTTGTCCCCGTGTGAGGCGTGAACGGACGCCTACCGGGTGCATCTCTCCTGTGCTTAAACACGGATTATGTTTGTTACTGTATATGAGAAACCAGGATGCTCCTACATTGCTGCAACAAAGATCCGAGATCCCCTTGTAGATGCTCATCCAAGATCCGAAACATCACCGTCGCCCTCAGCCCACGGGCCCCGATTGCCCGCTGCCCCCATCTAGCGCGCGTTTCCGGTGTGCCGATACCATCAACGGTTTCACGGCCACCGCCACCGCCACCGCCACCGTCCCGCAGTAAAAGCACCCCACGCAACGGTCACTCAGGAGGAGCAGTAGTAACGGAAACCCGCGCCTTCCCACCGGATCCCCTCCACGTGTCCACGCGGCGTCCTTATCCACTCCTCCCCTTCTCCGCTCCGCTCCTCCCCGTTATAAATTACCCACCACCCCGAGCACCAGAGCCACAGCTTTCCATACACCCACCGTCTCGTCGCATTTCACAAGTCTCTCGCCGAAGCAAAGCAAAGTTACACAGCAGAAGCGTAGCGTACCGACCGAGCTAACCGATGGCCATGGCACCGACCGCGTCCGCCGTCTCCTTCTCCGCCCGTCCCTCGACGGTCCGGCCACGCGCCGCCTCCGCCTCGGCCTCGGCCGGAGCAGGGCGGGTTCCCGCGGGGACACCCCAGGGAGGCAAGTGGTGGGCGCCGCTGGTCGGCTGGTCCGGGAAGGCCGACTACATCGAGCCCGCGGCGCCGGCGGTGGCCGAGGAGGAGAAGCCCGGGAGGTCCTTCGTGGGCGGCCTGACGGAGGAGAAGGCGCGGCAGCTGCGGGCCCGGATGTCGGAGACGGAGAGCTTCCACGACGCCATGTACCACTCCGCCATCGCCTCCCGCCTCGCCCGCTCCTCCTAGGAGATCCGGCCACCAACAAACCAACTCGCCGACGCGAAGCCGCTGTACATAGCGTTTCCTCTCTGGATCTCCCCGTGGCTGTTGTGGGGAGTCCTTGATGTTCTTCTAGCCATGGAGGGAGGAGTGGTCAGAGGAGATGAAGGAGGGGATCTAGTTTTAGGGTTTGTCCCTTCCCGTCGTCTCCGGCCACCGCGATGCTCCCCGGTCTTGTTTTGCTTTTGTACTGTAATTAGAGTACAAGCTCGGAATCAGATGTTTCGATTCGGTTCCGTCTCTTGTTGCCACATTGGATTGGAGATCTGCAGTTACATTTGCCAGATCTGCCGTCGTACATCTGAATTGCAGTTAGTTCTGGATCTGAATATCTGTTACAGTAGCTCTGAACCCGAATATCAATTAATTCTGGATCTGAAAATCAGTTGGTTCTGAACCTAAATATCAGTTAATTCTGGATCTGAAAATCAATTGGTTCTGAACCTAAATATCAGTTAATTCTGGATCTGAACAACAGTTATTTCTGAACCTAAATAGTACTATCAGTTAATTCTTGATCTGAACACAGCTTTGCTGATTTTCCGCCATGCGTTTGCTGATTTGATTTGGCCGTCGTAGGTTAGGGATAATATCGGGACCGCCATTGTTTGATTCTGGATCTGAGAGCACCGTCTTCTTAAACAACAATTGGCCTGACCCCATCAATTTATCTACTAACAATGACGCAGCTATAGATCAACGTAGGTACCACGGTCCACTGGGCATCCTTCGCTGTACTCCACTACTCTACCAACCTCCACAAAGGCACAAACTTGTTGTGTTCGATTGGGTGAACTGATGAATCTTCCCGTGACCAACAGGCAGCGACCATGGCAGGTTGATACATGATTATCGTTCGTTTAATTCCACAAACCGTCCTCTGTTCGACGGCCTCGAATCCATCGGCCAGCTTGTATGTAACGCCAATCCTGCTTGCCGGATGATCCAGCGAATTTATGTGCCACTTCGTAATGTAAAGCCTGCTCGCCGGATGATTCTAAAAGCGAGAGTTGGGATAGTGGTTGGCCTATTCTATTCCAGACGGTAGTCCTATTCGTTAATCAATGTGATTGATGCTTACCGGTGTGTGTGTGTGTGTGTTTCCTCTGCTGCGAAGCATCCCACTAGAAAGCTTACACCGGAGGGCTTCGTGGATGGCAACGGTTTTGGGGGAGCATCTAATTACGGTGATAGCCCAACCATCCCTGCCCAACTAGCACTCAACATCATTATCTACTGGGGATGAGATGCAATCAATTCATGCTTTAACCAATTTAAAGCAAGAAAACTTCACGCACAAGAGTACCAACGTTGCCCTTCTGGAAGGCCAAAAACTGCCGACGGAACAAGAGGAGATAACCACGCATGGACGCACCTCCCACCGCTTTCCTAGTAGCAGTGGCACCACTATGATTTCTCTGATGATCATCTAGAAGGCTACTCCTCTATTGCTGGTAGGCAGAAATCACATATTTGATCTGAGGGCGAAATCAAATCACAAACTGACCTGCTCTCGAATTTTTTTCACTCGGCTGACCCTTTCGTGTGGCGCCCGACAGCTAGGCGCCGCACACCACCATGCAGCGCCTCTGCCTTAGGCGTCACACCTCCTGCCAGCGTGGCAACCCTGGTCCAGTTGCGGCCCCACAGACAGCACTGTGGCGCCTAAGGTTTAGGCGCCACACTGTGTCAAGTGCAGCGCCTATCGCTTAGGCGCTGCACATTGACTTAAGCCGCATCGGGCCAGCCCCTCCCAGCAGTTCTTCCCCCTCTATGAGGAAGTTGCTCTGATTACAGAGAGCGGCGGCGGCGGCGCCCCCTTCGGATCCCCCCCCACACCCCTCTCAGATCTGAAGTTTTGAGGCCCGGATTCGATCTCCAATCCCTCCTACTAGGTAAACTCCTCCGTTCCCTTTCTTTTCCTCCGTAAATGCGTTGCAATTTTAGGGATTTGCCCAAGATTAGGTGGAACCTTTGATTTGCTTGGTTTGGATCTTTGTTTGCCCAAGATTAGGTGGAACCTTTGATCCCCCCCCCACACACTATATGATTCTTGTTAGTGAAACCTAGATTGTAATTTTTTTAGATATATATGAGATGCCTAGTTTTGTAGATAATTATGAGATGTTGAGTTTTGTAGCTATATGTGAGATGTTGAGGTTTTTTAGATATATATGAAATGTTTAGTTTATTTGAAATATGAGATGTTGATTTACTTGAACACATATGACATACTAGATATATATGATAATTTACAATCATTTATTCATTGTGTGAGAAGGAGATGTTGAGATTCTTGTAGATGAATACATATGAGATGTTTAGATGAACACATATGAAATGTTGAGTGTTTACCGATATTTGAGATGAACTCATATATATTTATTGTTTGAAATTTGTAAGGATGGTTTGGCTTCTCGACGATGTCTATGACACGAAACACTGGGCCTACATGATGCGCGAGAAGGAGATGGTAATAACGAGTAATCTAAATATTTTGCAAATTTGCCTTAAGTTGAAATTTACATGCCCTAAGATTTGTCATTACTTGTTTTTTGCAGAAGCTTGAACCTTTGAAGATTCGGTATCACGGGGTCTCTGGTCCTGCCATGCCTTACGATGAGCGGTACACACCGTACATCAAGCAGGCAGGACTACTCCCGTGGATTCAGTTGGTCAGCCGGTCCACGCCGAATCTGAACGCTCCAGTGGTGTCCGCTCTTGCTGATCGGTGGAGGCCGGAGACGCATAGTTTCCATCTTCGGACTGGGGAGATGACCGTGACGCTCGAGGATGTCTCGTTGATCACCGGTCTTGCTATTGACGGGATGCCTCTCTGTATGAGCACCGATTCTGATGGGTGGCGCGAGCAGATGATTGCTCTTATCGGTATGGCTCCTACTGAGGCTGAGGCTGATGTAGAGGAGGGAGAAGAGAAGAAGAAGAGGGAAAGGAAAGCAGCCGGAGCTGCTTTCACGTGGATTCAAACTCACTTTGCGACGTGCCCTCCGGATGCCACTGATGATGTGATCCAGACACATGCTCGTGTCTACATGTGGTATGTTGCGTCGAGGACTTTGTTTCCTGACTCCACTGGCAAGAACGCTCCATGGATGTGGCTGAAGGCGTTGACCATCTTCGATAGCAAATGGAGCTGGGGTTCAGCGACTCTTGCCTACTTTCGACAGGTAGTTGGTCTGTTTTGTGATCAACTCATTTCTTCATTAGCAATGCAAGCTTGTTGTCAAGTTAACATTGTTTTTCTTTCATATGCAGCTGGACGATGCGTGTTGCAGGATCACAGATAGTGTAGGCATTGGTGGTAATATGCTTCTACTTTCTGTATGGAGCTGGGAGCGTCTGCCTGTTGGATGCCCGAAGAGCGTCAGGTTTAATCCTTGGTATGAAGATGAACATGACGAATTACGGCGCCCCACTTGGGCTTACAAGTGGGATGTGGTTTCCGAGATGACGAACGATGTCAATCTCATGTACCAGAAGTACGTTGCCGAGTTGGACACGATTACACCTGAGCAGGTAACGAGGTCATTACTTCAGTCATTTCTCTTGTTTGCCAGAAAAAAAGTCACCAATTTTGCATCGTTGCCCTATTTCATAGGTGGAATGGCAGCCATATGGCGCCGATGACAGACTTGGGTACACCCAGGAGTTTAGCATCAACCCGATGTGCTTGCGGGATAGGGATCTCTGGCTTATGCGGTGCCCACTGATATGCAACTGGGCTGTTGAGTTTCATTTGCCACATCGCGTGTTTCGTCAGTTTGGTCTGTTCCAGCCTCACCCGCCGGAATGGGTGGATACGGACAAAGCACTTCATAGGTAAGAGAGCGTATTGACTAAGCATCGTCAGTCCTTCTTGATTTTGCTAATGTTTGGTATTGTACCATGCAGGTTGGACATGAGAAGGCAGCGGAAGATAAAGGACTGGGACAAGCATCATGCTTCGTATGTTACCTGCTTCCAGCTTTGCGTGGAGCAAGCTCGTAGCAGTGCACGCGCCCAGCTTCGTGAGCATAACCCACTTGCTTTTGATAACAGAAGCGTTCCAGTAGCTTTTGCACCCAAAAATTTGCTAAGTCAGTATGCAGCGCCTAAGGAAGAGGCGCTGCACTGAGTAGTGTGGCGCCTTACCCTTAGGTGCTGCACTATCTGCTGTTTTCAAATACAAAGTGCTTTTTATGTTTTGTGATTCACATAGATGGCACATGATCGTATCCAAATCACATGTAGTAGTCCAAAACACAGAAAGAAGACATAGCACATATAGTAGTCCAAATCACATACTCATACACACATAGCAATAGAGTAGTCCAATCACATAGTCATACACAAACATTCAGCCAAAAGACATAGTCATTTACGTCTCATAGCACATAGTAGCACACATTTTGGTTCGTAAGAAGGTCACGGTCCTTATCCCTTCTTCTTCCTCTCTTCTTCTTCTTCTTCCCCCTCCTCCGACCACCAAGGGAGCTCACCTTCCCCCTCCGTGTCCTCCACCCCCTTCATTGTTTCCATACCTATGGAAATGGCAATATAATAGTTAGTCACACAATGCAAAATGACAACACAAGCATTGAGCCAAAAGAACAAGATCATAGTAAGTCACATACGGCAATGGTCCATTGAGCCAACTGAACATTCCTCCACCACAGCCGCCGCCAAGGCCAAGATCACCACCACGACCTCTACCACCACCACGACCTCTACCGCCACCACGGCCTAGACCACCACCACGGGCTCTACCACCACCACGGCCAAGACCATCACCACGGCCTCTCCCACCACCACGGCCAAGACCCTCACCACGGCCAAGACCATCACCACGGCCTAGGCCTTCACCATGGCCAAGACCATCCCCACGGCCTAGGCCATCCCCACGGCCTAGGCCATCCCCACGGCCTAGGCCATCACCACGGCCAAGACCATCCCCACGGCCTCTACCACCACCACGGCCTCTACCACCACAACGGCCTCTTCTAAGACCTAGTTGACTCCCTCTTTGTTGCCTAGTTCCTCGTTGGCTTGTTTGACTTGGTTGGCTACTCATTGGTTGACTTGGTTGGCTATCATTTGCTTGGCTTGTGCTTGCATCATTTTTCTTTGATCTTTTTCTTGGTTTGGGACAAGTTCTTGTATTGTGTCCCTGATGACTGCAGTCCCCACAACGGCTTTGCTCACGAGGCTCTTGGAATTGGCCGGTGCCGTATTCTCCACCGCCACCACGGCCCCATCCGTCCATGTCACCTCTAAGACGCTTTGTCTTACATTTTCCCCGTCTAACGACCTTCAATTCCGGGTCCGGCCATAGTTGAACTCCATGATACTCCGGCCATTGTGATTGGTCCAAGTATGGCTGAAACGGGGGAGCCCATGTATTCTTTACCGTCATGATTGAGAACTCGGACTCCCTCACGGTAAGAGGGTGATTGACGTCCACATTCCTAACACGGGATGCATTTAACAAGTGCGAGCATGGGAGATGAAGCAACGATGGCCTCATGCAGCTGCAATCACACCGTGTTAGGGAGACCTTGAAAGCGCGGCCTCCGTGTTGGTGCCCATTGTTTGTGGTTCCTCCAGGCTCTTTCACTTCATACTTCCACTCGTTGTCGTCATATAGTACAGCTTCTTGGGATCTGCCTTTTGTGATTGAAAGTCCAACCATTCTTCAACCTTTGGTGGGAAATAGTACTTGTGCTTATCCTTGTTCTCACCAGCAATCTGCTTATCCGTCTCCATTGAGTACTTTAAAAAGTATCCATTCATCTTGCCAAATGTGTATTGAACTATTGCCGTCACGGGTAATGCACGTACACCCTTGAGCACCTTATTGAAGCATTCTGCCATATTGCTTGTCATTTGACCGTACCTACGACCATCTTCATCGAAAGCACGTGCCCACATATTCCTTTCAACGATGTTCTTATTGAGAAATTCAAGACAACCGGGGTCAAGTTTCTTGTGTCTGAGCAATGCATTGAACAATGTGGCAAACCGCTTGTTGGTGAAAGCGAGACAACAATCTTGAAGATTATCTGCCAACTCCTTGATACCACATGCCGTATAGAAGTTTGCACAAAAGTGCCTCATGCACCATCGATGGTGCAACTTTGTATGTCCGGGAATGTCAACCACCACCGTGTTTAGAATTCCTGGATGGCGATCCGATATGACACAAATTTCCCTTTCAGCTGGTAATACCATTGTTCTCAATTGACGCAAGAACCACTCCCAGTTATCATTGTTCTTCACCTCAACCAAAGCGAAAGCCAAAGGCAACACCCGGTTATTGGCATCACTTGCTATTGCAACCAATAAAGTGCCCTTGTATTGTCCGGTCAAGAACGTGCCATCAATGGCGATGACGGGCCGACAATGCTCAAAAGCCCTCACGCATTGCTCAAAGGCCCAAAATGCACGGCCAAATACTCGGATGGTCCTCCCATTATGAATCAATGTTTGGTGCCCATGAGGCTCAACCACGTGAACCATGCCTGGGTTTGTGGCGGCCATAGCTAACAACAACCTAGGGAGTCGGTTGCATGCTTCCTCCCAATTGCCATATAACATATTGAATGCGGCTTGCTTTGCCTTCCATGCCTTGCCGTACTTCACCTTGTAATGAAAGATGGATTTCACAAGGTCAATGACACTCTTGATGCTCATTATTGGAAGTGTGGATATTTGGTTGGATAACCTATAAGCAATGAACTCGGACGTGAGTTGTCTGTGTTGTTGGTACACAAGCTCGCCATCCGCATTCTTGTGCCGGCACATGTGAGTTGGTAGACAACTCACTATGCGTCAAGTGGGACCTCCTTTCCATGGCCTCGCACGCACAATCCATGGACATCTTGGCACTTCACATTTGACCGTGTAACGCACATTGACGTCCGAGTTGGCCACTTTATGTGGACGATAATGTGTAACCGAATAGTTGTCAAGCCACATCTTCAATTCCAAGAAGGATTCAAACTCACAACCGGGATATATCCCATTCTTGCTGTCTTCCAAATCACGGTGAGAACTTGGCCTAGCTCCAAGAGATATGCATTTGCCACCATCCACAACGGCTTCATCCGCGAGACTAAGATCCTTGAACAATGGTGTCTTGTGGTCCTTCCCGAATACCTTCTTGAATGCTTGGGCCTCCTTCGGCGTGAACCCCTCCTCATCAACTTCTTCATCGGGACCATCGTCATCCGAGTCCGATGCATATGCACGGGAAAAAGGGATGGATTGGTCCATTGTCTCTTGCACATAATATTGGTCGAGATCACCCACATTGTTGTCATGGAGATCAACTTCGTTGTCATCCTCCTCGTACTCATCATTCTCCTCTTCAAAAGCTTCATTTTGGTTGTTTGGAGTCGGGCTCAATGTTGGCCAATCTTGTTGCATGAAATGAGGTTCACTCATTTGATCTTGGTTAATGGGTGGGGGAGTGCTAGCAACCAACGGGGAGGGGTTCCGGTTCAAGTCCAAATTCAAAGTAGACTCAACCTTCTTGGAGGCAAATAACTCAAGAGCCTTGTCTAGAGATTCGGCAACCGTCTCCTTGTATGCAACCCAACGTTGCTCGGAGTTCACACGCATTGTCTTCCAATGGATGTGCATTCCAAAACCAACATTATGCCTTCCCTCGAACTCAACAACGTCACTTGGGTCCATCCAATTCAAATCCTTCCTCACTTGGTCCAAGAGCTCCGCATAGCTAGGACTACTCTCAAACACCATGTTCATCTCATCCGGGTCCGGCTCAACATTGCCTTTCAAAAAGGCCTCTTTATCCACATGATGAACATAAACACATGTTCTCCCCATCCCTACAATAATAAAAAACACACATATATCAAGTAAGTACTTAACAAAAATATTTGCACAAAATACATATGCCATAACATATATATGAATTAATAACCATAACCCCCACTTAACAATAACCACAATCCTAACCATAGGATAACCCTAACACCAACATCAAACACACATAATCCTAACCCTAGCATACTATGAAAGCCTAACCATACCAAATTAGCAAAGAAACATAACATCATTCAACACAAATTTGCAAATTCAAGCCAAAGCTAGGGTTTCCCCAAAGTAGCAAGATTTGAGCAAATGTGATAATTCCTATGGATGAAAACGAGGGGATCAGAGGAGTTACCTTAAGGGAGGGGTTGGCTTCGAAATCCACGGTCAAATACCCCGGATTTGCAAGATTTGAGAAGGATTTGAGAGGGGGGAGAGGGGAAGAGAGGAGGGGCGCAAGTCTAAGGGTTGGGTGGGGTGGGGGTGTGTGGGGTGGGGTTGGGAGGGGAGAGAGGGTGGGGCCAGCCTAAGTGGAACACAGACTGTGCAGCGCCTAAGCGATAGGCGCTGCACTTTACACAGGGTGGCGCCTAAGCCTTAGGCGCTGCAGTGCTGTCTGTGGGGCCGCAACTGGACCAGGGCTGCCACGCTGGCAGGAGGTGCGACGCCTAAGGCAGAGGCACTGCATGGTAGTGTGCGGCGCCTAGCTGTCGGGCGCCACACGAAAGGGTCAGCCAAGTGAATTTTTTTCGAAAGTAGGTCAGTTTGTGATTTGATTTCGCCCTCAGGTCAAATATGTGATTTCTACCTTGCTGGTAAGGGCGGCTCGCATGACATGGCCTGATAAAATCTATGATAAGGTAACGTAGTACTACAGCGTTCTGCAATGGTCATCTAGCTAGTGGGGAGTGACAGTTTTCGGAAACACAACTGCCCATCTACTAGGAAGTGACAAGGATAGGTGTTGCTGAAAACTGGTGGGTCCGCTTGGGTTTGACGATACGTGTTTCACAAATTATAATTCGTTCCTTGTGCGGCTCTTAGACATCTCCGAAGGCAAAGATGACGTGAGCCTGAAACAGATATCAGCGGCTACTTTCCGGAGGGCAGCACAGGCATAGAGAAAGCTTCAACAACAGGTCACCCGGTGACCTAGTAGGATCAAGGGTGTCCATGACCACACACGCAGATCCGATGCATTGTTGAGCGTGTAGTTTATCAAAGAGGTAATATCATCGGGAGTTATAGAACTTGCGATGTATGTTCAGTTTGATGCTAGAAATTTGAAAATGCAGATTTGTGGTCATCTAACTTGTTGTCTCAAATACGATGCTTTCTACCATATCTAGGTGTACACCTTGCCTTGCCAGCGTGGCAATGACCCACATGTCAGTGGCTGAGAGTAGAATTTTATTCAGATAACTCCCTGGATATTTAAGTTATGCAGAAAAGCCATGTGGGACCCACCTGTCAGTGAATAGTATAAAGATACAAATTATATATTATGCTGAGAGGGGTGATGTTCGAACCCGCGCCCTTCTGATTGTGCGATCACCTGGTATCTAGTGGGATACCCCATTTGTTCGCCCCATGAGAGAGAAGAGAGAGGAAAGAAGAGGGAAAGTGGCTAGGGTGGCACATATGATGAACTGTGAGCTTGGGTCCATCCCAATCAAATACATCGGGATGCCCACTTCAGCTAGGGCCCTTACAGTGGCGGACTTTGAGCCTGTGGTTGACAAGGTTTCAGGGAGAGTAGAACCTTGGCAAGGGAAGTTGTTGGCTTCCGATGGACGATTATTTTTGATTGCCTCACCAACATACCCATGTTTGTAATGTGCTTTTATCTTTTGTACGACGGGATACATGATAAATTAAACAGGGTGTGATCTAGATTCTTTTGGGTCAAGGAGCAAGGAAAACAAAGTATCATATGGTCAGATGGGAGACCATTTGCTCGCCCAAAGTAGTTGAGAGTGTTGGAAATATGCCATAGAGGCAATAATATTGTATTATTTATTTCCATATTTATAATTAAGAGTTTATATTCTATGCTATATCTGCTATGATTCTGGAATATGCGATTCAGTGGAAAACTCATAAGCACGTGTGGAATGATAAGCGGTAAAACCTGATTCCCAGTCTCGCCTCTAAGACTAGCTCATATGTTGATCATGTTTTCCATATCTTGGGATATTTTTAAGTGTAACGATAGTCCCTAAACAACATTGAGGGTATCATGTTAGAAGAACGATCATATTGAATTGACCCAATTTGTTTGTTATACTTTGAGATACAATCGTCACAAGCCAATCGATATAACAGAGAGAGTGAACATATACTTTAGTTCCTTAGATCATGCGAGTAAAGTAGTCACTTCACACCACATGATGGACTTTGGAGTTGCTCAAATGTTATTAGTAACATGGTTATCATAATGGCAATTTTCAGGTTCAACGAAACAATGTGACAAGGGACTAGATAGCTCAAGAGTGGGATTTGCTCCTCCCGCGATGGACAGATATTCTTAGGGCCCTCTCGGTGTGACGACATCCATCTGTTGGGGAACGTAGTATTTCAAAAAAATCCTACGATCACACAAGATCTATCTAGGAGAAGCATAGCAACGAGCGGGAGAGTGCGTCCACGTACCCTCGTAGACCGAAAGCGGAAGCGTTAAGTAAAGCGGTTGATGTAGTCGAACGTCTTCGCGATCCAACCGATCAAGTACCGAACGCACGGCACCTCTGCGATCTGCACACGTTAGCTCAGTGACGTCCCTCGAACTCTAGATCTAGCTGAGGTCGAAGGAGAGTTTCGTCAGAACGACGGTGTGGTGACGGTGATGATGAAGTTACCGACGCAGGGCTTCGCCTAAGCACTACGACAATATGACCGAGGTGGAAATCTGTGGAGGGGGGCACCGCACACGGCTAAGAAATCAACTTGTGTGTCTATGGGGTGCCCCCTCCCCCCGTATATAAAGGAGGGGAGGAGGGGGCCGGCCTCATGGGGCGTGCCCCAAGGGGGGAATCCTACTCCTACTAGGAGTAGGTTCCTCCCTTTCCTAGTCCAACTAGGGAGGCGAAGGAAGGGAAGAGGGAGAGAAGGAAAGGGGGGCCGGCCCCCTTCCCAGTTCGGATTGGGCTTGGGGGGCGCGCCCCTCCACTTGGCCGCCTCCTCCTCTCTTCCACTATAGCCCATTAAGGCCCATTGACCCCCCGAGGGTTTCCGGTAACCCCCCAGTACTCCGATAAATACTCGATACACCTCGGAACCCTTCTGGTGTCCGAATATAGTCATCCAATATATCAATCTTTATGTTTCAACCATTTTGAGACTCCTCGTCATGTCCGTGATCTCATCCGGGACTCCGAACTACCTTCGGTACATCAAAACACATAAACTCATAATACCGATCGTCATCGAACGTTAAGCGTGCGGACCCTACGGGTTCGAGAACTATGTAGACATGACCGAGACTCATCTCCGGTCAATAACCAATAGCGGAACCTGGATGCTCATATTGGTTCCTACATATTCTATAAAGATCTTTATCGGTCAAACCGCATAACAACATACGTTGTTCCCTTTGTCATCGGTATGTTACTTGCCCGAGATTCGATCGTCGGTATCATCATACCTAGTTCAATCTAGTTACCAGCAAGTCTCTTTACTCATTCCGTAGTGCATCATCCCGCAACTAACTCATTAGTCACATTGCTTGCAAGGCTTATAGTGATGTGGATTACTGAGAGGGCTTAGAGATACCTCTCCGACAATCGGAGTGACAAATCCTAAGCTCGATCTATGCCAACTCAACAAACACCATCGGAGACACCTGTAGAGCATCTTTATAATCACCCAGTTACGTTGTGACGTTTGATAGCACACTAAGTGTTCCTCCGATATTCGGGAGTTGCATAATCTCATAGTCATAGGAACATGTATAAATTATGAAGAAAGCAATATCAATAAACTAAACGATCATAGTGCTAAGCTAACAGATGGGTCAACTCAATCACATCATTCTCTAATGACGTGATCCCGTTTATCAAATGACAACTCATGTCTATGGCTAGGAAACTTAATCATCTTTGATTAACGAGCTAGTCAAGTAGAGGCATACTAGTGACACTCTGTTTGTCTATGTATTCACACATGTACTAAGTTTCTGGTTAATACAATTCTAGCATGAATAAGAAACATTTATCATGATATGAGGAAATATAAACAACAACTTTATTATTGCCTCTAGGGCATATTTCCTTCAGTCTCCCACTTGCACTAGAGTCAATAATCTAGATTACATAGTAATGATTCTAACACCCATCTAGTCTTGGTGCTGATCATGTTTTGCTCGTGAGAGAGGCTTAGTCAACGGGTCTGCAACATTCAGGTCCGTATGTATCTTGCAAATCTCTATGTCTCCCTCCTTGACTTGATCGCGGATGGAATTGAAGCGTCTCTTGATGTGCTTGGTTCTCTTGTGAAATCTGGATTCCTTTGCCAAGGCAATTGCACCAGTATTGTCACAAAAGATTTTCATTAGACCCGATGCACTAGGTATGACACCTAGATCGGATATGAACTCCTTCATCCAGACTCCTTCATTTGCTGCTTCCGAAGTAGCTATGTACTCCGCTTCACACGTAGATCCCGCCACGATGCTCTGCTTGGAACTGCACCAACTGATAGCTCCACCATTTAATAAAAATACATATCCGGTCTGTGACTTCGTGTCATCCGGACCAGTGTCAAAGCTTGCATCGACGTAACCATTTACGACGAGCTCTTTGTCACCTCCATAAATGAGAAACATATCCTTAGTCCTTTTCAGGTATTTCAAGATGTTCTTGACCGTTGTCCAGTGATCCACTCCTGGATTACTTTGGTACCTCCCTGCTAAACTTATAGCAAGGCACACATCAGATCTGGTACACACCATTGCATACATGATAGAACCTATGGCCGAGGCATAGGGAATGACTTTTATTTTCTCTCTATATTCTGCAATGGTCGGGCATTGAGTCTGACTCAACTTCACACCTTGTAACACAGGCAAGAACCCTTTCTTTGACTGATCCATTTTGAACTTCTTCAAAACTTTATCAAGGTATGTGCTTTGTGAAAGTCCAATTAAGCGTCCTGATCTATCTCTATAGATCTTGATGCCCAATATATAAGCAGCTTCACCGAGGTCTTTCATTGAAAAATTCTTATTCAAGTATCCTTTTATGCTATCCAGAAATTCTATATCATTTCCAATCAACAATATGTCATCCACATATAATATCAGAAATGCTACAGAGCTCCCACTCACTTTCTTGTAAATATAGGCTTCTCCAAAAGTCTGTATAAATCCATATGCTTTGATCACACTATCAAAGCATATATTCCAACTCCGAGAGGCTTGCACCAGTCCATAAATGGACCGCTGGAGCTTGCAGACTTTGTTAGCACCTTTAGGATCGACAAAACCTTCTGTTTGCATCATATACAACTCTTCTTTAAGAAATCCATTAAGGAATGCAGTTTTGACATCCATTTGCCAAATTTCATAATCATAAAATGCGGCAATTGCTAACATGATTCGGACAGACTTAAGCATCGCTACAGGTGAGAAGGTCTCATCGTAGTCAACTCCTTGAACTTGTCAAAAACCTTTCGCAACAAGTCGAGCTTTGTAGATAGTAACATTACCATCAGCGTCAATCTTCTTCTTGAAGATCCATTTATTTTCTATGGCTTGCCGATCATCGGGCAAGTCAACCAAAGTCCATACTTTGTTCTCATACACAGATCTGATGACCCACAAGTATAAGGGATCAATTGTAGCTCTTTTCGATAAGTAAGAGTGTCGAACCCAACGAGGAGCAGAAGGAAATGACAAGTAGTTTTCAGTAAGGTAATGTCTGCAAGTGCTGGAATTGTAAGTAACGGAGTAGTTTGATAGCAAGATAATTTGTAACGAGCAAGTAACAATAGTAGTAACAAAAGTGCAGCAAGGTAGCCCAATCCTTTTGAGGCATAGGACATGCCAAAACGGTCTCTTATGATAAGCAAAGCGTTCTTGAGGGTACACGGGAAGTTCATCTAGTCGCTTTCATCATGTTGGTTCGATTTGTGTTTGCTACTCTGATAATTTGATATGTGGGTGGACCGGTGCTTAGGTGCTGTTCTTACTTGAACAAACCTCCTACTTATGATTAACCCTCCCGCAAGCATCCGCAATTACGAGAAAAGTATTAAGAATAAATTCTAACCCTAGCATTAAACTTTGGGATCCAATCGGTCCCTTACGGAATAGCGCATAAACTGGGGTTTAAGTTCCTGTCACTCTCGCAACCCACCATTTAATTGCTACTCCACAATGCATTCCCTTAGACCCAAATATGGTGAAGTGTCATGTAGTCGACGTTCACATGAAACCACTAAGGGAATCACAACATACATACTATCAAAATATCGAACACATATCAAGTTCACATGATTACTTGCAACATGATTTCTCCCGTGACCTCAAGAACAAAAGTAACTACTCACAAATGATAAACATGCTCATGATCAGAGGAGTATTAAATAGCATATTGGATCTGAACATATAATCTTCCACCAAATAAACCATATAGTAATCAACTACAAGATGTAATCAACACTACTAGTCACCCACAAGCACCAATCTATAGTTCCGGTAACAAGATTGAACACAAGAGATGAACTAGGGTTTGAGATGAGATCGTGCTGTTGAAGATGCTGATGGAGATTTCCCTCCCCAAGATGGGAGAGTTGTTGGTGATGATGAGGACGATGATCTCCCCCTCCGGGAGGGAAGTTCCCCCGGTGGAATCGCTCCGCCGGAGGGCAAAAGTGCTCCTGCCCAAGTTCCACCTCGAGGCGGCGGCGCTTCGTCATGAAAGTCCTCCTTTTTTTCTAGGTCAAAATGACTTATTACCAGAAGATGGGCATCGAAGGTGGGACGAGGAGGCCACAACCCCCCAGGGCGCGCCAGAGGGCCCTGGCACGCCCAGGTGGGTTGTGCCCACCTGGTGGCCCCCCTCTGGTAGTTATTTGCTCGAGTAATTCTTATTAATTCCATAAAAAATCTCCGTGAAGTTTCAGCTCATTTGGAGTTGTGCAGAATAGGTAGCCTGGCATAGCTTTTTCAGGTCCAGATTTCCAGCTGCCGGAATTCTCCCTCTTGGTGTGCACCTTGCAAATTATGAGAGAAAAGGCATTAGAATTACTCCAAAAAGCATTATTATGGATAAAAACATTATAAATAACAGTAAGAAAACATGATGCAAAATGGACGTATCAACTCCCCAAGCTTAGACCTTGCTTGTCCTCAAGCGAAAACCAAAATAGAAAAACATGTCCACATGCTTTGAGAGAGAGGTGTCGATAAAAACAAAATACGGACATAGAAGCATCATGTTTATTATTATAACAACAACAAAGTTAAACATAGGACTTTCATCATAGAACTTTTATCATATACGTCTCATGAATAAGTAATAGTTCATCACACAATCGAAGTATAAAGCAAAAACTCTATTAGAAACCAACAAACTATGTTCTCAGTCAACTTTGCAACTACAATTCATCATCTTTTCAGGAAGGGTCACGTATCGTACCCTTTAGGCAAGTCCACATACTCAACCATCATATAGTCTTCTATGATTGCTAACACTGACCTCGTACCCATGAGCAAAACATTTCAACCGGACACATAGAAAGATAGGGGCTTATAGTTTCACCTCCCAACATACTCACCTGAAGGGTGATGTCAACAATAATAACTCATGCTATGTATATTCAACCGGACATATGTGCCTAGATCTTTCCTCACCACATGATGCTTGCCAAAGGAGAAAAATAAAAGGAATAGAAGGAAAACTTTGACTCTTTGCATAAAAGTAAATACACAAAAGTAAAAGATAGGCCCTTCGCAGAGGGAAGCAGAGGTTGCCATGCGTTTATTTGTTTGTATGCTCAATCCCTTAGTGCAAAAGAACGTCACGTTGTATTGCCCCTTAAGATGACAACCTTTATTATGCAATCTGTCTCTTTTATTCTTTGTCATCCAAGTTCGTACAACGCTCAATTTTCTCTTACACTAAATGATCTCACACTTTTAGAAGCAATTTTTATTGCCTTTTTACACTGATGACAACTTACTTGAGGGATCTTGCTCAATCCCTAGGTAGGTATGGTGGACACTTGAAAGTAAGATTTGGGTTTAAGAGTTTTTGGATGCACAAGTAGTATCTCTACTTAGTGCGGAATTTTTGGCTAGCAAAGATAGGGGGCAAGCATCACATGTTAAAGGATCTATGCAATATGACTTCTATGTGAATATAAACAAACATAAACCATTAAGTTGTCTTCCTTGTCCAACGTCAACCATTTTGGCATATAATATTTTGATGAGGGCTCACAATCACAAAAGATTTCTAGGATAGTATATTTATACGTGAATCTTCTCTTCCCTTATTAATTCTTTCATGAGTTGCATCATTGACTAACACTACAAAAAATACACTTCCGTGATGATACATGTTTGTCACAGTAGGTCACGTTTTCTGTCATGCATGTACATCCATGACAAATTTATGACAGAATCAAGATAGTCATACCTGTGCTGTCATAGAAGTGTTCCATGACATTACCAAAATTATCATCACGGAAGTGTCCACTTCCATGACGATAAATCGCACATCACAGAAGTGCTTTCGTCAAGGGTGATCGACACTTGGCATCCACCGTAACGGAACACCGTTAAGCTATCGGGTCCGGTTTTGGATCCGATAACCCGTTAACAGCCCCGACCAATGGGGATTTTCCACGTGTAAAATCATCATTGGCTGGAGGAAACACGTGCCGGCTCACCGTTGGGACAGATGTCATCCACTCATTGGACCCAAAGCGCCTATGATACGTCGACACGTGGCACGGCCCAACAGAGGCCCATATAGGTTAAAAAGGCCGGCCCAGTCAAAGGCCCGTAGTACTTACTCAGGTACTAGTGGGCCAGCCCAATAACGGCCTGCTTAATAAAGGCCCATTTACGGCCCGAAGCCAGATCTGGCCCGTTAATTGTTCGCCGAATATTTGGGCCCATTTACGGCCTGAATCCAGATCTGGCCCGTTACTTGTTCGCCGAATATTTGGGCCCAATTACAGCCCAGTGACTTTCGGCCTGTTAGAGGCCCGATGTAGACATGGGCCCATTTCAGCCCGGTGTGACTTTCGGCCTGGGAATGGCCCGTGCTGCCCATGGGCCATATATGGTCCTACGGGACATCGGGCCCACTAACGGCCCGTGATAAAGGTGGCAACAGTTAAGCCCAACATGACTTTGGGCCTATTAAAGGCCTGTCGCATAATTCGGCCCGTTGATGTCTGTACTAAGCTTTCGGCCTCTTAAAGGCCCATGATATCAGTGGGCCAACTAAGGCCCGAGATATGTTTCGGCCTGGTAACTGCCCGTGATATAACTGGGCCCAAAAAGGCCCAGCCTACATTTTAGCCTGCTGAAGGCCCGTCGATGACTAGTGAAAATTGAGGCCCAATATGCATTTCGGCCTGCTAAAGGCCCATGGTTTCATCTGGGCCGTAACAAGCTAGTACAATATTCAGCCTGTTAATGGCCCAACGCTACCTGGGCCAAACTAAGCGCTGGGTCCACAAAAGGCCCAACTAAAATATAGGCCAATGTAAGTTGTGGCCCTCGCGCAAAGTGTGAAGGCGCCAATGATTCGGGCCCAAGAAAAATGCAGGCCTGCCCAATTGTGGCCCGCTAAACACCAGGCCCGTTAGAGGCGAATGTTTTGGCTCGGTCGACTACATCTGATTTTTTCCAGATAGTGAATGATGGCAGTAACTAGTAGGAATTAAGAACAAACCTACTCTATACAATAAAGAAATTACGGCATAGTAACTAAGAATAAACCTACACTATACAAAAAAGGATTTATGGTATATTACATCCATTGGGCATCGAAGTTCGCCACCAGTGATCATAAAGTGCAACGAAGAAGCAGATTACAAAAACTGGGCACCATTGCAGCGTAACAAAATAATACTGAACTGAGACCACTTCCAAGACAGTTCAAGAAAGGTTAGCCTTGCGCGGGAACTGCTGCGCAAGCTGCTGAGCAAGGCTGTGAGACCGGCCTAGCATGTCGGTCATAGCTTCCAGGTGTAGCTGTTTAGCGATGAGGTTCTCATTGGTGTTCTCCGCAATCTTTCTTAGAGATAGGAATTCAAGTCGAAGTTGAGTTACAGAATGCCTTTCTGCTAGAACTTGGGACTGAAGAAGTCGAACTGATTCAGACAACGAATTCTGTGAGCTTGTCTGACTGCTAGTCTCAAGTAACTTGAACACTGCATCAAGACAAGACTTTGGGGTTGTCTCGCTATCTTCAAGATGTTTTGCCTTCTTTGCTGCAATATATGTTGTGTTTGTCGCACAGTCTTCAGCAGACTTGTGCATGCCATCAGGCATATCACCCTGAAACAAAGCAGAGAGATGATAGGTTTTGCATGTGTATAAACAAATATGATAACCGTGCTGTCAATTCCATCCAATTTCAAATTAGAAAATAAAGAGTAAGTTCAAAATATCAATAGCATAATTTGGCATTGTTCATAATGCGGGGAGTTTCACCACACTACTGGATTACCATGTCAACATAACAAGCATAGATGAAGGGCAAAGAAAATCATTGTATCTATTTTGGTTAATGTGCATGGCATGTTGTTCATATCATCAACCACATCAGTAAGATAAAACAGGAGATGACAAGGTGCAAACGTGGGCTGCTTCACCACACACTAGATTATAGATCCACAAAAACAAGCATACATATAGGGAGTATTGAGTAATGTGCATGGTATGAATAAGGAATTTGGTTTTACAAGTAAAACTTAGAACTTACGGTTCTTGCGAACATGCATTTTGGTAGAAACAACAAACTAAACAGTAGTAAACGATAGGGAGTATGAGCAAATTAAACAGCAGTTGAGGATAAAGGCTTTAGAAGGACTCACTTACATTAACAGTTAACACCAGCTTTATAATGCCCTTCTCTATATCAAGGGAAGGATAACTCAAGAATTTCAGCACAAAATCTTCTTCATAAGGATTGCCTGTACTCTACATTTTGTCGAGAGTAATTATAGACATGATAATACTGGAAGGGATAGAGGATAATGAAGAGAAGATGCAGATTGATGCTACATAATCAACTACCAATCCCTGGAAGTACAAGCATTACAGGACAAAATGTACTGACAAGAGCAATGGGCTACACTTCTGCACTGGCATTGTCTGTGTATTCTACTTTTTGGTAAGATTAAATATAGGTCTGATCTTTTTTAGTAAATGGTGGGCTAGGGAGATAAGATGCAGAATGCTACACAATGAACCAATCCCTCTTCCCATAATACAAGAGTGTTTTGAACACTGGTGTACTGTACAAAATGTTCTTATATTATGGGACGGGGGGAGTAGCTATTAATGTAAGTGCAGTGATAGACGACGTTTAGTCCTTACAAGAGGACTGCAGAGCTAAACCTCTTCAAAAGCATTGGGTTGATTCTAAATTTATGTAAGAGTCCATACGGATCTTATAATGTCCACCAAATGGACGATAACGAGGCTAACATGTGCAGTGATGCTACATAATCAAACAGCTATGAAAGTAAGTATGGTCATACAGGGCAAGAGGTACTCACAAGAGCAATGCAGTGTGCAGTATAGTTGCGAGATTCTATGGTCCCTTGAGAATGAATGTTCTTCTGCTAACATTTTTCGTACAAGTGAGACGTTAAGGCAAATGCAGAAATGTAGTTCAAATTGTGATGTGATATCATAGATAGTACCTTACGCTGCAGCCGAGACCAATGTGTAACAAGATTATTCCAGTCACCGTCGGATAAATGTAGCACCGGAGACTTTACAGAAATTTCGTTTAGAGGCTTGCCATCGAAGTGCGCTTGCCCCAGGTAGGAATGATACTTCATCAACGAGTGCTTGAAAAGCGCAACCAACCCTTGCTCGTCTTCACAGTCCAGTTTGGTCCTCGCCTATTTAAAAGAATGAAATCTTGTGTCTTCTGTCAGCAGAAACATATGCAGTAATGACCATGAATAACATCAGTACATTACTTACGTGTAAGTTGCGGAGGAAGACTGGAAATTGTTCCGTGTCTGCGGTATAATCTTTCCATGAAGGAAAGATGCGCACAAAGTTCCTGACAACAATATAAGCTTTGTCTTCTAAACTGGGAAGAAATGGAACAGGGGTCCTATTTGCTGCAATTGGGGCTCTCTCTGGTTCGAAAAGGGATTTGGCAACTGGATTTGGTGTACTCTTTGCTGGAATGGGGGTTTTGCGTCGTAGAGCTGGTGCTATGTCAACTGGCATAATCATAATGTTTGCTGCAGTTGGGGTCTGCTGAGTTGGGGCATCAGAAATGACCGGTGTAGTAGGGCTAGAGTCTGCTAGAGTTGGGGTGTATTGTGGGTCTGGTGATATTGCAACTACACCTAATGGGCTATTTGATTTATCAGGTGCCACTACCTTTTCCAAATACTTTGCTTGTGCTCCTCCACGATCAGCAATCGCCCTCTTCCTTTTGAACGTCTAATACACAAGAACAACATTTGAATGGCTAAATATGGTATGATGACAGATGGAATATGTACTGAAAATGGATAGGCAGGGCGTATCACATACACGATGTGTAAACTAAGCTAATGGCAGTTTAACAAAGTAGAAGCAATGCAAAGCATCGGTTGCAAGATATGTGCGACAAATATAACCTTGGAAAGTTAGAGCAAGCACCTTGATGGGTGAATAAGATAGGGCATCTTCCTCTGACTCCTCCACTAGGGAGCTACATTGACTTAGGTCTCCCTCTAGCTCAGAATCACTATTAGGATCATATTCTGAGCATGAATCTGTAGGTGGAGAGCGTTTGCATTGCATTGCATCCAGACTTGATTTCATTCCCTTAATGCCAAGTTTGACAGCCATGACATTGTTCTGCTTTATTCTTTTCATGCGCGCAAGCTTATAATCATTATGATGCTGTTCAGAATCTAAGATTCATGAAAACATAAAAAGTAGTCAGATTATCTATGGAATGCATTGCGGATTCAACTCGAAGAGTGTCTCCCTATAAACCCCTGCATATGCAAAGTTCACCCCCCAACCGTGCTGACCAGACCACACACAGAAATACAAACCCCTTATGTCTCTATAACAGGCAGACACACATTTCAAAACTGAAGTAGGAACAGTAGAATCATATGAAATTCGTATTTGAACAAATAAACTAAGGAATTATGAGTGGCATAATGTTTAGCTTCAAGGGTGGAGTGTTGGTAGTGCGACACAAAGCAAGTAGGCAGATTGTATTCCATGTAAAAGATCGAAGCCTATGTAAAAGCTGGAAATGACACTTTCTTTCTATACAATGCAGTGTTCGTTGCCCACACATGATGGAAGAGATCACATAGAGAAATACTATTCACTCATGTCTACGGTTGCAGTATTTAGAAACAGGGTGGTCCACCCTAAAAGAATATTGACAACAAATATGACAAGGCAAGCATAGATGTAGAGAATCAATCATTTAGTTGTGAGCTCACTAGGACAAGTATGCAGAATTGTAACTGCAGTAAGAGACCGTCCAAAATCTGAATCAAGAAGTTTGTCTAGCACTTATTGTTGGCAACTAATCGACGTGAATAATTGGATATTATATCGAATGAGTAAGAAAGACAAGTAAAATTTTCAACAAACCTGGCTTGCAGTAGTAATCTGGGTCAGTGTCACTACGACCAACAATCCAAAATGACTAGTGTCTGTTCCTAGGGCCGGAATTTTGAAAACCCTGTGAACTTTACAGGTACTAAAGATTACCGAAATACATCTGAACCATTAAGTGTAGGTAGCACTGAGCACACAACAAACCCTAATGACAGTCCTGCCTAATGAGTAATGAATCAATTAGAAAATGGGTGATGAGGAGTGGCTGCTGAGTGTTGAGGACTTATCTCAGGATAAATCGGGTTGGCTTAGTGGGTGATGCACGCCTGAGCCCTGAACGGACTGGGAAGGTAGGCACGACGGCGCGCCCGGGCAGCGGTGACGCTGTTGGGCGAGCGGCTCCTGACCTCCTGTTAGTCTGGCGTCTCCTCCTAGAGTCATGCCGTTCGGGGATGGCAAGTCGCTGGCGAGGCAGGCGGCTGGGGGCAAGTAGAGATCGGAAGCGCGCAGCAGAACAGTGGGGAATCGGGGCCTGGGACGACCCAAAATTCCAGGGTGGGCGGCCCACCATGGGCACCCTGTAGAGATACAGACCCGAGCGGTGAACATGCATTTTCGAAACTAATTTAGGAACATTTAGCTGACCAATTAAACAAATCTGTTTTAATAATACCAGATTCGTATTTGAACAACTAAGCTTGTTTAGTTTGATGGGTCGAGCAGTGCTATTATGACACGAAGCACATATTATGGTCGTATAGTGATCATAAAAGGGGGAAACCAGAGAAATGATATTTAGCAGCCATTGTTTGCTTTGAACTAAGAACTAAATTCTAAGAGCTGAAAAGAAAGTAGAGTAACCAAGTTAAGATCTATTTTCTGGTTGAGATAAAAAAGTTGAGGAGATATGAAGTACCACCTCTCTTGCGGCGCCGTGTAGGCATCGGGGGTGCGATGGCTGTCGGTGGTGTTGAAGCAGATCTGTGACGGTAGACGGGTACATCGGGGGATAAGTCCCATTGCGGTGGAAGAGAAGGTTGTGTCAGCGAACCCGGCAAAGAGGACGACGACGCCGATGAAGCGAGAGGACGTGATGCAAGTCTCTTGGTCCGTCGCCGTGGATGAGAAACGTCCATCTCTAGCAGTGGACGACGCGGTCTTGGTAGGCGCTCCAGCATGGTGGAGGACGGTGGCGATGGATGTGGTGGAGGACGGTGGCGATGGATGGGGTGGCGGACGGAGGCTGGTGTGGGGATGGTGTTCTAGCGCGGACGGTGTATGAATGGGAAAATGGAGGGAGAGGTACGGGGAACCATGTTTTTGGGATGCGCCTGTCTAAAATATGGGAAAGTTACGAACTTAGCCCCCGTTTAAAATTTGGACGTCTCGTCGGTTGGGGATACGACGGTAATCTCGCATCTCGCCAATATTTGCCCAGAGCAATTTCGGGTGAGGAGAGGGTGGTTGGCGCCCATGGTTGGCGCCCACGGTGTATGAACGGGGATGACAGGTAGGGCGGTTGTGTGGCGGTTGTGTCACGTATGAGTGAAGTTACAAACCTGCCCCTATTGAAAATATTTGCCTACATCGATTTCGGCCGAGTCGAGTTTGTTTTGGCGCCCACCGTGTATGAATGGGGAAATGGAGGGAGAAACAGAGGTCTTTGGGACAAGCTTGAATCAAATGTGTTTTGCCGCCCATGTTTGGCGCCCACCGTGTCAGAATGGGCTCAGAGGCGGTCGTGTCACGTCTAATTGAAGTTACTATCCTACCCCTATTTAGAGCAGTGGAAATCGGGCCGATGGATTGTCCGTGTAATGGGTAGACAGTAATTTCCATCTCCCAAACACTTGGCTTCAGGCAGCCGACGTGGGAGTGGACATTTTGCCGCTTCTTTCAAATTTTGGGACAATAAGCATCCACGTTTACCCTGGCAACTAAATTCGAATCCAGTTTGTATTCCTATACAAATCTTTTTAAATCATTCTATGTGTTTTTATATATCTTCAAATGGACGACAAAGATGTATTCCACTGTCATATATGAATATGGTTTACAAATGCCGATACTCAAATTCAGAAGCTAGAATCCAGTTTAAGGTGAATTCGAATATTTGGAACACTTCATGTCCAACTCAAATGTCACACGCAGCATAATGTGTACTCCCATTTAGATATGTACACAAGCGATGTATCAAGATTCAAATACCGAGTCAATCAACCAAGAATGTACAGAACTAACAGACATATAAACACTTATAGAGTATATGGATCAATAATATCAACTAACATACATAAATCAGGCCGCTGTACTTTTCTTTGCTACAACAACATCCTTTTTTAGCCAAGCTACTATAGCATCTTGGCCCTTTCCGATGCGTGCCACTTATGGTCCATCTATACTACTATTATTGCTGAATGCACATTTAGCCCGATTGGCATATTTGTAGGTCTGGCACAACAATCAAAATAAAATGTCTCCGAGTCTTATCAATTAATACAGACTTGTGCTCAAATAAAATTACAAACCAAAAAACAAAAAAAATAATTATTACATGATCTCTAAAACAAATGGTTTGATTGATTACATGAACAAACAACACAAAGGTTATTCAACGATGGAAAGAACATTTCACCTATTATTTACCAAGTGGGAATTTAATTTCCTTTTTTCCTTCAGGACCTTAACAATGTGGTCAGTCTCAGCTTGCTTCGTTTTGAAATCCACCAAATATTTAATGGTTATCTTCAGTACTGCTACTGATTGTGATGTTTGCTTCCTCAACATGTCAACTTCATCTCTAAGTGCAGAAGCAGAATCTCTTTCTACCACTAGTTTAGCCTCTAGAGCATCAACAGTTGGCAATTCATAATGCACGATTGGGCCGGTGCCACTGCTGTGGGATGATACAACGTCCATGGGGACCTCGCTCTTTGATCTTGGGCTAACTTTTTTGCCATTAAAGTTCCGATTGGATTCAGAAAAGTTGAAGTTAGCAAAACATCTCAACTGGGAGTTATAACAACAAACGAGTTAAACAAACAAGGAATTAAAGAGTTTCAATTCGATGCTGAAAAGTAGTTATTATCATCATTGTAACCCATTGTTGCAGCAGCAAAGCAGTTAAACAAACAAGTAGCTATTTAAGTTCAGGCAAACAGGCAATTCTTAACAGTAAGTATCAAACACATAGATATGTGCAGTCTATAATAGGATTAACAGGCTGTGGCATTATGTAATCAGTAGCAAACTAAATTAAGCCAAGCAACGTAATTGAACAATTTTGCAATAAGTGGCTAACTAAAATTCCGAGGAGGTAACTGAACTTACGCTAGTTCTTTGTACAGGCACACTGCAACTTCTTTTTTGCTTACAAGGTTGTACGAAGGAGTCCATGGCATCAATTGCTTGGATACGCAGTCCCAATACTTCTTTCTTCCCACACTGCATTGGTAAGTCAAATGGTTAATCTGGTAAGATGATGCGTCCTTGATATGTTATATGAGGACGTGTAGTCAGACTAGTTGTAGCCACACACATCACACTGGCTTTTACTATATATTTCATGCGATTACTTTTGGTATATCGAGATCTAAGCAATCTACAATAGGATGAAAAGACTGGCATCCTTCACATTATTGGCAAACTCAGTTCATAGAAACAAGCAATTCAACTATTCTGTGGGTAAATCAAAAGCGCCACTGGAATATTTTTCACTACCCCTATCATACACGCAAAAGGGGCGACGCCACCATAGGAGCTGGTATGGGAGGCCGCCTCGGGTGGCTCGAAAGTGTGCACCTAGTCTGAGTCGTCCAGGTGGCCCAGGCTAGTTTTGTTCGTCCCAACGCACGAGCAGGCAATGTAAAAAATGAAGAAAAATGTTTCAATTTGGATAGGCCAATAACATAAGTGCAAGCCAGGCCCTATAACAGGCTCGCGGCCCAAACGAGCGCCTCCCATATTGATCGACAGCAGGAAAATCCCAATTCATCCGCTCTAGCCTTCAGTCTGGTTCGCTCCTAACCTAGCCGCCGCTGGACAGACCGACACATCACTTCCTCGCGCCCTCGTTGGAGGGCGGTCGCCGGGCTTCAAGCGAACGGAAGGACAAGAAGATGAAGATCCAACCCTGGGTGTAGCCTGCGTGGGAGGCAGCAGCGGCAGCACGGGCATGGCATCGAGCTTGCGCAAACGGACTGTCGCAGCTTGCAAGAGTAGCATGCGCAACGAGCAGGTACATCACATCCCTGATTATATCTAATTCAACTCTTTAATTTCTGGCTAATAGTTAAACCTAACGGTGTTGTAAAACTGCTTGTATGTAGGGAATCTATGAGAAAATGAAACCAATTTCTACTTATTTTATAACTCCCCCAATCAATACTGAACTGACTGAATCTGATGTATCTAATCAAGTTTCCGGTGCAAACATCCAAGCTCATGTTGTTCTTGAGCCTGAAGTGTCTAATAAACAAACTGCTAATGAAGGATTTGATGCAAACATTTTACATGCTCCTGGTGATGAACATATAGTGTCTAGTGAGGCATCTAATGCAAGCATTTTGCAAGCTCCCATTGAAGGATTTAGTGTCCAATGATGATCTGCTATGTTGAGAGAGACATAGAGATTTGCAGGCATTGATGACAAGCAAATTATAGTGCATTTTCATGGCTTGAGGAAACGTCGAGGCCATCTACAAGAAAGTCCCCGTATCATGACAACGTAGCATAAATACCTTTCTAATCTGTTGTTTGAAACTATTGGCATACTTGTGCAGGATAGATATATTGATATGCAGTTTGCGCACTAGTTATAGGTGCAATTACTCTTCGATATTTTCAGCCAGAGAACGAATAATTCAAGCAGGTACAGACCATGTTTGTAGTCCTTGTACACCATGTTGCATTTTGTGTTTTTTGGTGCTTGCATCATTTAGTGTTTATAATCTGAACTATTTTGGATTATTAGCTGGTTTTCAAAGTGCATGTAGCTTCACATTTCTCAAGTTATGTTGATTTCCGGAGTGCAAGTGCCTTCGTATTTTTTAAGTTAAATGTTCGCCCCTGGTAACTTGAATTCGTGGATCCGCCACTGCACACAAATCATACACGAATGCTAGTATGAATTAAATGAAATGCAGTGACTTACGCTAGCTCATTGTACAGGCTCACTGTAGCTCTGCTTGCGCTTGGGATGTTCCATGTACAAGTCCATGTTACCACTTGCTTGGATGTGTAGACCTTGTGCTCCTTGCATCCCCCTCTGCATTTTTGACACGGCGAATGGCTGATCAAATAAGAGGAATCGACCTTGCTGTTCTACCTGAGGACAGATACTTACAAGGTTATACGGGAGTTTGGGCATGCTTGCCTAGCTAGAGTGTGGGTCACTTCAGAGCCGTTGAGGGTGATGCACTGGCGTTGGCTGGCCGCGCACGGATGCAGATCTTGAGTGGCAGCAGAGCGCTACGATGCGGTGGACGAGACCGTTGGTGAAGCCCCAGCGGCCTCGAGGGGCGGAGGTGCGACGATGTGCTCGGTGAAGTAGCCCCGGTGAGTTGGGAGATGGAGTCGGTGAAGCGCACCTGATGCGGTGGAAGTCGGTGTCTGTGAGGCACGTCAGTTGCGGCGGCCGACGTTGTCGGTGGACCACCCGGTGCGGTGGACGAGGGCGTAGATGAGGTAGCTCCGGTGCGGTGGTGAAGCGCGACCGTCGTCTTCGTCATCGTCGTCCGGCACAAAGGTGGGGAAAGAGACGAGACGAGGGGCGATTCAAAATTTTCTTGGGTTGGCGGCGAATTAGGGATTTGAGCAATCTGGGTGCGGAAGGGGACGGTGGAGAAGGGAGATTTTGCAGGGCTGGAATTGGGGCCGCCAGATATTTCAATCCGACACATGGAAGCGCGGACTTATTTTGTCATCGTCCTTTTGGGGGGAGGGGAGTGAGGGAGGGTGGGGGTGGGTGGCTGGGTGCTACGCGTCCGTCCGACACACGCGACCACCACGACACGACCCTGGTGCGCCTACATTTTGAGAATGCAAACGAATCTTCTTTCATTTGCAAACGAATCTGTATGTGTTACCATGCCCGTGTTTTCCTTGCAATAATTAGTCATTCGAAACGAGATACTATAAATTAATTAATGAGGAGTTATTTGAAAAAAATCGAAACGGTATCCACGCTAACGTGGATTAGAGTGTGTGTCACATAATTAGTTATTTGAATTAGAGTGTGTGTCTAACGTGGATTTCGCATTTCACTGTATCCACGCTACTTTTTTAATACAAATTCATATGTATATGATGAACACCATGGTAGTGAGAAAACTTTTGGATGGATTCAAACATATGACCTACAAAATAGCACAACAATCGAGTCAATGTCAACTTTTCGAAACCTAGTATGGCACAAATTCGAAATAATTACCCATATGCATGGTCCTCAGTTCAAATCTTACAATGTACACCGAATTGAAATATCGACATTAAGTCTCGTACTATCTACATTCAAATGTTGTTTTTAGCCCCCCCGCACACACGGTACATACTTCCTGTATCGGTCAATCTTCCTGTATCGGAAGCTATCGGTTTCCAACACACATCCATTCACTACTGGAATCAGCTAATTTGCCATCTGCCAGCTCTTTGCCGTCTGCTAGCTGACGGCAAAGAAGCTCTTTGCCATCAGCTACACGTAAGCGGACGGCAAAGAAAAGGCTGACGGCAAAGAAGCTCTTTGCCATCAGCCACCTCTTTGCCGTCCGCCAGCAGACGACAAAGAATCTTTGCCGTCCGCTGGCAGACGGCAAAGAGTGTGGTGGCCCCCACCCCCGCTCGTTTGAAAAAATCTTAACGGCCCACCTCTTTGCCGTCCGCTAGCAGACGACAAAGAGGCAAAAAGGCGGACGGCAAAGGCTGGCTGACGGCAAAGAGGGCACTTGCCTAACGGCAGGTACCCCCCCCCGCCCGTTACTCACTTC